>NC_090268.1:301212006-301517958 GCF_040414725.1 Anabrus simplex | reverse complement strand
CCGGATGTCCTTGACACCAGTCCTACGTGGAGGTGTGTGATAAGTAAACACAAGGTCCTCCATGCACTATCAGAGCTTGAAATATGCATGCAACATTCTGTCAAAGGCCCAAAACATGCACAGTGAAACGAAAAATCACAATAAATATGCACAATGAACACTGCTTCATTTCTGCTTGCACATTAAACAACTAATAGTATTTCCTGATGTCCTTGAGTCAGATTCATACGTTTCTCGGAAAGAATATTTTTCAACAGGTGGAAACGATATTTCACGTCACAGGACGGGGTGAGAGAAAACTTAAATGAGGAGATATGAGGCAGTGTCTGGTCAGCATTTTTATTACAATCATTCATTAGCTACACTCTTGCCACTGCAGATTTTCTTAACACACGAATTTGAAGTCTGTGTTTTAGTCTATCACTTTCTGAAGCTTGTTCATCGAGGCCATGCTCATACTCGCAGGGACATTTTCGACAGAAATCCGAAAGTCGTGTACAACATCCATTGAATCAGCAAGTGGCTTCTAATTTCGTTATGGCTGTCGGTTCTGATGTAAATCAGATCTTGCTATTTATTCCTACTCCTGAATGCTTTTTGTGCATCTTTTATGCTGACTGCATCATCGGCAGGAACACTGTCAACGATCTAAAACCCACAAATATGCCTATACAAATTGAAGCATCCTTACTTGGCTTTAAGGTGGTCAAAGAGGAATTTGGTTCACCGACTTCACGGCGTCAAAATTCTCTACAACAGTATTAACACGACATCTTTATACCCAATATTACTATGTACAATACATCTATACGTAACATTGTAAGCATTCAAGCAGGTACCGGTACCCCGTGTGGTAAGGACACGCTTTGGAGGCAAAGGTAAATCTGGCAGACTTCTTGTTTATATACGAACAGGAACTTTCAGGAGGACCTTTAATTTAAAATTTACAGTACTTTATACTTGTATTCATGCTACCAAGTATTTAGGTAACACTTCAAGCACAGTATAAGCTACCATATTTTATTTGTGTAGGAGATCAAACTGTTCACATTGACGTACCCTTTATGTATTTTTTCTGAAATACAGTGCAGTGCATGTAACGTGTTTTAAATTGCATTCCCAGCCTTCACCATATATGGAGCCACATCACTCAGAAACCGGACGACTCTATCCTTATTTAAATTTGGCCGCAAGATACCTGAATTTAAAATCGAGTTGAGGAAGTAAATAAGTCTCAAAACGAAAATAAAGTTTGCATTCCGTTTTAAAAATTCACTTACGCAATCCATCGTCAAAAAAGGAGTTATTTGCATGCCGCAAAACTTAACTGCACACCGTATGGGACCTGCCAGTTTCATCCACACTTAGCTTGAGGACAATTAGATTTGCGGCTTATCGACCTGCAGAATCAGTTATTGCATCGACAAACGTCTATATGTACTTAAAATATGCATTTTTTGCATGGATTTGATTGAAAATATCCGAAACATGCCATAAAAACTATATTTAAAACCGTAAATCATGAAATAAATACCTGCTGAATTCGAACTGTGTGACAGACTTGTACAAAACATGCATTTACACGAAAGTCTTGTGAGTAGAAAAGTTGGGTGGCTTAGGGTCTCGAATCTGAATCTTTCGAGTTATACTGTTACTGTCTTCTGGCGCTGTATTAGAGAGATTAACGCTATGTACACCAGATACATTTATGGCAGGTTTAGGGAATTTGAGGAGGTAATTTTGTGATAGAAAGCTTTATTTTCACAATAGCAGCAATTCTGCTTACCAGACAAGCAGCCTCGCCTGGCTGCCTTCAACATTCCTTTAACATTACTTAGAATGTTGTATACACTGACTGACAGAGCAAATGCAACACCAAGAAGGAGTGGTTCGAAAGGGATGAAAGTTGGGGAAAAAACAGAGACGGCACGGACGAATAATTGATGTTTATTTCAAACCGATATGCAGGTTACACAATGTGCACGGCATCGACTCAGTAGGATGTAGGACCACCGCGAGCGGCGATGCACGCAGAAACACGTCGAGGTACAGAGTCAATAAGAGTGCGGATGGTGTCCTGAGGGACGGTTCTCCATTCTCTGTCAACCATTTGCCACAGTTGGTGGGCATTTAACGTGAATACGCACTAGAGGTGACGTGGAATCATACGCAATAGCGCCCCAAACCATGATGCCGCGTTGTCTAGCTGTAGGGCGCTCCACAGTTACTGCCGGATTTGACCTTTCTCCACGCCACACTCGTCTGCGGTGACTATCACTGACAGAACAGAAGCGTGACTCATCGGAGAACACGACGTTCCGCCATTCCCTCATCCAAGTCGCTCTAGCCCGGCACCATTCCAGGCGTGCACGTCTATGCTGTGGAGTCTATGGTAGTCTTCTGAGCTGACGCCGGGAGTGCAGGCCTCCGTCAACCAATCGACGGGAAATTGTTCTGGTCGATATTGGAACAGCCAGGGTGTCTTGCACATGCTGAAGAATGGCGGTTGACGTGGCGTGCGGGGCTGCCACCACTTGGCGGCGGATGTGCCGATCCTCGCGTGCTGACGTCACTCGGGCTGCGCCTGGACCCCTCGCACGTGCCACATGTCCCTGCGCCAACCATCTTCGCCACAGGCGCTGCACCGTGGACACATCCCTATGGGTATCGGCTGCGATTTGACGAAGCGACCAACCTGCCCTTCTCAGCCCGATCACCATACCCCTCGTAAAGTCGTCTGTCTGCTGGAAATGCCTCCGTTGACGGCGGCCTGGCATTCTTAGCTATACACGTGTCCTGTGGCACACGACAACACGTTCTACAATGACTGTCGGTACGGTACGAAGTGGGCCATTCGCCAACGCCGTGTCCCATTTATCGTTCGCTACGTGCGCAGCACAGCGGCGCATTTCACATCATGAGCATACCTCAGTGACGTCAGTCTACCCTGCAATTGGCATAAAGTTCTGACCACTCCTTCTTGGTGTTGCATTTGCTCTGTCAGTCAGTGTACATTCTAGTGTTTTCTCCATCTTCTTGGGAATCTACCTACTTCACATAGGCCTACACATTTTTGGCAGCTTTATCACTCAAGGTAACCTTTGAATTACTGAAACTTATTTAAAAAAAAAAAAAAAAAAACTAAGGTTTGGTACTTGACATTCGAGACCTTCCAACTTCTCAGGTCCTGTTTGTTCTATGGCGAATTTGTTAAAATGCTATCCATTGAATGTCCCATGGCACTAGGTTTGTAAGGCCAAGGGAAGCTTCTTCCTTCCCCAATCCTATACCCAATTTATTAAAATATCTATTAGAAAAGATGTAGCCTTATAAAAATGTTCCTAGTTCTTCAAATTACATCATTAGGTGATATTACTTCATTTATTTTATTTCGTATTTTGTTTATTTTCTTCTTAAAATGAGCACTTTTACATTATCGGCGTTAAGGAAAGATATTATAAATGTTAATTACGAAGTTACATTTGTTGATTCACAGTTGTCCATTGTCTGACTGAAGAGTGCGATGATTGTAAGTAACTTAACAGTTATTTTGATGGGATATACGACGAATCTGTGTTCTGTATCGTCAGACTGTCATATTATGTGAGCGAGTTCGAATTTGCAACCAAGTTAGACTTAATGAGGGAATATTCTTATTTTTCTGTAACCCTACAGTTCGTGCCATAAACTGCTGTCACAAGCGTATCCTCTCTCAGTGTTCAGTTACTAGAACAATAACCCTGAGCCATCTCCTTTAGAAGTACAGGTTTCAATGTACGATATCATTTTTCATTCCGCGACTGTTTCTGCTGTCTCCTGCTAGTATATCAGTTACTAAAGTAAGCTGAGTGCACTGGAACGAGTGAGCTACATTCTGTCTTTTAGTATTCCTCCGTGTTAACGAAAATAAACCGTTTCCGCACAGACCAACAAGTCATGTAAGATAGAAGAATTCTTTTTCTGAAATCTGGTCTCTTGACGGGTAGCTGAATAAGATATATTTCATTCAATCGCGTTAATAATAATTTATCGTGGAGTTACTTGCCTTGATAGATGTGCTCGTATACGTAGATACCGTGGGGAAACGAAGGAGCCAGAGTTCACCTATAATTCCCTGTTGAAGTAATTTATGTGCGTAGCTTTTTCCGATTTATTAATTCCACACTAATGCTTCTATATCTAGTTCCAGTTTTAAATCCACATAATGGAGACTACAGTCTTGCCCAGTTCCAAATTACGTTACCTGTTGATCAAATTTCACAATAGTTAACATACGTGTTAAATAGAAACATTATTTGTTTCAATGTTTCTCCAAATGCTATAACGTTTTATAGACCCTCGGATGTCGGAATATTATCCCTCAGGGGCCCTTGAAAGTGTCGGAACCCAGTTTCCTTGACCCTTTGCCCAATTCCTTATGGATCGGCAATGTACTTATTTATTTATTTGGCCAAGTTTTTATGGTCGGATGCCATTCCTCCTGCCAACCGTACATAGAGGGATGTATTCACTATTTCGTGATTTCCTTTTTTCCGTCGCACCGACACAAGTAGATCTTATGGCGACGATGGAGAAGGAAAGGGCTAGACGTTGAAAGGAAGCGGCCGTGGCCGTAATTAAGGTACAGCCCCAGCATTTTCATGGTGTGAACACGGGAAACTACGGAAAACCATATTCAGGGCTACCGACAGCAGGGTTCGAACCCGCTATCTCCTGAATGCAAGCGCACACTTACGTGATTGTAACCAACTCGCTCGGTATTTCATGTTTC
The DNA here is from genome assembly GCF_040414725.1 of Anabrus simplex. NCBI lineage: Eukaryota > Metazoa > Arthropoda > Insecta > Orthoptera > Tettigoniidae > Anabrus > Anabrus simplex. The sequence goes on along the minus strand of NC_090268.1, from coordinate 301,513,187 downwards.
TGTGGTGCATTGTGCTTTTAGAGGAAGATGTGTATTAAGGCGAACACAAACATCCAGTCTATGAGTTAGATTAATTAAGCTTACGAATTAAAATCACCATCCCGAAAATTGAACCCGGTACCCTCTGAAACGAAATATTTTCATTTCAAAAATTCCACATGTTGTGGGAGGAAAACTATCACGCCCTTATTTAAACTTTCTCAAATTCCTCTAACCTCCGCCGAGATCGAACCCGCAATCTCGAGAACAGAAGGATAACGGTCAACCCTCTGCGCCACTGAGATCAGTAAATAGAAACAAAACAACAAATATGGAGATCATGTAACTGAAGGAAACTAAAATGACGGGAACAAAGACTGTAAGAGATAAGTTTTAAAAAGAATCGCACTAACAAACATCTTGAGGAGAACGAAGGCGTAAATCATCTTTGGAAGGAACAGATGGCTGGATAATATCCTGTTCCAACTCATTTCCAGTAATTTCAGATGTAACTACATCCACATCATTCTCCCCTTGAACCACTCCCCGATTCTCAACATCAACCTCATACGATGCAATGTCAGGAAAGGAAGGATCTGAAATGTTGTGTTCAATATCATTGCCATCTTTAAAATCAGATACATTGCCATTTTCAATCAAATCCAGAATTTCATCTGCAGATAATGCATTCATCAGTGACATTCTCTCTGTAAACAAAATAAAATTGTAAAAATAAAGACTAAATAACCCAATCTAATCAGTAAGAGAAATGATTGAATGAAATAAGTAAATACTTTGAAAATACTAACTTGAAGCCTGATGTCCTCGTTTGAGGACAAATTCTATGATGATAAATACAGATCAGAATGTCTTGAATCACCTTCAGTAAATAATCATGGACTGAGAGAAAGCTACAAACACACCATATCAATAGAGAAGGAATGAGTACCAACAATTGTACATAAACAATATCAATAATTTGTTGAGGAGTATCACATAGGTAAACAATGGGACTTGTGATGTAAAATAAACAAATCCCGCCTATTTCAGTTGACAATTCTGTTACCAGAGGGCAGTTTAATTGTCCTCAAATGAGTACAGTTGGTCTGGAATATTGTCAGTGGATTTAAAATGGAAAATTATGATAAAACACAATGTCCTCAATTGAGGATACTTTATGTAGTCGGGCCTCAAGAGGTTATCACTGCAGACTTATTTTTATGGAGATTGTAGATAATTCTTCGTTCTCGGTACCTGATTCCGATCACCTTCAGAATCTCCAATCAACATTATTGAATGCATTTTCAAGATCTACGAACGCCATGTATGTGGACTTGTTCTTCTTAATTCGATCTTCTAAGATCAGACTTAAAGTCCTTTCCATTGTTCCTACATTTCTTCTGAAACCAAATTGATCTTCACCCAACTGAGCTTCAACTTGTCTTTCCATTCTTTTGTAAATAATACGTGTTAAAATTTTGCAGGCGTGAGATACTAAACTAATATTGTGCCGTAGTTTTCACACTTGTCAGCACCGGCTTTCTTGGCAATAGGTATAACGACATTCTGCCGAAAATCGGATGGCACTTCTCCTGTCTCATACATCTTACACACTAAATGGAATAACCTCGCCATGCTGGTTTCTCCTAAGGCAGTCAGTAATTCAGAGGGAATTCCATCAATTCCAGATGTCTTGTTCCTGTTTAGGCCTCCCAAAGCTCTGTCAAATTCTGACCTCAAAATTTGGTCTCCCATTTCAACAGCATCAACAGTCTCTTCTTATTCCGGAACCATATCATCTACGTCTTTATCTTGATACAATTGTTGAATATATTTCTGCCATCTTTCTGCCTTGTCTTCTTTCCCTAGAAGTGGATTTCCATCTGAGCTCTTAATATTCATACACCTAGTTTTCCTTTCTCCAAAAGTTTCCTTGATTTTTCTGTATGCAGCATCTCGGTCAGCCATTCTTCCTTAGCTGTCTTGCACTTCGTAGCCACTTCATCATTTAATCGCCCTTATTCCTTTCTGCTCTCTTCATTTTTTTTTTCATCCTTGTACTTCCATTGTTCATCAGTCAGGTCTAGTGTCTCCTGAGTTATCCATTGATTCTTAGTTGATCTTTCCTTTCTTCTTCACATTTCTTCAGCAGCCTTACTGATCTCATTCTTCACGACTGTCCATTCTTCTGCTATTATGTTTCCTTCAGCCTTTTCATTTAATCCTTGTGCAACATGTTCTTTGAAACAGTCCCTCACTCTTTTCTTTGAGTTTGTTTAGATCCCATTTCCTTGCATTCCTTCCCTTCTATACTTTTTTTAATTGCAGATGATATTTCATGACCAACAAGTTGTAGTGGTCAAAGTCCACGCCTGTTCCTGGAAAAGTTCTGCAATCCAGCGCTTGGTTTCTGAATCTCTGCCTAATCATAATGAAGTCTGTTTGATATCTTCCAGTGTCTCCAGGTTTCGTCCACGTATAAAGCTGTCGTTTGTGGTGTTTGAACCAAGTATTAACAAGGACTACATTATGATCGGTGCAGAATTCAACCAGCCGACTTCCTATTTCATTCCTTTTTCCCAATCCGAATCCTCCTACTATATAACCTTCTCTTCCTTGGCCTACCGCTGCATTCCAGTCTCCCATCGTAATTAGATTTTCGTCTCCTTCTACATATTGTATTAAATCTTCTATCTCTTCATATATTATTTATATTTCGTCATCATCTGCTGAACTAGTAGGCATATAGACCTGCACTATTGTGGTGGCCTTTGGTTTGGAGTCTGTTTTGACAATAATTCTTTCACTATGCTGGTCGTAGTAGCTTACCCGCTGTCTTATTTGCTTATTCATTATTAAACCAACTCCTCCATTTCACCTGTTTGATATTGTGTTGATAATTCGGTAGTCGCCTGACGACAACTCCTGCTCTTCCTGCCAGCGTACTTCACTTATACTAACTACATATAACTTTAGTCTATCCATCTCCCTTTTCAGATTCTGTAACCTACCACAACGATTCGGACTTCTAACATCCCATGCTCCGACTCGCAGAATATCAGTATCCATCTTCCTGATGATCGCCCCCTCTCGTGTAGTCCCCACCCGGAGATCCGAATGGGGGACTATTTTACTTCCAAATTATATTACCCAGGAGGAAGCCATCATCAGTACATCATTCATACGGAGAGAGCTGTATGTCCTCGGGAGTTAGTTACGGCTGTAATTTACCATTGCTTTCAGCCGTGTAAGCAGTATCAACACAGCTAAGCCATGTTGAGTATTATTAAAAGGCCATATATTTCAGTCATCTAGACTGCGCCCCTTCGTCGCCATAAGACCTATCTGTGTCGGTGCGACGTAAAGCCCCTAGCAAAAAAAAAAAAAAAAAAAAGACTGCGCCCTTGCAACTTCCGAAAGGCTGCTACCCCCCTTTCGATGAACCATTCGTTAGTCTGGTCTCTCAACAGATACCCCTCCGATATGGTTGCACCTGCGACTCGGCTATCTGCATCATTGGTACACGCAAGCCTCCTCACCGTGGCAAGGTCACATGGTTCGGAGGGGAGGGTGTGTACTAGAAATGGGGAGGTTCTGAACGAGTGATTCACAATGAACGAATCATTGCACTGAACGATTGAATCATGATTCATTGCACGAAATGAATCGACTCGTTTGTGAATCGAAAGCTGAATCGAGAGATGGCAGCCGCAACTCATTCCTTGCTTCCTCGTTCGTTGTTCGTTATGATTCACATCGCAAAATCGGGTATCTACTATTTTTGAATTAATTACAACTTGTGAAAAATGACTCTGTTATTTTTTATTTAACCTGAACTAGAAGCCCGCTTCACAAGTCAAATACTCTCCTAACCTAACCTTACAGGATTTTTAAAAGAAATAAGAAATGATCACGTCGTTTCAAGTCACACACTTCACGGAACTGTAATATACACTCAACTTCCAGCTCGTTGCGAAATGTTAGGTTAAGTTTACTTCTAGGTTCCCGTTCTCGTCCTCGTGAACGACTGTGAACTAACGTGTGAAACATGGAAGCCTCCCCGTTCTCGTTCTCAGAATCGATATTTTAAAAATTTGAAAAATCATGTCGTGTCATGAAGTGTACATGCAAGTGGAAGTGAAATAGCTAACGATGATTTCTTTGTAATATATAGGCAATACAAGACTATTAATGTACATCACTTATAGGATTTTCATCATGATGAGGAAGGGAACAAATAAAGCAAGGCATAAATCCTCCAAGTGATCGATACTTGTGAATGTGATGTGTACACCAGTCCTGACATATAACCTCAATTATTTCTTAAGCTGTGAGCTTGCTTTCGGGAGATAGTGGGATCGTACCCCGCTGTCGGCTGTGGTTTCCCATTTTCACATCAGGGAAATGCTGGGGTTGTATCGTAATTAAGGTGACGGTCGCTTCCTTCCCACTCCTAGCTCTTTCCTATCCCATCGTCGAAATAAGACTCCTGCATACCGCGAAACATGCAGTCATCACACTGAACAAAGGAACACATACATGACAGGCAATAGTAATAATGACGTGTGGCCTCCGGAGAGGCCTGGTGCAGGTCTTTTTCTCGTAGACGGCCTATTAGGCGATTTGCATGTCTGTGAAGATGAGGGCCCTACTTAGGATGATTTCTAATGCTGAATACGCTACACACACCCAGCCCCCGAGCCATTGGAATTAACCAATTAAGGTTAAAATCCCCGACCCGGCCGGGAATCGAACCAGGGACCCTCTGAACCGAAGGCCAGTACGTTGACCATTCTGCCAACGAGTCGGACATAACAGGCAATGATCTCTACCACTTCCATTACAAAAGAGGAGTCGACAAATAAATGAGGATCGTCGCCATAAGACCTATCTGTGTCGGGGAAAAAAAAAAGATCGCAATCCGCGTCTTCGAAGATCAGTTGTAAAATATTTCATTATTTTCATTTAAAAAGTATTTGCAGTAAGCTTAGGAATGGAAGTTGAAGTTATATCTACGAAATCGGCATTTAAGAGTGTTTAAACTCTAAAATCTACAAATGAATACTACATGATCGTTCTACCGTTCTTTAGTGACATGAGATTTAAGTCTGCAGTTCTTCTTGAGAACAGTTCACAGTTTTGAGGTTAGCTTTAAAGCTTGAACTTAATTACACTAATGCTATTCAAAGCAATAAAATAAATCTTGCTTTTTAAGCGTAATTGTACCCCGCCCTTTTAACTCTCATGGATCTTTGCGAACAGAGGAGAAATATAAATTAATAGGTCTAGTTAAATATAAGATTTAAACATTTTCAGTCGCCGGGCTGGGTGGCTCAGACGGTGGAGCGCTTCCTTCTGAGCTCATGTTGGCGGTTCGATCCCGGCTCAGTCCAGTGGTATTTGGTGGTATTTGGAAGTGCTCAGATGTTCCCGCCTCCTCTCGGCAGATTGACTGGGAAGTAAAACAACTCCTGCTGGGCAAAATTCCATATCTCGGCGTCTCCAGAAACCGAAAAAGTAGTTAGTGGGACTCGAGAAATTATTATTATTATTATTATTATTATTATTATTATTATTATTATTATTATTATTATTATTATTAGCTTCTATCTCTAACAGGAAGCATTGTGGGTTACACTGTTCCTGCGCCCTTTTGTCCGGCCCCATGGCTAAATGGTTAGCGTGCTGGCCTTTGGTCACAGGGGCCCCGGGTTCGATTCCCGGCAGGGTCGGAAATTTTAACCATCATTGGTTAATTTCGTTGGCACGGGGGCTGGGTGTATGTGTCGTCTTCATCATCATTTCGTCCTCATCATGACGCGCAGGTCGGCTACGGGAGTCAAATTAAAAGACCTGCTCCTGGCGAGCCTAACATGTCCTCGGACACTCCCGGCACTAAATGCCATACGCCATTTCATTTTTTGTGCCCTTTTAATTTGATCTGTTGCTCTAGAAGACACTTCTTGAAGAGTTTGTTCACAACCTGTGTTGTTGACAGGTGGGTCATCCTTGTTCTATTGTTCTTCCTTTGTTCATCCAAAGCTTACGGTATTGATAATTATCCTGTGGAGCTTTTTGTTTAAAGTGTGGTTTATGATCCCATTTCAGCGACACGGTAGAACATTTAAATATGAGCTATCATCCAGGGAAAAGAGTGCGATGGTACGTTGTACAAAATCCCGTTGGAAGCTCACTACCCGTAATATAACTTGTTAAACATTACGCTCACCTTACAGATATTGTATTTCTATTTGTCGCATTTGATACTTAATACTTTATCAGAATTTTAATTATTATCAAAATATAATTCATCTCTCATGTACGCCTAGATAGAAAGAAACCCTGTGGGTACTCACGACAAATATTTTATTTATAGGAGAAATGTGTACCTGCGAGTAACTTACTCAATGCCATGCGTTTTAGTTTTTTTTTCTTTCTTTTTGAGCTACTGTACAATAGTTTCAAATTCTGAGGCACTTACCGCGATGTTAAGTCCAAAGGAGTATACATATGCAGTAAGAGTAACAGGAAGTCCATTTGTAAAGTACACTGGACTTGTAAAAAAATTAATCAACAGCAACTTTTTATTCTTTCGGTTTCTGATTATTATTATTATTATTATTATTATTATTATTATTATTATTATTATTATTAAGTATATGGCGTTATATATTACGTTAAAATGAAATAAAAAAACATTATGAACTATATAATAACAATATCTATATTGTAACTGTTGTCTCTGGTGTAATGCCCAAGATATCTCTGGCGTTTCCAGGAAAGGAGCCCCGTCGGTACTCCTCAACATTATATTGTACTGGCTGCCTTCGGGACAATGATTGACATGGATTATGAACATAGGATTTTCTTGGAATGTTGTTTACTAGTCCAGTCTCTGAACGTTGTGTTTCAGAATAATGTAAAATAAATTTGGTATTGTCCATCTTCTGCTCTCTTCCGCCACGTATCTATGTGTTTCTCTCATTTCCGGTTTCTATCCTCATTGTACGGTATGTAAATTTCTGCCACTTCGACTAAATTTGGGTATGGGATACATTTAAGGAAAGTAAATGGGCATTATATTTTACTTGGAATCCGCCCTCGCCCAATAAATTTTCCCCGTTAAAGCGATCTTTGAAGAAACAAAACTACTACAGCTACTGTGCGTAGTGCTGTTGCTGTCCCCAGAGAAAGTTGACTAACAGTGCCCTACCCTTCGTGAGAACTCCGTCACTCTTGACACAGCAATAGAGGAACTTCTGCTTTCACGTACACACTTCCTTCTCGGAGGCTGAGAATGTCTTTCTTCTGAGAGGACAACACTGTGTAGCCATCTGTTGATTGATATACTGTATGTAGTCACTACATTGATATATGGCTGTTGTTGACGGGAAAAATCACTTCACATGTACAGGTTTACACTTTTCTCTGCCATTTAATGAGCGTTTTACACAGAACTGGGACTCTACGATATCGGGATATGAGTTAGTTAAATATCTTAGTTTTTCGAGGTTTTGTTCTTATTGGTAGGTTTGTCGCATCGAGAACCCTTCTCCAAATCTGAATTCATGAAATGGCCACGGGCGCTGGATCACACATGCTGGTAGTATGGAAATCCAAAACCTGAAATATGTCATTTATATTTTTCCTGCCATCCTTAAGTAACATCGCTGTAATTCCGAGAATAATTGCTATGATGTCTTTTTATGGACGTCTACTATTACACATTTAACGCTAGATATCCTGCCTGGAGAGGGATGGGGCATCTGTCGACATTCACTCCTCCTACCCCTTCGCCCTGTGCTGACTCTTCGTTCAGATATTTGTCCCATGAAAAAACGTTGTATTTCGACCGGACCTGCAGCAGATAAAGAATGATTTTTTTGTTCCCTTTTTGTTTAGGACTTCTTCTCAACCCCCTTTCCTTTGAATATGGATCGCAAAATGAGTAGATAGGATTCTGAACGTCTTAACCGTTATCTCACATACGAAGTTTAATGAAATTCCACCTAACTGTTTTCTCAGGATGAACCAAATTAAACTGAATCCAACATTGGGTTTTATTTGCCTTATCCGATATAAACACCAGGTATCTGGTCAGAATTTAAAAATACAAACAGAAGTAAGATTTTATATTTAGCCTATATGTTTGGCTTTGTAACTACTGTACGTTAATCATACTACCAATCCCTTGTTGAATATTTTAATCTTTTAAAACTTATTTTTTCATATTACATTTTTGTTTCCGGGAACATATACTTCGTAGATCAGATGTGTTGATGAGAGAGTAAATGTTTAAATGTTCCTTTTATTAAATACGTTACAATCGTATTGCTTTTCTACACGCTGTTTCTAATTCTCCGATCTTCCAAATTTTCATTTAAGCATCACGATGTTCTTGGACTACTTTCACATCCTTTCCCCAAATCACAGTTTCATTAACAATATTTTGTCCATTCTTGCACATCCGTTAGTTCCTTCTGCTGTCCTTCATGATATCCTCCATTATATTATAAAGAGTTACCGGTGGCCATGTTAGTAGAAAATACAGTAGATTTCAACATCGATAAGAGGGAATTTTTCAGCTTCCATCAAATACTCCTGACAGGATATTCTACACATAGAAGAAATGTAAAGGTCTAGCCCTCTTCCGAACCAAGTGCGAGCCATTCATTCTACATACGAACTCTTGCTGAAAATTTCAGTCCACCAACAACTATATTGATCACACATGAGACCTAAATAACGAAGTCAAGTAGTGCTAGCAAAAGCTTCAGCTTTGTTCCGATGAAGAGCCACTGTATAAAGCGCGCAGAAGGAATACGACTGGTGTGCTTTACCTCAGAAGAGAAAATGAGTCATCCATTATCAAGAGTATACGCCGGCGAATAAGTGGATCAGTAAGCACTGAATAGAGAGAAGCGATAAAAAATGCAGGCTAATGTATACTAGTTAAGAGCCGTGCTAGGCAGATCTCAAGACAGTAACCAATGCAGGCATTGCCACGGCGAGACAGAAACACTTGCACACGTCTTGAGAACCAGTCCATACGGTGCAAACCTGTGTAATATAAGACATCACACAAAATAAGATCTTTCATTGTTTCCTCCCTTCAACAGAAAAGTACACGAAGAAGTTCATGGTGTAGCTGTTAATGAATGCACCCGCCGTAGGTACGGCATGATTGTGATCGCACAGAGAACCCAAGATTACCCATTCTAAACAGGCAACAAAAGAGTCAGATCTACTCTCCTACAGTTCTATATTCAGGGAGAAGTACCAGCGGGCTGAAATCACCATCAAAGGAATACCTAGAGGAGCTAGAGGAATCATCATCTTCTGTGTTCCAGGTTCCTCAAAGAATTAGGTTTGAACAAACAGTCCTTGCGCCAGATCGCCTTAATGGCCTTAAAAGGTTCAATATCTATACTGAGGAAGCATCTTTATCTACATGGCTGAAGTGATCTTAAGGAATCCTCGTATATAGAAGAAAGAAAAGAGAAAGAGAAAAGAAATGTTTGGTACATTTCGTCTTGTGACAGTCCATGATTTCGGGAAGTTGTTCTAAATTTTGTAAATAAAATATTTATGCATATATATAAGTTCCTCGCAGATACACTTTTCTCAGAAACAAGTGAACCTGTGGTATAATGTTTGTTGTTGGTGTTCACAGGGTTTAGGTCTACAGGGGAGGTGAATTACGCTGTATTTTGATAATTGTTACACAGGAGGTAGAGGGAAGAAACTGCAGGGCCGTAGGCCTGGACAAATAATGACCATTTTAAAATTAACTATTAAATGTATTTTCTCACTTTCTCTATTGTTTCTTTTCGGTTCAAACTTTAACAGTTTGAATCATCAAGTTCAACTATTTAACAGTTAGAAAAACTGTGGTCATATTAAACAACCGTTAGAATATTCTGTTATAAACAACAGCTCTCAGAGCTTCGTCATTTAACCAGAAAGAGTGAACTTCCAAATTTACAAAGCTTATGAGCCTTTATCACTTCAGGATAAACTCTCTCAAAATATTAACAACTAGGGAGATGGGCTCCCAATTTCTTAGACCCTTTTGACACTCGCTGCCCTTTATTCCTCAGGGAAGCCAACAAAATGACACAGGAGCTAACGCTCATGCTACGGAATTGGACAAAAGAAAGTTAAATGGAAAGGGAATAGAAAATAGGCCAAGCACAAGTAGAAAAGGATGCAGAGCACACTCTATAAATCCCATGACGTAAGTATAATAAAATCGAAAGCGCCAGAAGATCCAGTGACACAGAGGATAAGGCGTAGGCCTACTGCACTGTGACTAAGAGTGGGGAAAATTAACGATCGAAAGTTATAAGAAAATTTACATTTTTAGAAATATTAGTCTCAAGAATCAAGGTAACAAAAAAAAAAAAAAAAAAAGGAAACGAGGGCCCACACTCGTGTTTCCTCAGTACATTTCGCCCGTTAAGGTGGCTACATTTGCAGCTTGAAAATCTACAGTTGAGAAATGTAATAAAATCAAAAATTCCCTACATTAAAACACGGTAGATACGGCACGATCCAAGTGTACATGTTAACGAGTAAACTGTTATTTTCCCGTCGCCACTAGATGATTCTAGAATTCACATGATTATGATGAAGCCGCCTACCTTATGCGTTGCCCCAGCACACCAGGTGCCTTGGGTGAGGATAAATCCTCACTAGTTGATGTACCAATCAAGTTTGTTTCTGGGAGGCAGAAGATTGTCTTATTTATAATGGCGAGCGGGACTACGATTGCTTGATCTCAATGTAAAAGTTCAGTAGGCGCAACTGTTTAACTAAAGAAATAAATGAGGGAGTACCAACCCTGACAATAACACTTCTCCGTAAAGATGATAGTAACTAGAGAGAACGGCCGTGACCTGCTGTGAAAAGGGAAAACATGGAAAACATTCAGGGCTGCCGACAGTCGGGTTTGAACCCACTATTTCCTGAATGCAAGCTCACAGGTGCTCGACCCTAACCGTACGGTCATTTTCGATGTTTAAGGTGTTGCCTAACTCTAGGGGAGGCCCTCTTCATGTCACGATAATAATAAAATCTGATAAAATATTAAATGCGAGCAACATACAATACCACGCGCTATTTTTTTGAGGGACCAATAAAATATGTAATTATTTGACTATGTGATCGACTTCGTTAGTTTCAATTACATGATGCTTAATTACAGTAAAATTATTCTTTTTCTAAAACACCCATGCCCATGGCGTGCTCGAACCGCCAGCAGACGCGTTACAGAATTCCATATCCTCGCACTTTGGCTCTGAACTACTCCTGAAATCTTGAAATAATAATAATAATAATAATAATAATAATAATAATAATAATAATAATAATAAAAATGAATGAAAGAAATAAGGGAGTACCAACCCCTCACCATAACAATTCTCCTTAAAGATGATAGTAACAAGAAAGAATGGTCGTGGCCTCAGTTAAAGGATAGGCTCATCATTTGCCTGGTGTGAAAATGGGAAACCACGGAAAACTATCTGTGCTATGCTAAGAGCCCCTAGGGTCCACCTTTTAATCACCTTTAACAACAGAGTATTTTTAAGTACATAATCATATGTAGATAAAATAAAGAAGTTAACTAGAATATCGAGGCTTTTCGAGTCCAGGACAGAGCATTTAATGGAAATAATATCATATATAATAAATGTCCATACCTTTAATAGGGAAAGACAATGGCTTTACCATGCCGGATCACGAAATCTGGCGTGAAATCGAAAGTAAATCAACCTTTACAGTTGTCAGTAAATCAGTGATTGCTGCCCAAGTATGGTTAGTTGAGTGGGTCGAAGCCAAACCACTACGATCATCGGTGGCTAACCTTAAAAGTAATCTTTCCACTCATTCAAGAAAACGTTCCAGTTGTACTTCATTTTGCGCCAGGCTCCAACAGCTTTCTCATCCTCGTCAACTGAGCTGTGCCAAAAGGATTGCAGCACCGCAGTGATAAAAGCATTGTCGTGTACAGTACACAGTACTGCCGAATCATCACTCTACTTCTGTTATGATTGGCGAGAACACGCAGCTAAAATGCTGCTTTCATCCATACTAAAGAGCGATCTACAGAAGTGTGAAGACGTGCACTGTTAGTACCAGTAGCTTTTACGCACTAGGTGGGAGAGAATGGTTAGCCTTAGTCTCCAAGAATTAACCTGAAGCTCATTATTTTCTGATGTAGGCTGAAGGGTCAGCCTATCGAGAAGAGGTACCGCATTTCTAAATTTCTCGACTTCTTGATTGGAAATCGAACTCATACTTTGATAGTCATGTGCTGAAATCAGTACACAGAAACGGATGCAGAAGTAGTCTACGTGATGTTATTATTATTATTATTATTATTATTATTATTATTATTATTATTATTATTATTATTATTATTATTATTATTATTATTATTATTATTATTATTATAGGATGTTTTATACCCCTTCTGATACTATCGGTGTAAATTTTTTTGCTAGTGGTTTTACGTCGCACCGCCAAAGATAGATCTTATGGCGACGATGGGATAGGAAAGGCATAGGAGTTGGAAGGAAGCGGCCGTGGCCTTAAGGTACAGCCCCAGCATTTGCCTGGTGTGAAAATGGAAAACCACGGAAAACCATCTTCAGGGTTGCCGACAGGGGGATTCGAACTCACTAATTCCCGGATGCAAGCTCACGGCCGCGCGGCCAACTCGCGCGGTATATCGGTGTAAAAAGACGTCAGAGTGCTGGAATATGTTGTTCTGAAACGAGGTTATTAAACGTGCTGTTAAATCTGCATTTGAGATAATTGAGTATAGGAGGCTTGTTTGTGGTTCAAGATATTTTATTCATTAATTGGAAAAAACAGACATGAAATTAGCGTGAATTATGAAAGTACGGATACAGACTGGTAGTAACAACAGTAGCAGGGTACTCGGCATGAGGAGATAAAATAATAGATAAGAAATGAACTCAATAGATGAAACGTTGCGTATAAAGCGACTTGTGTGGTGGGGTAATGTGAGGCGAATGGAGGAGGATAGGATACCTAGGAGAATAATGAACTCGATCTTGCAGGGTAAGAGAAGAAGAGGGAGACAAGGGCGACGATGGTTAGACTTAGTTTTTAATGATTTAAATATAAGAGGTGCATAGGTAATTCACAGAGGCTTGCAGACTGAACGTTATGAGGCATACAGTATGTAATAAGGGCTGCCGACGGTTGGTTCTGTCCCATCACCTCCGGACCCGTACATCGTAGCTAACTCGTTCGGACCCTATTTTTTTCCTCATTTAGTTAATGTGAAGAGGAACTGATATACCTACAGTTCAGAGAGTTCCTTATAGTTGGCATATTGCGGTGAGCTCGATTATTAGACACCTGCTTGCAGACCTACGAATTTATTCAAGCTCAAGAATAACATTGGGTTGTATTTGTATTTACGTTGCCTACGTGATTAGTAATAAGGCCTCTGCATGACAGCCTTCACAGCGCGAAATATGTTCTAGTTCCAGAGTCGCCGCTAGACTTCGTGTTAGCTCTCCACTGTTTAACACAGACGTATATGGAAACTGTGAAGCAAAATGTTAAGTTAGTGAATTTTTAGGTGAGATTGACCTTAAAATTAATTATACAAGGCTATGATTTGTGTATTCAGCTTGTGATGAGTATATAATTTCTGTTTAAACATAAACAAGATTTTGGTGCATGTTGATAATATACAAGGTTCTGTATTTAGCGGCGAGAGAGTAGGCCTATTTATTGTAAACATTATATTCACAGGATGTTTATTGCGTGTGATAAACAATGGTTTATTGCTGTTTACCATTCTGCAAAAGTAAACTTCAGGAAGGTAGTGGAATTTCTTTCCACGAGCAAATGCAGAACTGCGAGAAAAAATGGTCAGAATTATACCACGTGGAGGTGACGAGAAAAATAGCATGTGACAACCTTCCTCGAGGTCTGCAGTATGTAATGAACATTTTGAAAGCACGTGCTTTAGCATTTCTACTAAAACTGGCCGCATTCAGTTCCAACACTTTTTTCAGAGTATCCATATTTGCATGGCGAGAGTAGTGTTTTAAAATATACTATAGGATAGTTTCATTACTAGGACGTGAACATTCCGGTTGCAAATATACTACCTGACTCGTATGAGCTCTTCTTGAATTACTGATCGATACAGTTATTATATTCTTTATTAAACGTCGTATAAATACCACTTTTATGCTCAAAACGCAATGTTTTATCTCTGTAAGGTGCTTTTATGTGGAAGTTATTCTCATAATACCGATTGGAATCGTGCTAAGGAATGGCAGCGCTATTTGAACTACTGCTACTATGTCAATTTAGTATTTGAAAAGACAGAGGCCTTTACTTATCTCGTAGGCAACGGTATTGACAACAGGGCGTAGTAATTATTGTTGCCCAAATTTTTGTATGTAATCAGTAGATTTTTGTAGACAAAGTGGAAAAATAACATGGCGGGAATGTATTGCACTTCGAAAATAACAAAGAAATGTAATATGCGACAGAACAGGCAGTACTAAAATTACAAACATGGTCTAAACATCAAACAGTACCGAATGTCGCCAGAAACCTGCCTCTACAGCGACAATGGGTGCAGCAAGATGCAGTTGCAGCTCACTCCTCGTGGGATCACTTGCCCTTTTGCAACAACATTTGGAGTCGCTTAATTTCCTATTCCCTTCCAACTTCCCAGATCTCACGTTACCAAATGCCTAACTGCGGGGCATTTTGAAAGAATCAGTTTGTCGAATGTTTACAAATTACAAGAGAAGATACAGGAATGTGGTGTGTCCTGTGTCCGTCAACATGTTGTTAGACAGTCAACTGAACCTCTATGAACAATGCATGAGACTTGAGGATGCACATTTTGAGCACATGTTGTACTGACGTGTTGCCGTCTACACCTTACATGTTATAATGATGTTGAGAGCATGTTTGTAGTTTCAGTGCTATTTGTTTTGCCGCTTACTGTATTTTTCTCTCAGATATGAGTCGGAAGTCAGGTAGTGAGTTCCTCCAAGAGGAGAAGTCCTCTGTTTTAATCACTGTGTTAATGGAGGTGAAAATACCTCTCGGGGATCACTTTAAGTACCTAGGTACTAATAAAAGTGAATATCTTTATTGGGGTAGTTACATTAACGGGGTTGTAAATACAGGTAACGGATCTCGTCGTGTAGTTATGAGGATATTGAGGGATTGCAGTAAAAATGTAACGGTGAGGGTGTATAAGTCTCTGTTAAGACCTCGATTACTGTGGTTCCGGTGTATGGGACCCACACCAGGATTACTTGATTCGAGAACTGGAAAAGATCCAAAGGAAAGGAGAACAATTTGCTCTGGGCGATTTGCGACAAAAGAGTAGTGTTACGAAAATGTTGCGAACTTGGAGCTAGGAAGATTTTGAGAGTAACGAGACGAACTGCTCGACTAAGCGGGATGTTCCGAGCTGTCAGTGGAGTGGGGAGATGACGTGCAATTGGAGTGGAGCTTTGAAAGATAAAATACAAAGTTGGAATTCAAGAGGAAAAGAGCTTTGAAAGATAAAGTTTGAATTCAAGAGGACAAATAGGGGCAAATATTAATTTATAGGAAGAGAAAATAAGGACTGGAATAATTTATCAAGGAAAACATCGATAAATGTCCAAGATCTTGGAAATAATTTAAAGAATCCACAGCCCTTAGTGCAGATCAGTGGTGACTGATTGCTATTGATAGTCTCTGATTTATTTCGACGGTAACTAGATTATGGAACTCAATTCCAAATAACACTTGCAACATTTCTTTCGTATCGTTTTAAGTCTTCAGACGACTGAGCGGAGTGGCCTCGCGTGTTAACGCGCTACGGCTATGGAGCCATGCTCGAATTCGAGAGACGCGTGAGTTCGAACCCCACCGTCGGATGACCTGAGAATGGCTTTCTCTGGTTTCACATTTTCACTTCCAGGCAAATGCCGGGAGAGTTCCTATTCATAGGCCGCAGCCGATTCCTTCCACCACCTTACCCAATGTCATTCACCGTCATTAATTTTAATCTTCATTAGTTCCTCAACTGAAATTGGCGTCCGGAAGGGCATCCGGTCGTAAAATCATACAATGTAAATTCATCTCATCTCGTCCCCGATCCCGTATCAAGAAACGGGGGTGTGGACTAGACATGGGTTTTTAGTCTTCAGACAGAAAATACCTCTTAGGTGCATCCACTAACGCTGTGAATAATGATGAAAGAATGATAGTTTTTCATTAATCATTAATTTTCAATAATTTTAGTATGTTAGTAGTTTGAATAAAGATATGTACATATTAGTTTAAAACAATCCGTATGATGCATATGATATATGTTGTTATTCGAAGTAATTTTTAAATTTAAATATTTTATACCTTTTACTGTAATGTGGTCAAGTGTAAGAGTGGACCATGAGTCCTAACTTCGCAACTACTAAGACAAATAAATAAATATGTAGGACTAAAACAAAACAAGTGAACAAACTCAAGGCACAAACAGAAAATTAAGGGCCTGGCCTCTCACGTCAGGCGGCCCCTCATTTTATCACACGATGCTGAGTGAACTCGGTTCTAGCCCTTAGTCCAGAGATCTCTGAACTGACAGAAAGCGACCCAGGGCTTTCCGTTTAAAGAGAGAGACTCTACCCCTACAGTATGGGACCGGCGTAAAATGATCCATGTGAAATGGGCAAAAGTGTGTTCCATGGCCAGTTTCGACTTTTTAAGCACTATTTTCATAAATTGTATAATTTTTGTTCTTATGTATAGATTGCGTGAACATCCGAGGTACAGTAATAACTTGTGTTACTGTTAAGTCTGTTTCCGTTTCAGACAGGGATGGGGGGGGGGGGAATGTCGTTGTTCTTAAATGAGCACCATCTCACTTTTTATTGGAATTAACACCACAGAAGAGAAAACACGAGACATGGCGCTGGAGTCATGTCTGGGCACGAATTACTCGACTATTGATATCGTACCATACACGGTTATGTTGGCCAGTTCAAAACAAAATTTTCCACACATGTTTGCTTTCCCCTGCTGTATCCATCATCAGTAGAAATCGAGCAGTTACGTAGACTTACAGCGGTCGACCGTGTTCGTAGAGCTGTATACTGCTATGATAGCCGTGCAGAATTGACCCAAGGTTACCACGATTGAATGAAGTCACTCCATTGTCCTCCAGTGCTTTCCCTCCGTCAAGGTTCATAAAAATAGAGTTTATTTCTCATTAAGTGAAATTTTGTAGCCCGTCAAAGGTGAAATTACGTAAGACAGTGCCGGAAAAACATATTTTCCAATTGCCCAACAAGTCTTTTATCTTCAGCATGCGGGCCTGAGATGGAAATTCGACTACCTCCCCTTCTTATATGTGGAGAGTTGCGTTTGCGAAAGATATGTAAGAACGCAGTCCGTCTGCGAAAAATATGACCCGTTTGCAAGATGTTGGGACCGGTTTTGGGAAACTGTTTGCGAAAGGCCATCGCATGATTTTAGTCACAGCGTTCATCGATTCTGGCGTTAACTGGTCATGGTTGAAAATAGTTAAAATGTTAACATACGTACAAGGGAAGTGACCAGACCGATTGCACACCAATGATAAATTAAGATATCTTAATGGTGATGGTCATTTTGTCGTAAAATAATATTTACGCACCTAAAAAATAGTGATGGGTTGCTGCAGTTTTAAAAGGAGCATGATGTATCGAAGGCATCGATTGTCATGTAACTTAGTATCAGAACATCGCTGCACGCCTGTCATTGTTACATAGACCAGTGGCGGTGATTGGGGGGTGGGGTATGAGAGGGGGCACCCCCCCCCCACTTTTTTGAGAAAACATTACATTTTAATTCCATTTTAGCCTGCTGAAGCTAGGACTTATAGGAATTATTAAAAAGATAATGCAGTTTGTACAAGCCCTGGTGTCTTATTAGCCGATTCTGTCCTTTATTTTCTTTAATTATTAACAAAATTACTAGCGGAAATACACTCAAAATGTCGTTTGTCGCGGCCAATCGGTTTGTATAGAGCGCCACAGCAAGTAGTGGAGACTTGGCATGAGCTGTGAGGAAGGGTAGCAGGGGTATATTTTTTCGCCAAGGTCATGGGCACTGAGGTATGGTTCACTCGCTTGCCGGGCGCATTCGTCATTCTGGCAGTCTCTTTAGTGTCCGGTAATTTCTTAATGTGTAGTCAAATACTAAACGATTTCTAATTGTATAATCACGCCTTACTTCTATTTAATTGTAATACATGTGTAATGTTGTTCCTTTGGTGGAAGTTTTATTGTATAGTACTGAATCAAAACATCAAAAAACTATTATTACCGCATTTAAGTTGGTAAATCAGCTTACCATTTTATAGCTTTTCTTTTTTTTTTTTCAATTTATATATATATAACCCCACCACCACCACCACCACCAGCACCACCACCACTACCCGAACGTTATATCCCACACACCCCGGTACTTTTTGCTGAATGCATCTCCCCCCGCTTCTCCCCACTTCCAATTCCCAATTGCCGCTACTGACAAAGACTGTCCTCGGTATGATAATATGAATGATTCTGAACAGGAACCCGGCAATTTTCTCATTTGTGCTAATAAGATATGATATTAAAAGCAGGCACTTTTATATACAAGGTGCTCCCAAACAAGTCATCAGGGAATGGAATTTTGTACACTCCTAAACAACACAAACATTCCCTATGACCATATGCCCTACGGTTAATCGTTTACGAACTACGGCTGTTGTAGTTATGTGATAGAATGGGAGGATAGTTCGCATTTAGGATTAAGTTTGGAGTAAGGCGTGCGGTACTTTGTCGGCATGTGGAATAAGTTTGCCACTGAATACGTGCAATGCCTGGAGTGTTTGAACGTGTCCGACAATCAGTGAGGCGGCGTGTTCCGGCGTTCATTCAGGCGCACGGTGGACATTTTGAGCGTTTCTTGTATTAGAATGCAGTATCCCTACTGGTACCCGAACATGGTGACAGCAACTCGACTTGGGATGTGTCAGGTAAGGCTATTACCAATATTTCCCGTACAAAGTTGGAAAGCTGCAACTCGTAACCATTCGACCGTAGGACAAAATGTTCATAGGGACATTTTTTGTTATTTGGGGTAGCCTATATTATCCACCCTCAACCCCCCACATGTTATGGAATATCTTGTATAGACGACCAAGATTTCATACTACATACGCAATTTTAGTTTCCATTATTAACGATACAGAAGTATTAAAACCAGGGGTGGTTAGAGAATTAGTCCCAGTATGCCTGTGTACTAAAGAAAACAAATATGAGATCCTTTTCCTCTCAACAATTTATATTAAATTTAAAGTTTCAAGAAAATGTATGCATTAATTACACTGCCTTCATTAGAGCTAGTGTGCAAACCGAGCGTGTGAGCCAGATCTCACGGGCACCGGTTCCGAACATAAACCACTGTATAGAAGACTGTTTGGCTTGGGTTTGTGTGTATTATAAGGACTGAAGGAGTGCCAATGGCTGCGTGGCACAACGCTTCAATTTCTTCCACTAAAGTTCAGCATGTAACATAACACCATTAGACATCACCCAGATTTACTAATATATCGGTTTTGTCACTTTATTTGACGACAATAAATGTTTCGTTCTTTCGTGTTAAAATAGACACCTAGCGACTTTTTTAAAAAACCTCGTATTAGCGACATAAATAAGCCTTTTTTCTATTTGTAATGTAACAGTTTAGGTCTTTTAAAATGAATTTTGCTCTATTTCATCAATGTAAGCTGGCGACACAGTTACTTTTACCTACCAGAACGAAGGCGCAAAATACGAAAAATTGCTAAATTTTCTTGTGTTTATTTTATGTGTTAATGAATAACGTCGTTAAATTATTTTTGTGTGTAATTATATAGGGCGCAGCGAATATCCCTTCCAAATGAATGTGTATGTATAAAGTAGCCTTGAAGTTGAAGGCAAGACAAATTGTGAATTTCACTTTCGCGGGAACTGACACTGTTACCAAGTGTTCGTGCGCGCGCGTATGTTGGCAATAGCTAACTTATGGTTATTTATCACTAGGTGAGGCAATCTTGCGTTACTTTCAGCATCGTTCTTATTAGTTCATTTGAAAGTGTCGTTCGAGGAACAAATACTTTTGGCGAGTAGTTTCTACATATGTTTTCTTCATTTATTTTGCTGAGAGGTTGTTAATTTGTTCAATAATTTTCTTAAAGCTGGAATTTTAAGAAAAAAAAGCATGCGGATTAAAGTAAATATTTGTTTCTCAATTTATATCTTCGTTTCACTTGATACTTCATTTAAAGAACAGTGTTTTTCGATAGCACAGTTAAATACACTGACTGACAGTGACAATGCAACACCAAGGAGGAGTGGTTCGAAAGGGATGAAAGTTGGGGAGAAAACAGAGTCGGCACGGAAGAATAATTGATGTTTATTTCAAACCGATATGCAGGTTACACAATGCGCACGGCATCGACTCAGTAGGATGTAGGACCACACCGAGCGGCGATGCACGCAGAAACACGTCGAGGTACAGAGTCAATAAGAGTGCGGATGGTGTCCTGAGGGATGGTTCTCCATTCTCTGTCAACCATTTGCCACAGTTGGTCGTCCGTACGAGGCTGGGGCAGAGTTTGCAAACGGCGTCCAATGAGATCCCACACGTGTTCGATTGGTGAGAGATCCGGAGAGTACGCTGGCCACGGAAGCATCTGTACACCTCGTAGAGCCTGTTGGGAGATGCGAGCAGTGTGTGGGCGGGCATTATCCTGCTGAAACAGAGCATTGGGCAGCCCCTGAAGGTACGGGAGTGCCACCGGCCGCAGCACATGCTGCACGTAGCGGTGGGCATTTAACGTGCCTTGAATACGCACTAGAGGTGACGTGGAATCATACGCAATAGCGCCCCAAACCATGATGCCGCGTTGTCTAGCGGTAGGGCGCTCCACAGTTACTGCCGGATTTGACCTTTCTCCACGCCGACGCCACACGCGTCTGCGGTGACTATCACTGACAGAACAGAAGCGTGACTCATCGGAGAACACGACGTTCCGCCATTCCCTCATCCAAGTCGCTCTAGCCCGGCACCATTCCAGGCGTGCACGTCTATGCTGTGGAGTCAATGGTAGTCTTCTGAGCGGACGCCGGGAGTGCAGGCCTCCTTCAACCAATCGACGGGAAATTGTTCTGGTCGATATTGGAACAGCCAGGGTGTCTTGCACATGCTGAAGAATGGCGGTTGACGTGGCGTGCGGGGCTGCCACCGCTTGGCGGCGGATGCGCCGATCCTCGCGTGCTGACGTCACTCGGGCTGCGCCTGGACCCCTCGCACGTGCCACATGTCCCTGCGCCAACCATCTTCGCCACTGGCGCTGCACCGTGGACACATCCCTATGGGTATCGGCTGCGATTTGACGAAGCGACCAACCTGCCCTTCTCAGCCCGATCACCATACCCCTCGTAAAGTCGTCTGTCTGCTGGAAATGCCTCCGTTGACGGCGGCCTGGCATTCTTAGCTATACACGTGTCCTGTGGCACACGACAACACGTTCTACAATGACTGTCGGCTGAGAAATCACGGTACGAAGTGGGCCATTCGCCAACGCCGTGTCCCATTTATCGTTCGCTACGTGCGCAGCACAGCGGCGCATTTCACATCATGAGCATACCTCAGTGACGTCAGTCTACCCTGCAATTGGCATAAAGTTCTGACCATTCCTTCTTGGTGTTGCATTTGCTCTGTCAGTCAGTGTAATATGATTTCATGTAACCCTAGCATAGGTGAATATGCGCTGGTGTTTGAAAATATGTTTTTAGAGAATGAAATGATTCCGGTTTTAAAGTGCTTTATGTAAATGTAATTAAAACATAACTGTTGCCACTTTTCTACAGTGTATACGCAAGACCATTCTGCGTCATTATCAGCTAATCGCTCCGAAATTCCCAGCTATTTTTCAGCAATTAATTATAAGACCAGCGATAATTTTATGGTACAGTGATTATTGCCATTAAATTTAGGATATATTAAGTGATTATTCATCCAAGTCGTATTGAAATTTGGCTCGTCCTATTTAAACACTTGTCTTGAAGTTTCAGTCGCTGATCAAATACTCTTACCCAAAACAGAAGTACTGGTATTTTGCCCCGATGGAAAAATTACCTTCATAAATACAGTTTTTTTCGATGGTCTTTGAGGAGAAGATTTCTTTTCTTTCACTTCACACATCAGTCCACTATTTTTCTAAATTATAATATTTCTAAATTTATTGTTATAATTTAGCAAATATTTCGTGAAGTCCATGTTTCCTCTATGAAGGACTTCTTGGTTGCGAATCAGCTAGATGCGTTAAGCCACGTTTGTACCGGTATGTTGGTAACTCATGTTACCAACAAATGTTGGAAGCATTTCTAGAAACGCTTGTGAATTTATTTTCAATATGTCATGTTAGCAACAGATTTTTCGTGTTGCCAGCAGAAATTTCGTTATCAACATGAAGTTTATAAAGATCAAAAAATATTAGCAACACTTGTTACAAACACATGTTAAACCGCGCTTACGCTGTATGTTACAAGTGCGCCTCGCGGAAATGATGCTCTCGCAGTTGTTGGCTGGCTGTCACTAAGAGAGGGGGCTGCCTAACAGTCATTTCTAAAAGTTCGCAAATGAGTCCTGCACTTCTTTCATTGGCGTACTGTGTTTCTATCTCCACGATAAGTTGTCCTTTCGCAAACATGGAGTACCGCCCCCACCTTCTCCCTCAATTTGCACAGTGGTTTTCATTCGCTTTTCTATCTGTAATAGTCTTTCTGTCTGTACTGATTGAGTATTTACCTGATATTTGGTTTTTATACCGAACAGGACAAGTAATAACTTATGTCGGGTCCACTTTCATTTTTGTCGGTTTGTATGTATGTGTCTGTTATTGTGCGAAAGTGTAGCCCTTAGCGTCGATAGGTGCATTTATTCCAGTGAGCTTGGCAGACTAATATATAATAACAACCTCTGGTTCGGTGAGGAGAGCAACGGGAAACTGCCTCTCTTCGTTTCCGTAGTACGTTGCTTCGGTGACCCCAAGGCTTTCAATGAAATGAAATGGCGTATGGCTTTTAGTGCCGGGAGTGTCCGAGGACAAGTTCGGCTCGCCAGATGCAGGTCTTTTGATTTTACTCCCGTAGGCGACCTGCGCGACGTGATGAGGATGAAATGATGATGAAGACGACACATACACCCAGCCCCCATGCCAGCGAAATTAACCTATTAAGGTTAAAATTCCCGACCCTGCCGGGAATCGAACCCGGGACCCCTGTGACCAAAGGCCAGCCCGCTAACCATTTATCCATGGAGCCGGACAAGGCTTTCTATGATAACATGATGGAGATACTGGGGATTCAACCAGCCTTCGGACTGAGGATCTAACAAACATTATATAATAAATAAATAAATAAATAAATAAATAAATAAATAAATAAATAAATAAATAAATAAATAAATAATATTTTACGTTTTTTCAGGCACTTCTGTAGTAGAGTAATTACTGTCGTAACTGAGAAACTGGAAACAGAAACGATGCATTCAAATTTAAATTAGTGACTTGACAGCACTGTGAAGGATCGCTGAAAATGCGTGCGTGGTATTTTATAAGTTTCTTGCAGGTGCACTTTTCTCAGAAACAGTGTTTGTTGAGGGCATCAACACAATTTGTATCTACATGAGAGGTGAATTATATTTTGATAATAATTAAAATTGGCTGATAGAATATTCCTCTGATTGGAAATAACAATGTTTTTCATTCACTCTCTTTTTTAAGCGAATAGCAGCAGGCCTATGCATCAGTATGGATTGCTGTATGTATCATAGGAAATCGTAAGAGCCGATAGCACTGAGGACAGTACGTCCCACAGAGCCGGGACGAACGTTATAAAACACACAACCTTGATAGCGTTGGTCAGTACATCATTATCTGTCGTGCCAGTCACGTTGTTACACAACGCTCTTTTATGGTTAGTTCAGAAGAGAAAGGAACTCATGATGAAAAGCAAAATGAAGTCTCGATTTTCATGTGTATATCTTCAGGGAATTAAACGAATATTCAGTCATCCAGTGGTTATCAAGGAACCAGTCTGGCATATCAATTTATTGGGGTTGGCACGTGATGTCCATTTGGCCCTGTTTTATGGCCGGGTGCCCTTCCTGACGCCAAATCGTATTGTATGCTTCTGTGGTGGCTAACGGTGTGGTGTGTAGTATGCAGATGAAGAGAAGTGTATTAGATGAACACAAACAAACACTCAGTCCTCGAATCAGAGGAATTAACCATACACAGTTTTAATCCCCGGTCTGGCTGGAAATTGAACCTGTGGCCCTCTGAACCGAAAACCAATACGCTGACCATCTAGCAATGGAGCCGGACACTGACTTGCAAAGCGAGGTCCTGTTTAAAATGTGCAGTTGTGTAGATAATGTTCTAAGAAAAGAGTTATAGCAGTGATCATTACCTTGAACAATTCGTCCAAGTTTCCATTCATACCTCACTAAGTGTTTAAATATGAATGCATTTCATAAGAGCCTGAAACCTGCACCAATGGTACATTATGTTCCTGCCTATCATATTACGCCTTATCCTTCAGTATTTGTCTACTGTGGTCTGTTCGCCCAAGAGATAATACAGCGCAAACAGTCCACCATCACCAAACAAACCCACCCAGTTACTCCTAGATAAAGAAAGGAAATATTGTCTCATATAACGGCATAGTGAATTATCACAATTCCAAGAGAAAGAGAAAGCAAACTGTAACACGTGAAACTAGCCCGACATTCCTAAAGATCAGGGCCTCGCAGGGTGGTGCATGCATTGTGCACGGTGCAAAAGACGACTTCGCTTGGTTGACCAGAGTGCAGACCCCCACTCCTCGATTTGGAGCAATAGTGCTGTCTCTCTCTTTCCCCACGCCTGTCTCGCTCGCTCCCGCTGTCTCCCTCTTCCTCACTTGCTCCGTAGCGCTCCAAATTCGAGCTGAGTTGAGCCGAACTTAGCCGAGTAGCCCAGAGACGAAGCGTTGGTCCGAGTCGAGCCGAGTGGGACCGATGCAGTGTGCACGCGTGAGATTTTGGGCGTTTGAGAGGCCCAGCTAAAGATCATTCCAAGTTAAGAAAACAGTATTGCTCTTACGACAACAGGGTTAGCATATCGATCGGGTCTGCTCAACAGCTTCACGGGAAAACATTGGCTGGTAAATCTGTGAAACTCACTATTTAATTTCAAGACAAAAGATGGAAGAAATTAAGCTGAAAATTATTTTTATGAACTCTCGGGGACGGGAGGTTTAGAGGAGCTCATTTTAGTATTCACAACATAACGAGGAAACACCGACACTTACATCAGTGAAACTCAGGATTTAAGTTCAAGACAAAAGACAGTAGAAACTAGGCTGACAATTATATTCATGAACTCTAGGCGATGGGGGATTTAGAGGGGCTCATTTTGATGTTCATACCATAACGGGAAAATGGCGGAGCATAAATTTGTGAAACTCAGTTTTTAAATTCAAGATAAGAGGGAATAAAATAAACTACAAATTAAGCACAGTTTACTTTTGTTTCTTCCTCAGCGTCATCCATAAGGTAAATAAAATAATCACCTTATTAATATTAAAGAAAGAAATAGCCCACGTAGGCTGGTTATTCACATAACACTCAATTCGAGACAAGTACACACTAGTACAAAGACAACAAAACATACGCAACACATAAACAGACGACTTCCCTACAACAGTAATAAGCTGCTAGGATTTACAGAGTAACTGATTATGCGCTATATGTACCAGAGCGACACAGAAGGAAAATGAAGGAAGGCAACAAAGCGGTGGCTGTTCCCGCCATTGTGCGTCCTCCCTGCTAATGTATTTATCAAATAGAAAAGTTTCAATAGTTATTTTAATGCAGCCTGACAAAAAAAGCCTCACCTTTTTTTCTTTCTTTCATAAAACGTTATAAATTTCATTATCATATTTCTTAATCACGAGGAATTATGGGTGTCTAGGATGGGGTGTGTTCGCTTCTTGTAGGTCCATAAGAGCAGAACTGTTTTCTTAACATGGAATGATCAAGGGCCAATTCCATTCGGCAGACAGCTTAAAGTAAATTAAAATTTGTTTAATTTACCAAGTTATATCAAATTAAGGCGTAGCAAATATACTGCGATCAACGGTGCGGTATTCAGTGAGAAGGAAGTGAGCTCTCGGATGAAATTATATTTACACTGCTCTGTTTTCAGACCGACTTTTCAGTACGGGAGTGAAAGCTGAGTGGACTCAGTACATTTTATTCATAAGTTGAACGTAACAGACAGATAGATAGTGAGAATGGTTACAGATATAAGCAAGTGAGAACAAGGAGTACTTGGAACGACGAGATAAAGTTGGGAATGAACTCGATGGATGAAGCTATGCGTATAAACAGGCTTCTAATGAAGGAGGATAGTTTACGTAGGAAAATAATGGATTCGGCCATGGAGAGTAAAAGAAGCAGGTGACGATGGATAGATTCACTGGTAAATATTTATGTTGATGATGCTTGTCATCGGCCCAGTAAATATTTAAAGACAAGAGGTGTAGAACTAAACAAAACCACATAGTTAGTTGTAAATAGAGATTTGTAGAGGTGCACAGTTGATTCACAGACACTTGCAGACTGAACGCTAAAAGGCATAATAATTTATAAAGAGTAGGTATGTACACTATGTATGTATGTAGGGCCTATGTGTATATGTATGTTGCAGTAGTTTCTACATTTCAAACAGAAACTGTGGCTAGCGTTCTCTTCGTCCAAACTTAATGTCGACAGTCACAACAGCTATTTGTATTAACTACATCCCTACATCCCAATTAGTAATTCTGACTGAATCATTGATTGAAAGAGATTTAAGACAGTGTAAATTGATCAAAATGTCCCTGCGTCATAATTTAATATTAGCCGGGCTGAGTGGCTCCGACGATTGAGGCGCTGACCTTCTGAACCCAACTTGGCAGGTTCGATCCTGGCTCAGTCCGGTGGTATTTGAAGGTGCTCAAATACACCAGCCTTGTGTCGGTAGTTTTGCCGGTACAAAAAGGAACTCCTGCGGAACTAAATTCCGGCACCTCGGCGTGTCCGAAAACCGTAAAAATAGTTAGTGCCGCGTAAAGAACAAATATCATTTGATTATCATTTAATATTCCATGTTGAAATGTATTTTCTACCTAGGAAAGGTGTAAATGTAAATAACCACAATGGTATATCTCAAAAGATTCTGTTATGAGCACGATTTATCCATCAAATTCGACTCGTCATTCATCACTGTAATCATCACCTCAACCTATAGTTACCAATCCGAAATCTAAGTAGATCCTCTCGAAGATATAGACCATTGTATAGCGTCTCCCATGTGTGTGTCCAATCCTTGTTCCGTTTTTCTGCGGGGTCGGCTATGAAGTGAGATGAATCTTAGTAGCGTTTTTTTTTACGACTGGATGCTCTTCTGACGTCAATATCATCAGAGGAGTTAATGAGATGAAATGAATGGCGTGATATAGTAGAAAGAGACAGGGTGAAACCCGGTGCCGATACATAACCTACTCCTGTCGAATAGCATCAGAGGTCTGCTCAAGGCTTGATGTCTCCATCTGACGGACGAATCACCATCTACAGCGTCATATGCCCTCACTCCATATGAACACTTTTAAGAGATTTGGACGCGGCTGTGAGCTTGCATCCGGGAAATAGTAGGTTCGAATCCCACTATCGGCAGCCCTGAAAATGGTTTTCCGTGGTTTCCCATTTTCACACCAAGCAAATGCTGGGGCTGTACCATAATTAAGGCCACGGCCGCTTCCTTCCAACTCCTAGGCCTTTCCTATCCCATCGTCGGCATAAGACCTATCTGTGTTGGTGCGACGTAAAGCCCATAGCAAAAAAAAAAAAAGAGATTTGGAATTAAATCTAAGCATTTGGCACGCAATCTAGTGATAAGAAATTATATACCACCACCTCTCCTATCCTGCCGCCCAACATTCTCATAGTGATTTCTTTTTTTCCACCAACGGGGCTCGAACCGGCTAACCACGGTGCCAGACCGTAGAGACTTGGTGCCTTAACGATCATTGTCACAAGACGGGTTAGATCGTTGCCTTATACATGTTACAGAAGAAAAATGGGGCGTGCGAGTCTAAATGCCAACAATAGGAAAATAATGGATAGGATCGAAAAATTACAAAATGGCCACAAGTAATCCTTTATCAAATCAGTCAGAGTATGACAAGTTACATGAAACTCGGTTAGTTCTTATTACTTAAGATAGGTTATAGTTCATCTGCACTCAAAGTAGGTTTCGCCTGAACACCCTCCATTGCGGTCAAGAAGAAAGCTTTTCGTGGAGCATTTCGATATGGTCGGCTGCCAGCTATATGACTGGAAATCACTACTCTTTCAGACTTTCCTGAGTCATGACACCACTGTGACTTCCCCAGGATTTAATCTATCCAATGTAATAAGGTCTAACATTAAACAGAATTCGAAAAGAAGCAAGCTTGTGTGTATTTTTACGTGAATGCTGTTATCGCCATCATAACCGCGGAAAATAGAATTCAAATTAGTCACTGGGTCACACAAGAGTGAATGCATTCGGATACTCTAGGAGTTTTTCAACAGCATTAACGTATACTGTACACATACGCAGAAGGGAAAAGGAGAACGCATTTTTTGAAATTTTTGAAAGACAGTTGCAGCAGTGTGAACATACGTCGAGAAGGAATTAAAGTTATGTCAGGAGGAAAGTGTTTGAAATGAATGTGTATGGGGGTAAAAGGAAAAGAACACCATACAGAGACGGTGGGTGGATTCTGTGAGAAAAGAGATGCAACGAAAACAATTGATGAAGATGACGCTTACGATGGAGAAAAGTAGAAGAGGCTCACTAGAAATGCTCTGAACGAGAAAAGGCGGAATAAAATAATATGGAGTAGTAATAATAAGAAAGAGAAGAAAAAAGGAAGATTAAAAATATATCATATCATGTGATATGAACATAAAGAATCACAGTACTAACGGCTCAGGTAGTTAATAAGGATTGCTCCTCTCCTGGGCAACAACACCTGTAATCGCAGCTGGCGCAGGTGTCTGGGGAGACTGACTGGGTCACGGCTAACATGACCGACTACAGCGCAGCGGGTTACGACATGCGCTCTTGACGTCATATGGTGATACAGCACGTGCTGTGCAGGTCGTGCCGTCACCACAGCGCATTTAAAATTGCACTAACACCATTACGGTTGAGAAGTATACAGTGTTTATGTTACAACTAAATCAAACCCATGATGATGGTTTTGGATATAAAGCTTGCACAATCTGTTTTTGTTCTTTTCCCGGGTTGTACCTTATGTGTAGGTTTCCGACGTTTCGAATACATTGCAGTGTTATTTATCAACGCGCCTTATGTACCTCTAATTGATCTGAGGTAATCAGATTGTTTTAGGGGCCAAAAAACAAGAGTATGTCTAACACAATTAACATCCGTCGTAAGAAAAAGCCGGGTCGAGTAGCTCTGGCGGCAGAGCGCTACTCTTCTGCTTCATACCTGTGGTATTTGAAGGTGCTTTATAGATTTACCGGCATGTAAAATAATTCTTGCAGGACAAAATTCTGGCACCTCAGCGCCTTCGCAAATCGCAAAAGTAGTCAGTGTGACGTGAAACCAATACTATTATTCGCATGTTTACTTCGTTAGACTCCAGTAATGTTGCTCCTATTACTGCGCAGTAAGGTACTGTATTGGAAGAAACATTTGTGTTTATACCTGTCCAGTTTTCCAGGTTATAAAAGAAAGCAGTCATTTAACTGGAAGCGGTCTGCTTTCTGTACCAAGAAGCATTGTAGAACAGAAAACAAAGGGAAACTTTATCATTATTATTTCGAAACCCATGACATCAAAAACATCCTAAAATGAAAATGTTCCTCCACCGAGAAATCTTTAAGTACCCTTAAGATGGCTTTCTGTGGTTTCCGATTTTCACTCCAGGCAAATGCTGCACCCCCAACCTTTCCCCTCCTATCGTCGCCGAAAACCCGAGTTAATGCCACTATAAACCACTAGCAAAGTGTTCTACAGAGAAAGATTTTTCTAGCGTCGTTCAGAAACGCCCTAATAACTTCGTGTGACGTGGAAAAAGGTGTTTCATGATAGAAAAGCGTACTGAGTGGCAACAAACACATTTTCACATTTGAAATATTCCGTGAGATGTTGGGCTGTCGCTGATTTTAGATGATGGATTCACATCCGCTTAAATCTGGAAAGAATACTTAAATAACATTAATTCTGTTAAAAGAAGCTAAATTTCGTTTACTTTATTGGTTTATTTTTCAGGCACATTTTTGTACTGCTTGAGAGAATATTTACATGTAAGTTTTGTACATATTTAGGACATAGACTTCTGGGCTAGTGTGCCCGTGCTAGTGTGTGTAACAGTAGTATCATCTATGTGCGTGAAAACTAGGACAGGCGATGGCTGTTGATGCTGATGATGGTTATGATGACGATTCGTATTAGGGCTTAAGGACAGCTTAAGTTATCACTTCTCCTAAATACCTGAGTTAAATATATCTGACAAATAATTGGCGTAATCCAGGATATGCGGTAATGTACCAAATTATTATTTGGACTCGAACCCGAGGACCTTACCTTACGGAGCTGGCATCTTTATAACTATGCCACGAGAACGCTTCTCTAAACGCTGGCTCAATATGATGGTTTAAAACAGGCTTTTGAAAATAATTTCGAAAAGTAAAGCCCAATCGAGGGAATTTCCAAATACACAAGAACCTCGTTTATCCGGATTAAGTGGGACTGGAACTGATCCGGTTTATCGAAAATCCGGATAATCCGGAAAAACTAAAAAAAAAACAGTACATGTTATATAATACATATTAACATAAGTTGTACAGTAATACATTTTTTTCGATTGTACAAAAAATATAAGAACAATTTTCTTACATTTACGACTGTTTTATGCACTAAAATAATGTGTGAGCTTTTTCTGTTTTACATTTGTGTAGCGTTTGCGCGCAGCACGATCACGATGACGTTTTACTAACATCAGTTCTGCCGATGTGGTTTCAGTCTGGGATTCTAAATAGGTCATCAGTTTGCCCAGCTTCATTGTTGCCTCTCTATGAGTCGTTGTTTCATCTGATGGAGTGCCGGTTTCATTTTCAAATTTATCATCACTCTCCTCATTACCTGCCGAGGAACAAGAGGCAATAATTTATGCCGTAGCCCGAATTACAGTCATTTTTCAACCAGTCATTTACGTCGTTCACATCTACGTCCTACGTCCGAGCATCCTGGAATGCGTGCAAATGTGTCAAGGAGCTCAGAAGAGTCCACGGTTTTCCATTCTCAGTTCCAGGCGAATGCCGGGACGGTACCTTTGATAGACCGCGGCCGACTTACTTCCAATTCCTGTCCTTAACTATCCTTGGCGGAAAAGACATTCAAGAAGATTCGTCCCCGTAAAATAAATACTGTACAAGTAAACATACATTCTTATTATCGATCCGGATAAACCGGAGATCCGGATTAATGAAGGCAGGATAAACGAGGTTCTTGTGTACCGTAAATATCGCGTACCTATGTAGATTAACTTAATGAAAGCTCGATAAAAACTTAGTCCGCCACACTATAGACTCCTCGAGTAGGCCACCACAGTTTACACCAATGCCGGCAATCACTGCTTTCTGTTCGGGGCTTTAGTTGGAACTAGCTGTGATGAAAATAATAATAATAATAATAATAATAATAATAATAATAATAATAATAATAATAATAATAATATTGGCTTTACGTCCCACTAACTACTTTCACGGTTTTCGGAGATGCCGAGGTGCCGGAATTTAGTCCCGCCGGAGTTCCTTTACGTGCCCGTAAATCTACCGACACGAGGCTGACGTATTCGAGCACCTTCAAATACCACCGGACTGAGCCAGGATCGAACCTGCCACCGTCTGAGCCACTCAGTCCTGCACTAGCTCTTGTGCCCATCGTTGACGGGGTAGTCACATAGCGTGGCCATGATTACAATATTGTCGGCACGTCATAATGTTCTGAGATAACTGCGACACGTAGGTGGGCATGCTTTTCCCTGTCAGTGGCTTGTCGTAACGTACTCGCTTCCTGGCTTTCTGTGGCCCTTTGCATTACATCTTTTGTTGCATTATTGCTGTTCTTTGTCTGATCACTTCTTTCCAATGTACTGTAAACGCCAATTATCAGCTTCTTAATCAAAACGTAGGCTACAGACAGACGTGCAAGGCCTTTAAACGTTGCCGGGATGCATCTCCATAGCAACTCTTCACAGAGATAGTTATCGGCTCTTGGTCTTTAACTTTCACATGCCCGCCACTGAAATTTCCTATATTTTTCAGTTTATTTGTAAAATGTATAAAACAAAGTTTTTCAATTATATTCTGTGATATTCTGAATAAATTTTCCTGTAAAACCAACCTTTGAGGAGGTACATTATGGGCCCCTCTGAAGACTCCGTCCTGCTGAATTGTTTTGAAGGATTGCTTATAGCTAAGATTCTACTCGCCCTTATCCTGAATATCAACTGACATGAAAATTGAGGTTCATTCTCCCGTGACGCTGTAACAAGGACTGTCTGCACAAGGAATGGTGCTGCTAGCATAACTCATATCTCGCTTTCACATTCTTAAAGCCACAGATAAGCCTGAGACAGATCTATTTAAGTAACAAACTTGCCATAGCCCACACCAGTGCACTGTAAACACTATATCCCACCAGAGATGGATATGGGCTGAAATCTCGTTTCTTAAATTTTTCGACTTGCTGACTCGGAATCGAACTCACGACCGTCCGGGTGAACCGACCACTTCTTTACCGCTTGGCCAGACAGCCATTATTATTATTATTATTATTATTATTATTATTATTATTATTATTATTATTATTATTCAGTTCGTTTAGGACCATTGGAGACCACTTTAAGTAATTTCATTTTTTTTTTTTTTTTTTTTTTTGTTTTTGCTGTCCTGATCCACTTCATTTTCTCTAGCAGCCTGCTTTCCTCTATCAGCCTCTGCTCTGCTTCTTTTCTTCATGGAAGCCCTTGAAGTTGTTGATCTGTAATCTGTATCGTGTTCGATCAGTTATGTCCTCCTGCCTGAGACCAACCCTGCAGAAGTTCTTTCTGACCTGCAGCCAATTACCGTATCAGAAACTTCAGGTTGGTTGCCCAGTATTTTGAAAATCTACTTTCTCTGTTAGGTTTCATCCGTTATGTATAGATGTCCATAGAAATTCCGATTCTATCAGTCGTTTGTTTTCCTGATACAGACCTTTGCTTCCTCGAAATCTATATTGTCCAGCTGCTGTCTTCGTATCCATTATATTTCGAAGGATCCTTCTTTCAAATTTCTCGGCTTCTCTTAGTCCAGCTTTTCCAGTCATTCGGAGGTACTCATTTGCTTAAAAGACATTTTGTTTTAATTACTGCGTTGTAATGTTTGAACTTAGCTTGTCTTTAGATGGCATGTTCCTTGTATATGCTGTGTTCTACGGAAGGCATTCTCACCGAGGTGCTTGAAGCTGTCGACTCTTTCAATCCTTCCATACTCTGTTCTTAGTTGATGGGTATTATTATTATTATTATTATTATTATTATTATTATTATTATTATTATTATTATTATTATTATTATTATCCCAAAAAACAATTGAATTTTAATAGACTGGTCAGTGATAATTGCTTACTTTGGTGACTGATCGTTAACTTGTGGACTGCTATATCTTGAAGAGTTCGAGTGGGAGAAAGTGTTCATGGGGAAGGAGACTACGTACCCCCAAAACAATGTGCCTTTACATAATTCATGAGAATTCACCGTTACTCTGTTCCTTTCCCATGTGTGTTCCTGTCTTGTCGAGCGGATCGTGATTGAAGTGTTGATTATCTTCTTGGATATGAGGGAAGTGTTGTAACAGACTTGTGGGACTGGATTACTGTAGTTCTTCAGATAGAAAGTTGTAGGTGCAGTTGAAAGACTCATAAAACAGCGTGTTGGTTTTGTAAGATGAAGTCACACTTCCTTTATTTATAGGGATTAGTTTCGTGGGCGCTGTATTAATACCTAGCTCCTGGTATTATAGCTGTGCGAAGTAAGACGCTTGCTGTGATAGGATCAAGGAGCCGAAAGTTATCGCTTTAATTTGCGACGATGAACACACTTCCAACGCACAGCGATGTATCCATTTCAACATAACAATGCGCTTGGTACACTAATACCTCAGAGAAATTCTGGGGTTGTTTATGCTCCAGACACGCGTGTCCCCGACAAATGAAACCACCTTGTCATTCCTCAGTTACCTTTTGAACAGTCTGCATATCTCAGTTTTTGCACATTTGAAATCAGCGTCATGTGGATTTTTGCTCAGTTTATCACTCCCGAAATACTGGGACAGGTTCCGACCCTAATCCTAGTCCTTTTCAATCTCATCGTCACCGAAAACCTATTTTAATTTTTTTTTAAACTATTGGTTTTACGTCGCATAGACGAGAGAGATCTTATGGTGATTGTGGGATAGGAAAGGACCAGGACTGGGAATGAAGTGACCATGGCCAGCATTTTCCTGATGTGAAAATCGAAAAACCACGAAAAACCATCTTCAGGGCTGTCGACACTGGGGTTCGAATCCACCATCTCCTGAATGCAAACTAACAGCTTCACAGCCCGAACCGCGCAACTAATTCGCTCAGCGAAAGCCTCTTTAACTTAGTGCGACGTTAAGCGGAAAACAGTACATTTTCCTTCATATAAATACATACTGAACGTAATATAGATCTAAATGCTCTGCTTCAAAAATAATATATTTTGATGACACTTTGTGTGGCATAGTTATGGAACTAATGCAATCTCACTGTATTCCCATTTGCTATAAAACAGTCGTGTGCTTCATAATCTCTTAGCAATACGGAATACGGAAAGGTGTGGTGTGGGGGTTAATCGCAACCAAGAAATCTTTCCTATCGTTAGCGTCCCATCCGGTACTTTCACAATCAGCTGTAGTTTTCTTCTCCGCGATCTTTTATCCTCGTTACTTTAGTTGGAATCTGGGGACCCAGTGCCTCAAAGAAAATGTCATTTATCTTATAGTTTCATAGTAATGGAGGACAGAACACTCCGCTCTGCAAATTTTGTTCAGAAGTTAGGAACGGTACTAATTATTGTTAAATACCATATTTTTCGCCAGTTGTTTGCCATTCAAGAGTTAAATAATCAGTATTCATATATCGGTACGATTAAGATCTATGTCACAGTCAGCCTCTGAGTGAACTTGTTGTGAACTTGTTTCTTATGAGTAGAGAAGGGGCGTCTTCCCGGGGTGGTCCATTGACGACCTGTAATGAATATTTGTCTTGCTTTTTAAAATAATGTACGCTTAGAAAAATACGATATTATGAAGCGTTTGCTGCCATCTTAACATACGACAACCTAACTATGAACATGGACATTCTCACGGTTTTCAATTTGGACAACCGGGCGAGTTGGTCGTGCGGTTAGGAGCGCGCAGCTGTGAGCTTGCATCCGGGAGATAGTGGGTTCGAATCCCACTGTCGACAGCCCTGAAGATGGTTTTCCGTGGTTTCCCATTTTCACACCAGCCAAATGCTGGGGCTGTACCTTAATTAAGACCACGGCCGCTTCCTTCCCATTCCTAGGCCGTTCCTATCCCATCGTCGCCATAAGACCTGTATTGGTGCGACGTAAAGCAAAATAGCACCAACAACAAATTGGACAATTTTTATTTATATGTACCTGACCTTGTTATTCGATTGTTGTGTATGTAATATTTTATCATCATAGTTTATGGTCGTTAATTGTATGATGGCTGTACAACTGCTGAATGCTCACTTGTGCTTTATAAATAAATAAATAAATAAATAAATAAATAAATAAATAAATAAATAAATAAATAAATAAATAAATAAAAAAATTGTCCAATACACACCATATCAATAAACTGTTCTGTTCAGTTGAGAAAATGGCAAGCAGTGTTTAGGCCAGTTTGTTGTCGATATTATCATTTAAACTCATTCTAAAAGAATACCATTGTACCCGTCTATTGGCAAAGTGTGGATCATCTTCCGTATATTAATTGAGCCAGAAATCTCTGATAATGTACTCCTTCCTTTCGGTCGTGTTATCGAGCGAGTGCCTACAAGGTTTGGGTCACGTAGCTGTCGGCTTGAATTTGGGAGATAGTGGGTTCGATCCCGACTGTCGGTAGCCCGGAACATCGTTTTCTCCGGTTTCCCATTTTTGCACCAGGCAAATGTTGGGTCTGTTCGTTTAAGACCCCGGTCGCTTCCATCTCGCTTCTAAACCTTTCCTATCCCATCGCCGTCATAGGACCTGTCTGTGTCGATGCGACGTAAAACAAATCTTTAAAAAATCGATCGTGTTTCTCTATTACTTTTTGTGTCGAGAAGTGTACCTCGTGAGGCGACTGTCTGAGTGTTGCCTATCTCACTGTGAGTACGGTTTGGCCATGACGAATGATTTATTTATCATCAATTCAGTATCCTTTGGGGATGAGTTGTAGGGTGTAGAGAAATGCTGTGCCATGTTGTATCACCCCGATAGAATTAATTAAAAACTCAGCCGTTAGTGATCTAAAGAGTTCTGATTGTTTTATCTAGTAAAACGGAACGTTGAAATTGTCATGTAGGCAGCATAAATGGCATCAAATTAAAATATTGACAACATGGTAGATTATTATTATTATTACTATTATTATTATTATTATTATTATTATTATTATTATTATTATTATTATTATTATTATTATTATTTACTACGTGCTCTTACACGTTAATTAGTATGTTGTTAGTTATCGTAATGTCACACTACTGTAGGCTCAAAACATCATGATCATCGGACGTTTTACTGACAGTTTGTTTGAGTTGTCTCTGGTATCCTTTGTTACTGTACAGTCGAAATTCAGCTGTTTATTTTAAGGCATTCCGCTTAATGAGAGCGAACTTAACATCTGTTTTAAGGGAAATGCGTTTGTTATTGGTGGGCCTTCTCAGTAGAAAGATTATCTTTAGTACTGTTATTGTTCCCCGGAAAACTGACTCGTTTGTGTTATCGGTTCTATCTGAAGCGATGCTTCCGTGTTAACAGTTTTTAATATATATTATCTAACAGTTGGAACACTATTTATAATATAAATGAAAACTTAAGACACAAAACCTGAAATAAGAAGTGCAGGTACATGCAGAAAGGAATCTGAAACAAATACTTCAAATATTCAAAACTCTCAGAAAGTCGAATGAAATTGCCTCGTGTGGACTTTGATACGGTCAGGCGGGGTCAGATAAGGGCGAGTTCATCTATAGAACCTGCACTTGGGAAGCTCAAGTGCATTGTTTATGAGAGAGGAAAATTCATGCTTTTGGTAACGAGCGCTCTTTCCAATATGTAAGTTGAAAAGAACAGCCCTGATGTTGAGTTCGTTCACCCTGTCGTTACACATCCTTAAGGAAATGAAAGGAAGTGGCTGTGGACGTGAAAAAGAAAGGGTTTTCAGAATTTGAAATGAGTATATCAGAGGAATGTATTTCAAGGATGACTAGCGGGTGCACCTGGAGAGACTTGTCCCCCGAATGCATTGCAGAGCAGCACGAGCCTTTGCAAAGCTGCGGATTTCTTTTCAGGATATCCATGGAAATAGTCTTATAATGATGGTCTGGTTCATTGAGAGGCAAGACATCACGAAATAACTGCATTTATCTTATGACTTGCCTAGATAGATGAAGTTATGGCCCTAGAGCTTTTCATACATTTATTTAACTTCCACTACTACTTCAGTTACGATGCCTTTGCTGGCGGGACCTAGTGTTTACAGTGCACTATGTCTTCTGGTATGGGCTAGAGCAATCTTGTTACTTTCATTGATCTGTCTCAGCTTTATCCTTGGCTTTGACAAAATGAAAGTGACTGAGGTATGAGTGATGCTAGTAATGCCATTCCTTCTGCAGCCAGTCCCTGCTATGAATGGTGTGAAAATATTGCTCATAGGGTCGGTTGGTGCATGCATTTCAGTGGGCTTGGCAGACTGATATGTAATAGCAACTTCTGGCTCGGTGAGGAAAGCAACGGGAAACTACCTCACTCCTCATTTCCCTAGTACGCCTCTTCAGTGATGCCTAGGCCATCTATGACAGCTGATGGTGAGCTGTTGAGGATCCAACCAGCCTTCGGGCTGAGGACGAAACAAACAAACAAACAAACAAACAAACAAACAACAACCACTCTCGTACCTCTAATCAGAAGAGAAAATGGAAGTTTCAACATTTTAAGAATAGGAATAGGAATAAGAATAGGAACAAAATGAAATACTCCCCTAGACCTCGCAAATCTAAAACTGTTGAGGTTGGAAGAGAACAAGATGAAAGTGAAGAGCCCACCACAAATGGAAACGATACCAGATTCAAGTACTCAGCTAGAGCCCCGGCTACACTCCCAGTTGATTACCCCCCTAGGGTCGCTCTTTGTCACCTGGTACGGCAAGCAGGGGGTATCATGGTTTATTCTATTCCATATCTACAAGGTTGGGAGGATGAGAGTATTCCATTACTAGTATACGGAATAGAAACTGTAAACATAGAGTGACTTACTGGTACTGTAATGCGATAAAGATGTATAAACTTTCGAAGACAAATTCAATGCCTCTGTGTGCAGAAGGGATAGACTTGAAGGTATTGCAGATTCTAATAATTATAATACTGTTATGTGAGGAGCAAAAGACGAACATTTTGGAACAGTTTGATCTGTTCTAGTCTCGAGACAATTAGTTGAATGTCTCAAACCGAGAATAGGTAAGAAATCCCGTGTTATTACGTCTTCCATGCTGATGGACATTTTCTGCTATAAAATTGGGAATAAGATCTAGAAAAGTGCACCGGGAATTAATGGCCTTTTGTGGCTTTGAAAGAGCTCTGGACACAGTACCTTCCTGATTAGGCAAGAACGTGGGACAAGTTTTTCAACAATTTCCTCAATAATGTCCACAGCATTATTTAATAATAATAATAATAATAATAATAATAATAATAATAATAATAATAATTAATAATGTAATTCCATCTACATTCAAGCCAAATTAAATCAGTGCCTCTGTGCAGCAGAATCCCTTACTAGGATGACGGATGCAGTCATTCATAAAGGAGCATGAAAATTCCTTGCAAAAATGTTGGATCCAGAGTAGTCGGTAAAGGAGTGACACTCCTTCAGCTTGAGATCAAATCAGGAGTTTTATGAAAGAGTGGAGAAAATAACATGTACCCTGAGGAGCGCCTCAAGAAGATGTGCTCGGAGAGGCTGGCCTACAAGATGCTGACCCTGCAAGAAAATGGAGTCTAAAAGAGTCTGATAATAATAATAATAATGATAATAATAATAATAATAATAATAATAATAATGTTATTTTTTACGTCCCACTAACTACTTTTACTGTTTTCAGAGATGCCGAGGTTCCGGCATTTAGTCCCACAGGAGTTCCATTACGTGCCAGTAAATCTACCGACACGAGGCTAACGTATCTGAGCACCTTACAAATACCACCGGACTGAGCCAGGACCGAACCTACCAAGTTAGGGTCAGAAGGCCAGTGCCTCAACCGTCTGAGCCACCCAGCCTGGCAAAGAGTCTGTAGAAGTGAGTATCGAAGAGGGAGAGATGCTGCCAAAACCGCTCTTTAGGAGGGAAGTTACGTAAATGAGGGATGCACCGGAGAAACAACTTACCAAGCCACGAAACATTTCAATGAAAGTGCGAGACAGAAGTCAAGGATCTTTGGCGGGAGTGCAAAGAAACAGGCATAAGTTTGGTCGCTTGTGTAAATGTGGTCCATAGACGGTCATAACTGTGAATAATAATAATAATAATAATAATAATAATAATAATAATAATAATAATAATAATAGTATAACCACAGCTTTGAAATAACTATAATCGCAGCACGACTGCACAGAAATTTTGAACGGTTTATAATAAACAAATTCTTAACACCCATTGATAAATGTTGGTTTCTTTGTTATCTTAGTGTCAACGCCTTTTCCTTTCCGTTATCTTCTTCCTTGGTGGGTGGATTAAAAAACAACCAGGATGTCCCTTTAAAAACCATGCTCATGGATACATTACTGCGCACAAGCTGAGTTTGTTGTCTATGTATACTTTCTCGCTGCTTTAGGGACGTCATGCACATTTTTATATTCGTAGCTTTAATGTTTTACGAAAATCTTTTCGAGCGTAGAAATAGATCTCAGATTGCTTGATAATGTCTTTATCTTCCATCGTTTTCTTGTGGCGTAACTGATGTAGTGTAATTAAATATATTGCTTGGAAGTTCAGAATTAATTTTCCCTAACGACTGTAATTATCGTTTACATCAAGAGAAACAAACATAATTTGGCAGACCAGGAGCAATCTATTTCTTCTTTTGACGTAGAATACATCTGTCGTTTCGTTCCAGAGCTTGGTCGCGTGGTAAAAATCTGTGTATCCCAACCCAAACTTCCTTCAATAATTTAAAAACTATAGAAGCTATCAAGAATATAATGAGTTGAAAAGAGGATTCCAGTAGTCTACCCACATAGCTTTCAAGGTAAGATGTAATAGCAGAGGATGGCGCGCGCATTCATAATATTGTGGTGAAATAGGAAAAATATTATAAGTTGTGACCGAACGGGATAGCAGTTACTGCGAGATGTCGTTCGTTTCGCGTACATGTGATTTGTCGATATCTGTAATAATACGTGTAATAAAACTTGATGAGGTATGTGAAATACTGTCATTTTCTAAAGAAAAGTGCTCATCATGAAGTCATCACAGGGGGCGCGTAGGTGGGTACAAGCACACGATTTGTAGCATAAAGAAAACTTCGGAATATTGTACTACCCTAAGCATTTATTGCAGGGTGGTAACACATACGTACAGAATGCACTTGGTATGGCGTTGGACCACCCGTAACATGGAGACAGGCTGCGATACGGTCGGGCATGGATGCATACAGATTTCTCATGATAAAGATACTGTTACAGCTGGCGCAACAGACCGTACAAATCTTCGGAAGTTGCCGTCTAATCTGGATCCAAACGTTCTTGGTGGGCCAAGGAAACATCAGAAAGGCAGACCAGTGTACCTGTATTGTGCGAGGCCGGGCAGTATTCTGCTTGGAAATGGAGTTGTCGACATTCACCAGGAAGGAAAGCACACACGGTAGCAGAATTTTCTGGACGAATCGCCGAATCGGGATTCCTTCAGTCACATTTAGTGGAGGGCAGGAATCATGGGAAATGGTTCCCCACACCATGGCACCTCGCGCTGGGGCGGTTTCCGCTCTACAATGAAGGGTGAATTACTGCGGTAGTCAGGACATGCGTAGACTCAAACTCAGCAGTCGTCTGTATCCAGATAACCGTGATCCGTCGCTGAACACTACGTAGAACCTGCTCGGCGATGCTCAGGTCGTAAGATAAACGTCGTTTACGACGCCGCGACGAAAAATCTGCTCTGCTAGGCGCCTGGAAACGGTACTGATGGACACAGGCGTATTCCTAGCTGCCGTGACGTGTCTTTAGATGGTGCACAGGGACGCCCGTGGAATGCTAACAGTCTGTCACACGATTAAACGACCCTCCGAGCTGGTGGTCCGCCACAGTCGACCCGAGCCTCCTCGACGCGCGTGTGAACCCTCACGTTCCCACTCCATCCAAGAGATTAGCGAGAACGATTCAAGTGTACAATGCCTCTCTTAGTCCTATGATGCAGCCTCTCTCAAACACATTTAAACTGGACTCTAGCCTGCCCTATGACTATGAGTCATGCTCATGACCACTCAAAAGTACCTGTTTTATATTGGGGAGAACGGCCCAGTATTCTCTCACTTCATATGTCACATCGTTGCACAAGACTTCAATCATATGTGGACAGTAAGTGAGCCGACTGATGCAATAACTTAACCAACAGTATGTTGAATCAGAAAACCAGCGGGCTACTGTACATCTCGGGTAGCCTATACAAAATATGACGATTTAAAAAAATCCTCAGCTGATAGAAAAATACTTATTTTCAAAAATGACTGAGCGAGTTGGATGTGCGGTTAGTATCGCGTAGCTATGCCCTTGCATTCGGGGGATGGTGGGTTCGAATCCCACCGTCGACAACCGTTAAGATGGTTTTCCGTAGTTTCCCCATTTTCACACCAGGAAATGCTGAGACCGTACCTTAATTAAGGCCATGGCTGCTACCTTCCTAATCATAGACCTTTCATCCTGCGTCGCCAGAAACCTTCGATGTATTAGTGACTAGCATTTTTTTTTCTAAGAAAGGAGTTCATAGTATGAAGACCAGATGGCAGCTGCGAGCACTGAATGCTGTTGCTGCTGTCTTACCAGTACATACTACACAGATGCAGTAGGAGCGGTGACTAATGTGCCGTGAATCGGATCACTGTATCGATTCAGTAACGTGAACGGAATCAAATGAATCGAATGTCCCATCACTACATCTTAGGGCTTTCCACGTGAAATCGGACGGCAAAAAAGGACAGGTTTTTTTCAATCTTGAAGTAAAATCTTAGAAAAATAAAGTGGTTGGCTATATATATTTCTGTGCTTTATCAGCTTACTCGTTCATCAGTCTCCATTATATTAAGTGTTGAATATAGTATATTTTTCCGATACTCAAACTTTTACAGAAATATTATGAACAGACTATTAAAAATAGGACCTTCATTTATGTACAGTTATAAGGATAACGCTATATAGAATATATTAATAACTGTATAAGGAATTTAATTATTTATTAAGATGTTCTGAAAACATATTCAGTATTACGGACTTCCTCACATTAAAAATATTTTGAAAGTCACTACAGTTACCTCTCCAAATCGAGAGACGGACTGTAATTGTTGAGTTTATTTGCTCAGTTTGCGAAACTCCGCCTGAAATTACGTGGCACTACTCGAAGTGCAGTTTCTGCGCACTTCAGTTGAACACGCGCTGCATAGCCGCCTGCTTGTTTACTAACTAAAAGGGGTAAAATAATTATTCATACACA
This sequence comes from Anabrus simplex, assembly GCF_040414725.1. Classification (NCBI taxonomy): domain Eukaryota; kingdom Metazoa; phylum Arthropoda; class Insecta; order Orthoptera; family Tettigoniidae; genus Anabrus; species Anabrus simplex. Next base: position 301,469,985 of record NC_090268.1, on the reverse strand, counting down.
TAGTTTTCAAAGTATAATTATTTTGTAGTAACGTTATTAGCGAATTCCTTTCTCGTTATGTATACGGCAGTGTTTGGCGTGATAAATGAAGTCATACCCGTCCTGGGATATCCCGGCACTAAAAGCAATACGACATTTCAATGAAGTCATAATTAAGTACATATAGAGTCACTGTATAATTAAGCGGTGTAGGCCGCCCCTAGTGGACTTTGACTGAACTAAAAACCGAAGATAACCGATCTTTGCCGAGGGAGAAAGGCGGCAGAAAAAAAAGTAAAGATGGAGTGAGTTGTTTTTGTATATTTCTGTAACGATAATTGTGGTGCAAAATTAAAGTGTAGCTAAGGTGGATTCATTGTGTTGCGTACTTCACTACAGTACTAGCAAACTAAGTTTTCATACAGTCATATTCCGTTCAAGTATATAGTATATAATTAGTCTCCACCAACACTTTTGTGCTAGTGCAGCAAACAGAATACGTCATTGTTTGCAATCAACAGTAGAATTCAATAGATTACTGACAGGATGAGTTGATAACCGGTTCTAAAGACACAATAATTGTTTCTTTGTTTTACGAACGGGCCATTTACCGGATAATTGCTGTTGAGCTGACTTTATCTCATGCGATTGTCCAGTGTGTATGTGATTAAGTTCAAAAGAACGGGAGCTGTTGCGAATGAGCCGAGATCTAGACGACCTAGACTTCTAACAGAGAGGGAATTACGGTATACAGTGAAAGAAGTGCGCAAGAACGCGCAAGTGAGTGCGCTAGCGCTCGATGAAGACATTGCGACATCAAGGGGAAAGGAAATGACACCGCAGCAGTCATTCATAAAGCTGGCTACAAGGCCCGTGTAGCAAGTTAGCGAGTGGAGCAGGGTGAAAAGACTAGAATTTGCGCGTTCGTATCTCAAAAAACCATTGGAATTCTGGAAGGAGATTGTGTTTTCTGATGAGACTGAGTTCAACATCTTTGGATCAAATGGACGAAGGTTTGTGCAGTGTAATCCAAACGAAGAACTTTACCCTAATGACGTAGTGCCAACCGTCATGGTGTGTATGAACTATTCTGGCGAGGGAGAACCAGTTGTTATTGTGGGTGACTTGGTTGCCCAGAGAGTATGTGAACATACTTCGCGATAATTTTCAGAACAGTGGTACAGAATTAGGTATCCAAGACTCGTTTATTTTCAAACAGGAAAAAATTCAAAGCATCCAGCCCGTATAGCAAAGGAATACTTGCTGTACACTGTTCGTGAGCAGCTGCCAACACCTCCACAATCACCAGACGTTAACTCAGTTGGAATATTCGGGCATTATTGGAGATGCGTACATATTTCGAAATGTTCATGAAGGAGAGACCTCTTTAGAAATTTCGAAGCTTGGTCAAGGAAGCACAGCGAAACTTGTAGACTCGGCTTCAGGCCATAGTGGACTTAAGATAAATGAGTACAAAGTACTGATGTAAAAATTACAGATTTACGAAAAACCTACTGTACCTTACAAAAAGTTGGCAATGTATGATTACTTTTTTGCTGAGAGAAAGTCATTTATTATGTTTAGTTATAAAGACATACGATATGCTCACAGTGACTAGTGCATGTAATTTGTCCTTGGCATAACGTCCATGTAATAGTGAAAGAATGAATCATTTCATTGAAGGTCTGTTACAAGAGATGTGTATCTGCATGAATTTTGCCCACTGTACGTGTTTCTTGTGGGAGGTCTACCTCACCATAGTAATTATTAATTTTGTATTCGTATATCATTTATGATTCCATACATTTGACAACGCGGATTTATTTAACTGCCTCTAGTAGCACTTCCGTGCAAGCAATTAGCATTAAAAGCAAATGGAACAGGTCACTCTATGACGATATTATGTGGCAACCTCCCTTGTACTCGCGCGATTCGATTATGGTGTGCTATATTACTTTTTTGCAAATGAGTGTAGTTTTGAAATGTGTGTCATATTTCTGAGAATGTCTCAGTATGTTAATTTTTAGAAGGATCAAGCCTACTGCAAACTGAAACAAGAAGAAAGAATGCGTTATAGGTAGGGGTGGTGGTCTGGCATTTTGTAGCGTTGATACAAATGTAATTTAAGATTTTATAGAGTTTTGAAGAAAAACATAGAATGTGATTAATTATGATGAATATGTGATGACTTGTGATAATATTTATGTAGAATTAAAATAACATTTTCATAGAGCTAATATTAAAATAAAGACGTGTGAAGTACAATGAAATTTTGTATTTATTTAAATTGATAGAGGGCAAGAACAAATTTGTATTGATCCAAAATCAGAATATACCTGATTTTGTTCTGAAAATCCTATCACTTACAATGAAATTGTATTTACTGAAATATCTTTCAGCATCTGCATCTTGGTGGGACCATTACAGAGCTATTTGGGCAAATTCTAGGTATTTGAGCTTAACAACCAACCGCCAGTCCAACGGATCACAGTCTCCTCGGTTAAATTTCCAGAAGAATAGAAAACATTAGTCAAGTTTTATTTAAAAAAAAATCGTCGGTCGGTTTCGCATTTATATCGCATTTTAGTACATATTTCGCAACGTATCTTTTTTAAATCACATTAAAAAAGGCATTTAGAGGTCGTGAAAAGTGAAAATACAAAGATATAAGCCTTTTAAAAACATTCCACTTAATATTGCTATTGCGAGAAATTGCCACCCCCCGCAGGTGAATTGTATTTTGATAATAATTAAAATTAAATCTCGGCAGCCCTAAAAATGGTTTTCCGTAGTTTCCCATGTTCACACCAGGCAAATGCTGGGGCTGTACCTTAATTAAGGCCACGGCCCCTTCCTTCCAACTCCTAGCCCTTCCTTGTCCCATCGTCGCCATAAGACCTATCTGTGTCGGTGCGACGTAAAGCAATTAGCAAAAAAAAAAAAAAAATCTGATCAAATATGATCTGCGAGGGACATTCAATACCATGCTCTCATTCTTTTTTAAAGTGACTAACATTGGTTTCTCATATATGAAAATCTAGTCGCAGTCTTTCAAGGATGTAGAGCCTACATAATTTCCTAGGTCTTGTCTAAGCAAAGCAAATGTTAGCTTTAACTCCACTGTTTATTTTTACTGAAAATCATGCATCCGGCAGAGGTCATGAGAACTTGTGAAGAGGCCTTTGTGAGGTTATCGCCATGGTGTGACGTTCCGAACTTATCTTAGGCTGGCTACTGCATCACTTCTATTTCCATTACAGCACTATTGCCGTTATCCACTGATCAGCACGAAGTGAGAAAGAGGGTAAACGGTAGGGTTACCATGTCAACTTTTTCAAATGACAGCCTTTCAGAAAATGCCCAAATTATAACACAAGTAGGACAAATTATTTATGCTGAAATTAATTCAACTTTAATTTAGATGCGCAATTCATGGAATTGTAGGTGTCATTAGAAAGATAATAAAGAATTATTTAAGGCGTAATATTCCGCTGTACAGTAACATTTGAAACAAGGGAATGGTGCACGTGTAAAGTGAAATTTGGCGACAGAATTTCAAAATATTGAAGATTGTCGCTCAGTAAGCCAATAATAATAATAATAATAATAATAATAATAATAATAATAATAATAATAATAATAATAATAATAATAATAATGAAAGAGCATCAGCATGATGGAGGACATCGAGACCAATCGATTGAGAGCTCGATCTTCGAAATACGTCCCTTCAGTCCGAAGTTAAAGCGATACGAATACATTTTGTTTTCCCTCGCTGTGTTGCGATGACGTCATCATTGGATGTAATTGTTATGTTACCTCTTGCATCATTATATATCCTACACGATTGTATAAGCGACTTAACCTGTAGGTTGGTAGGGAGCTTTTGAGACAAAATGCTAATTAGGATTAAAATTATGAATAACTAATAAATTATCCAGATTAATTTTAGTATAGAATGATAAGCACAGATTCGCTCGTCGACGATATAGGCATGCTTGAAGTCACTCTTCCTTCGTATTTCAAACTTTTGCTAACATAGACTCACATTCGTCCGGGAGCCTCGTTCAAGAACGTTTCTGACTGAGGTGCTTCTGCCGCGGGCAGGCAGACTGACAAACTACGAGGGAGGGATCCGCTCCAGTATGCTTATCATTCTTTGTAGAGATTTCAGTTTCAGTTGCTAATGTTCAATAAGAATGGCTTGTATTAAGATAAGATAGTCGAGTGCACTTGTCTCGATACGCTTGTTTGAAACATTACTGTAGAAACTTCGCTTATGTATTCAAACCCAAAACGCTTGCAGTTGTATCCAATACACTTTCACTGCTGACAGTATTCGTATTATTACTTATCTGAAGACATTTTCAAACTAATAGATGACGCAGAACAGGCCTGTGGACGGAAAGAACACAATAAATAACATATTTTTCAGTAACATACGAACGCACTCAGTGCAAATCAGTGAAGAGCGGGAACTTCCACAATGCTTCTTAGGTGGTGGCAGTTGGTTGAAGCGTCACATATATTTACTTATTTTCAGTTTTCAAATCGCACAATCGTATGCGGAACAATTACAAAGAAATTTAAATTCCTGCCCGACGTACGGACAAATGATAAAAAGTGGGAGATGTGCGGCAAATGTAGGTAGGACGGATCCCAGCCCCAGGAAAGATCCACCTTCCTTCTGCGGTTGCTTCATCCTGGGAGTTCTTCTGAGTGGTTTTTCCACATTCGCTCCATAAGATAGCATAGTTCCTCTTGCAGTCCCTGTAAAAAATAAAAGCAAGCAAGATTTACATGGGACTGATGACCTCATTTGTAACGGCTAGTAATTTAGTGGTCTTGCATTTCTCTTTATATGTGTTAACATTGTGTGGCAACGTGTTGTGTGGTATCTGTACTAACGAATGCAACTGAACAGCTCAAAGGGAAAATCAGCTAACCCAAGAACATTTAACTTCTGAGGATTGCTATTTTTCAGTTTCAGTATTTATTTACACTGTGTGGCCAGAATTCTATGTACACCCCCCCCCCCCCCCTTGCTGTTAGTTTCAAAAACGCCAGCCATGTAATTAATAAGGTGTATGGCCTGTTGCTACTATTACAGGGATTGTTGGGCTCGCAACCGACGATCTACGATCTACTTCATCCCAAATATATAACCTACCACAGTGATTCAAACGTCTAACATTTCATGTTTCGGCTCGCAGAATGTGTCACTATCCGTCTTCCTGATGATTGTCCCCTTTCGTGTATTCCCCACGCGGAGAGCCGAATTGGGGACTATTTTACTTCCAGAATATTTTAACTGGGAGGAAGCCAACATCAGTTATTCATTCATACAGAGAGAGCTGCATGTCCTCGGGAGTTAGTTACTGCTATAGTTTCCCGTTGCTTTCAGCCGTTTACCAGTATATCAACATAGCTAAGCCATGTTAAGTATTATTACAAGGCCATCAATAATAATAATAATAATAATAATAATAATAATAATAATAATGTTTATTCTATGCCAATTCAAGGTACATTTGTGTTTAAAGAGGTTGGTATAAATGACGTAAAACGAGTTATGTATTCTCTCATATCAAATGCTGCTGGACGCGATGGCATACCTCCTTTTTTCTACAAATATATCATTGGTGCCATTCTGCCGATCGTAACACACATTCTTAACTACTGTTTAACCCAGGGAATTTTCCCTACGGCGTGGAAGGATGCCCTTGTCATCCCAATCCCTAAAAAGGATGGACCCAGTATTCCTTCAGATTACCGACCATTTTCTATACTACCACCCCTGTTCAAAGTGCTGGAACGCCTGGTACATGAGCAAATCCTTGCGTAGTTACATAAATATGCTTTACTCGACTCTTACCAATCAGGCTTTAAGAAAAAACATAGTACTATGACAGCTGTACTGAAAGTGACAGATGACATTAGATACGCAATGGACAACAAACGAGTGACAATATTTACTCTTTTAGATTTCAGTAGCGCATTTGATACTGTCGATCCTAGGTTGCTTTTTCCCAAATTACAGTCCTTAGACTTCAGCCAGAAAGTGCTGGAATTTTTCTATTCTTACCTCACAAACCGCCGGCAGTGTGTGGTTGCAAATAATAATAAATCAACGTGGCGACCAAAAAATATTGGTGTCTCACAAGGGTTAGTCCTGGGCCCTCTCCTATTCACTTTATATATAAATGATATCACCAGATCAATTAAGCACTGTAAGTACCATCTTTATGCTGATGAATTGCAAATGTATTACCACACTAGAACTAATAATATACAACAAGCAAAATGTAATGTAAACGCTGACTTTGAGCAAATTAATGGTTATGCAATTAAAAACAACCTTAAATTAAACCCCTATAAAACGCTAGCCATTATCATCGGTACATAAAAGAATCTTCACATTTTAAAACAAAATTGCATTCCTCCCATAACTTTAAATAATACTGTTATACTTTATTTTGAATCCGTTTCTAACCTTGGAGTTATTATAACGGAAACTCTAAACTGGTCAGCGCAAGTTAACAATATCTGCACCGAGCTCGATAGCTGCAGTCGCTTAAGTGCGGCCAGTATCCAGTAATCGGGAGATAGTGGGTTCGAATCCCACTGTCGGCAGCCCTGAAGATGGTTTTTCGTGGTTTCCCATTTTCACACCAGGCAAATGCTGGGGCTGTACCTTAATTAAGGCCACGGCCGCTTCCTTCCCATTCCTAGGCCTTTCCCATCCCATCGTCGCCATAAGACATATCTGTGTCGGTGTGACGTAAAGCAAATAGAAAAAAAAACAATATCTGCAAAAAGTTTTATTGTGTCTTGCACCCCTTAAAACGGTTCAGAAATGTATTCCCTCGATCACTAAAACTTCATCTTGTTGACTCATTATTATTTCCCATTTTTGACTACTGTGATGTAATTTTTACGGATATAACAAATGAATTAAGCTTGAAACTACAACGCACTCAAAATGCTTGTCTTAGATATGCTATGGATTTAAGGTATGACGCTCGAGTTTCTCCCTACTATAAAAAATTATCTTGGTTACGACTAGACGACAGGCGTAAACTCCATTCAAATACTCTTGTGTACCAGGTACTTTCGGAAGACATCCCTGCTTATCTCTCCAGCAGTTTTCATCACCTTGGTTCCTTACATCTCCATGATACTCGCTCAGTGTCCCTCCTAGAAATACCAGTCCACCGAACAACCACATACCATAGATCATTTACTATCACCGCTTCGGGATGGTGGAATGCTCTTCCCAAAGACATCAAGGATGCTGCATCAAAAAGTATATTTAAAACTTCTTACTAGCAGTTCCTCGTTAAGTGCTTCCAGCAAGGTACCTGTATGAGTGGAACGAGTGATTGTGTGTGAAAATGATATGAGATTATTGCACAATAAAATAAAATATTGGACTAATATGATAATTTAAATTAAATTAAAAACATCCATATTGTATTTACGAAGTAGAAGTAGCCTAAAAATAGCTAGTATTAACTACAGTATTTAACTTAGATCTAGTATTGCAAAGATACAGTTAGTTAAATTTCATTTAATATTTTTAGTAAGCTTACTAGTATTTTTACGTTCGTATTTCTTTCGTTGTGTATTTAATTTTTTTTCCAAACCTGTATTATGTAGGCAGTTCCTTTTTCTTTCTTCTTTGCGTGTATATATTCATATTTTTGTCTTAAAAATTAGTGTTATTTGTAGTTCTTAGTATTTTAAGTTAATGTCATTGTATGAAATAATAATATTATGTGTGTGGTTAAGTGTAAGAAAGGGCCAAGAGCCCTAACTTCGCCACAGAAAATAAAGGCTTTATCTGTCCATCCATCTATCTATCTATCTATCTATCTATCTATCTATCTATCTATCTATTTATCTATCTATCTATCTATATTTCAATCATCTAGACCAGGGCCTCTCAAACGCTCAAAATCTCACGCGTGCAAATCGAGGCGCAGAGACTCCGTGCACTGTGCATCGTTCCGACTCGCCTCAACTCGGCTTGATTCGGATGGTGTAGTGCGCTGAGAGCGAAGAAGCGTTTGGTGATAGACGGCTTGTTTATCACTGAAATAGATAAGCAAGACAACAACAACATAATAATGGAGCAACCTGTTTCGAAGAAAGCAAAGTCCATTTCAATCAAACTGGGAACTTTCGTATTTCTTTGTCAGTCGTGACGATAAAGCCAAATGCTTAATCCGTGGGACAATAATTATGTGATAAGTTAATCAAAAAGATCCGTTTTCCAATATAACGGCTTTGCTCAAATTCTACGAAAATTTGTCGAAGGAAGATTTTCCTAAGCTGCATGTTTGGTTCCACATGCATATGTGAAAATAATTTTTTCCTGCTTTGACTTGTACGAAAACTAGATTGCGTGCGAGTAGGCCTATTTCTGATTGTAGTTTAAAGAAGGCTCTCATATTGCTGTCAGCCGGTCCCTTGTTCCAGGCATAACTGGTATCATTGCAAAGATAAAGGAAAAGAAGAGCTAGAGAAGATAAATTGTTTGCTCAAACCAGATTGAAATAAGAGTGTTTTAACACCGGTAATATTGTCCCATACAACAGTGTCCCCACTTACCGCACATAAACATTTCGCAGTGAGGAGAGAATCAGCGGGGAAGGTGGAGAAGGCGAAGACAGGCCGAACGGGTGAGACAGGTGTAGGGGAAGTGGAGTGGGGGTTAGCACTCTGGTTAACCTAGTGAAGTCGTCTCCTGCACCTTGCGCCCGTGCACTGCGACTGCACGGCGCTTGCACCCTGAGAGGCCCTGATCTAGACTGTCGCCCTTGCAACTTCCGAAAGGCTTCTGCCCCCGTTTTACCTTCTGCGACGAAATTTTGCGCATGCCACTTAAACCATGGATATGCATTGAAGTTACCTTGCCCTTCTAGCAATATGAAACTAAAGTAGTTTTTTTTTTTTTTTTTTTTCCGCACGAATGCTGTCGTTCGAAATTGCAACCCACGGCGACAGCATATTTTAATTAAGAAGTGTTCTCAGTGTTTAGATACAGTATTTTCTTTTTTCTTGTCAAGCTGTGCCTACACCTGTATTATTTCAGATAGACGTTAGTTGTGTTTAAATCAAACTAGCAAGGACATTGCCACAGCGGATACTGAAGCCTGTAATGCGCTTCCTAGAATCATCTCCGGATGTTCTCTTCCTTTCAAATCACTGTTGAAATAGGTTTGTCATTCATGGCAGCCTATAGAGCTGGTGAGAGTGTCTGCTGTAGTATGAATTGTATACTGCGCTCCCTGGGACAACACAGGGAGAAAGTATGCCTATTTCGATCGTTAGAATAGCAAGGGCTGTTTTCTGTACATGCAGAGTGCTTGCTACAGTCGACTTTGAAGTGGAAGGTCAGTAAAATGTCATCCTCTCTTGTGCAGTGGGTACCTGGTACCTGACAACGCGGTTCTGAGAGGTGGGGGGAACCTTAATACTTAGCGCTCCTATGTCGGGTATGTTCCAAAATCATGACCACGTGGTGTATTCATTTGTTGGAACTTTTCCGGTATATTTATTCTACGAATAGCCGGCGTTACCGGCAGTATTTAAAGTTTTATTACCGAGCAAGTGGCCGTGCGGTTAGGGTCGCGCAGCTGTGAGCTTGCATTCGGGAGATAGTGGGTTCGAACCCCACTGTCGGCAGTCCTGAAGATGGTTTTCCATGGTTTCCCATTTTCACACCAGGCAAATGTTGGGACTGTACCTTAATTGAGGCCACGGCCGCTTCCTTCCCAACCCTAGCGATTTCCTATCCCATCGTCCTCATAAGACCTATCTGTGTCGGTGCGACATAAAACAGATTGTATAAATAAATAAATAATAAGTATACTTTTATCAACTCTTAGGCAATATCACATCTAGCAGTTCATGGTCTTCTGAACAGATTTTCCTATCAAGCCGAAAAGCCACTGAACGTAAAGCCGTACTTCATTGAGCCGCATACTTAGAAGATTACAACTAGGCCTACTGTACTGAGTGTAATAACAGACAAAACAAAGAAAGACGAAGAGAGCAAAACAGGGGAAAAGCATCTCTACAAACTCTGCGTTTCCGGTTGTTTCAGTTTGAGATGAATAATTGGGAAGTATCAGGGTCCTTCAAACTGAAATGATTATTATCGACCAAGTTTATTTAACTGCTATTTACAGTTATTTATAAGTTTACCGGCGTTCGAGTTTTTCGCTTCACACAGTTTGTACTCAAAAAGTCGAACTGCTGTTCTCCAATACGACGTCTCATAGCGCAGTGCCGTTCCGACAGTGCTTCACGTCTCGACTCACTCTCCGTGCTCCAAGAAACCGTCTGACTCTGTGCTTGCTGACGTGTTCTGTCTGTCTTTATATAGGCTAGCGGAAGCTTCTCACAGTTTCCACTTCCAGATCATTCTGGGTGGTTTCTTTATTTTCAGCCAGCTTCCAGTTTCTTTTAAGTAGCGTTATTATCGTGTGTCTCAACAGTTCACTGGCGGTATTGTTTTGCTCTCTGGTGGTTCCGCACACATTGTTGCCACTACGCTGGCATTGTAGCCTTCCGCTGGTCCCCCTGCATTCAAGGCCTTCTTTATCCTAATCATTATAATACACTTCTTATGCTTAGGAATAGATAGGGACACATCTCTACTTTTCCAGAAAAAAGAAATAGATATGACTTAAGTTATGTAACCAGCCAAATTTATTCGACTTCTAAAGTCTAACTAGTTAGAAAGATCAATCTTCCCTGAGAACTGATAGAGTAACTTAGAGGTTCGATTCTCTTACATGTCGTGTTCCTATATCGTGCTCTGGAGTACCATTTTCAATTCACCCTACAACCTTTTTGTTTTTCTGCGTATTCAACGTCACACTTACTCATATGGGTTTTACGCGACGATGGGATAAGAAAAGGATAGAACTGGGAAAGAAACGGCCATGGCCTTAATAAAGTTATGGCCTCGGCATTTACGTAGTAAAAATAGGAAACCACGGAAAACTATCTTCAGGGTTGCCGACGGTGGGGTTCAAATCCACCCTCTCCCGAATGCAAGCTTACAGATTACAGTTTATTTGCTAGTTATAATGTCATCTGTTGCCCTTTATTTTAATAATAATTAGTCGTTCAGCATAGGTACATGCATTCTGAGGTTGCTGTTGACACGGAAAATATTATAGATACAAAATAAATTAAGTCCGACTCGTTGGCTGAATGGTCAGCGTACTGGCCTTCGGTTCAGAGAATCCCGGGTTCGATTCCCGGCCAGGTCGGGGATTTTAAGCGCTTCTGATTAATTCTTCTGGCTCGGGGACTGGGTGTATGTGTTCGTCCCAACACTCTCCTCATCATATTCAGACTACATACCACACTACCAACCATCACAGAAACACGCAATACTGCTTACCTCTCTCCATATAGGGTTGGCGTCAGGAAGGGCATCCGGCCGTAAACAGGGCCAAATCCACATTTGTGACGCAGTTCGTACCCGCGACCCCACAGGTGTGGGAAAAAGTGGTAGGAAAAAGAAAGAAAGAAAGAAAGAAAGAAAGAAAGATACAAAATGAATTAAATTCTTGCCATTAACTTGATTTGAAGTCAGCCTCTTTCTGGTCCTCTTTGACGACAAAAGAAAGCACAATTTAATTTTTATACAAGCGAAAATATTTTCAGTTACACACACACACACACAGAGAGAGAGAGAGAGAGAGTTTTCATATTACCGGTAGTTTCCTCCAATAGATGTTCACTGGTCAAGAAGTTTGGTTAACTTAGGAATATATTAAAAACGGAGTCACTGAACAATAACGCACGAGGTGAGACCAGTAAATCGATTCATAAGAACATTCATTCTCCAGCTTCCGATTCTAATGTCCACGGAAAAAATCTTGATAAACACGACTTTTAATCCGGTGCGGATGTGATAACCCAAAGGCATAAAACATGGCACCAGGTACTTGGATTAAGGTGAGGTGCTCCATCTAACTGATTGACTGAAGTCATGATGTAACTGTCTATATGGAATGTATTTGGGAACATTGGTACTGATACGAAGGGTTTCAGTCCTGTGACAGTATTCGTAGTTCGAACTGCCTCTCTCGAGGTTGGACAGAGGCAGATGAATAGAGGACGTGTTATAGAGATATACAGTAGAGAAGCAACCTACTTTTGTGATTTAAGATTTTCTGTTTAAAAGTGTAACGCCATTTTAGTCTATCAAATACACCATCTGGTTTTAAGTTGCCGCATTTTAAATCGATTTAATTATATCCAGCCATCGTTTAGGTCTTCGCCTTGGACGTTGACCATCGACTTCGAGGTTTAATATTATACCGCCGACAGTTTCATGCGCAGCATGTCTGGTGTGGCCGTACCAGATGTATCTCTCGCATTTTTTTCACAAATTCCATAAATTGGTGTTTTCCCATTCTCTGCCTCAATCCCAGATATTACTCAGCTTAGCAATACAGGAGATGTCTACGGTATGGCTGTGCTATTTGAAATCATTGGCTGTGAAGAATGTCTATCATGGTCCACATTTTCGTCCACCATGAGCTGTACTCTCCGTAATCTAGGGTGGTCAGGGTGTTTAAATTTCGAAGTAGAGCATCTTAAGGTCAAGCGAAGTGGAAGCTACAGTTGTAGTTGGCATCCTCCCTGTCCCGCCATGTTACGCTCCGCTCCGCTAGAGTTCGCTCGCCCTGACCCTAATTACTCCACAACAAGCAATTAACCCTGTGGCGGCGCGGAATGTGTTCGCTCAACACTTACTGTATTTAAATCACTAAACACGAACTGAGATCGCTGTAAATTATTTAGACTGTCAGTACTTTCAAAATATTGCCTGCGTTGACTTCTCACTGCTGGCTGCTGTCGTGAGGCCTTCTTAAAGTTAGAACGAAGCTAGCAACTTCGTACTTGCACGGATATATTAATATTTTGAGTAGCTGAAGAACTTGTTTCGTGAACAAAGTGATTTATTTCCTTCTAAGTATTCGTAACAACTGAAGAAAACTGTATAATATAAATTACTATTAAAATATGGTAGCACCACTGCTACTCCTATTCACCTGTCAGCTAATATTACATTTCGGAAAGTGTTTTTTCTTTACGTCGTACCGGCACTGGTAGGTCTTATGGCGACTATGAGATAAGAGCTAGAGCAATAAAACTCAGTATACTTATTTAATTGCCTAAGAAGTACAAGGAAAAAGTAAAAAAAGGGTATATTTTCCCCTAAAATGTAATTAGTATGCCACCTCCATATGTTTAGAGAAAAATGTTTCTTTTGAGATCCCATTTTATTAGGGAATAATACTTTCTGAATACGCTCCTAACGGTATTATAGTTACTGCTGTTATCAACTTGCTCAAAGATAATTATGAACCATGAAGTAATATCTTACATGAAAAGTGTACCTAAAGTTATAGCAGAAATTTGAAAGTTTAAATGAGACTGGTTGATTTTCCCTGTCGGTTAATTAAGGGAAATAGATTGTTGATATTATGCATGCAGAGTTTGGACTAGTTAGTGTTAAAAAGATGAGCAAGGCATGATAGTCTTGGAACGAATAGTTCTTTAGATAGGCCGTGCATTTAGGGGCGCGCAGATGTGAGCTTGCATCCGGGAAATAGTGGGTTCGAGTCCCACTGTCGACAGCCCTGAAGATGGTTTTCCATGGTTTCCCCATTTTCACTCCAAGAAGATGCTGAGGCTGTACCTTAATTAATGCCACGGTCGCTTTCTTCCCACTTTTAGGCCATTCCCATCCCATCGTCGCCATAAAACATGTCTTTGTCTGTGCGACGTAAAGCAAATTTTGTTCTTTATATATGAACATACAAAATGGCCCTTAAATCTTGCAGGTTTCAGATCTAGGTGCCCTTAATTTCAAAATAACATAATTGTGCCAGAAAATAAGATGTCATTCAGTTCCCGTCACTCAGTACAAATTTAAGAACACGAGTAGCCTTTGTAGCAGTAAAGGGTTCTGTTGCTGTTCTGAGGAATCATTTGTTATAACTGTTACGGGGGACTTGTGTGGTATGCTATACTATTTGTTTTACATCGCACCGACAAGGATAAGATTTGTAGAATTTGCCAGGTGTAAAAATGGAAAACCACAAAAAACCATCTTCAGTTACCGGTACTGCCTACAGTGGGGTTCGGACGCATTATCTACCGAATGCTAGCTGACAGCTACGTGACGCAAACAGCATAGCTACCTGCCAAATTTCCGTTTGGGCACCCCCGATGGGGGCTTGATTTAGTACCAGCTACTCGCTCGTTACTTGTGGGACGGACCTTTCTATTCAGCTGTCGAATCACGGAATGCAAAATTTATAACACTTTTATAACAACAACAAAATCTCTCTTACTGTCTCCGTTATAAGATACACTGACTGACAGTGACAATTCAACACCAAGGAGGAGTGGTTCGAAAGGGATGAAAGTTGGGGGAAAAACAGAGACGGCACGGATGAATAATTGATGTTTATTTCAAACCGATATGCAGGTTACACAATGCGCACGGCATCGACTCAGTAGGATGTAGGACCACCGCGAGCGGCGATGCACGCAGAAACACGTCGAGGTACAGAGTCAATAAGAGTGCGGATGGTGTCCTGAGGGATGGTTCTCCATTCTCTATCAACCATTTGCCACAGTTGGTCGTCCGTACGAGGCTGGGGCAGAGTTTGCAAACGGCGTCCAATGAGATCCCACACGTGTTCGATTGGTGGGAGATCCGGAGAGTACGCTGGCCACGGAAGCATCTGTACACCTCGTAGAGCCTGTTGGGAGATGCGAACAGTGTGTGGGCGGGCATTATCCTGCTGAAACAGAGCATTGGGCAGCACCTGAAGGTACGGGAGTGCCACCGGCCGCAGCACATGCTGCACGTAGCGGTGGGCATTTAACGTGCCTTGAATACGCACTAGAGGTGACGTAGAATCATACGCAATAGCGCCCCAAACCATGATGCCGCGTTGTCTAGCGGTAGGGCGCTCCACAGTTACTGCCGGATTTGACCTTTCTCCACGCCGACGCCACACTCGTCTGCGGTGACTATCACTGACAGAACAGAAGCGTGACTCATCGGAGAACACGACGTTCCACCATTCCCTCATCCAAGTCGCTCTAGCCCGGCACCATGCCAGGCGTGCACGTCTATGCTGTGGAGTCAATGGTAGTCTTCTGAGCGGACGCCGGGAGTGCAGGCCTCCTGCCTCCTTCAACCAATCGACGGGAAATTGTTCTGGTCGATATTGGAACAGCCAGGGTAGGGTGTCTTGCACATGCTGAAGAATGGCGGTTGACGTGGCGTGCGGGGCTGCCACCGCTTGGCGGCGGATGCGCCGATCCTCGCGTGTTGACGTCACTCGGGCTGCGCCTGGACCCCTCGCACGTGCCACATGTCCCTGCACCAACCATCTTCGCCACAGGCGCTGCACCGTGGACACATCCCTATGGGTATCGGCTGCGATTTGACGAAGCGACCAACCTGCCCTTCTCAGCCCGATCACCATACCCCTCGTAAAGTCGTCTGTCTGCTGGAAATGCCTCCGTTGACGGCGGCCTGGCATTCCTAGCTATACACGTGTCCTGTGGCACACGACAACACGTTCTACAATGACTGTCGGCTGAGAAATCACGGTACGAAGTGGGCCATTCGCCAACGCCGTGTCCCATTTATCGTTCGCTACGTGCGCAGCACAGCGGCGCATTTCACATCATGAGCATACCTCAGTGACGTCAGTCTACCCTGCAATTGGCATAAAGTTCTGACCACTCCTTCTTGGTGTTGCAATTGCTCTGTCAGTCAGTGTACATACATATCTTAGAGGTTAAGCTTCCACGGTGTTTAGAATTATTTAGTGTATTTTCCTGGTTAAACAGTGTTGTTTTCTGTAGATTACGTACAGTTTGCCAACGTTTCGAATACATTGCAGTATTCTTTGTCAAGGCGACTGAAATACTCCTACTCGATCCGAGGTAATCAGTCCCCTAGGCAGCAATCGCACTACAAAGCGTGGTTCCTAACCTCCAACACCGCGTTATGAATGCCTCTATTTTCTCTTTTGTCAGATGTGCTGGTAGTCCAAGTTTCAGCTCCGTAAAGGAGGATGGAAAGGATTAGTGTTCGAACTAGTCGCACTTTCAATGAAAGTAAGTTGCGACATTGCCTTCTTTGCCATTGTAATTCTGCACCTCATCTCTTTGATACAGTTTCCATTTCCTATAACTATTGAACCTAGGTATATATGTTCAGGTACGGTTTCTAATCCTCTACATGCATTTTTTTTTCCATCAAGTTTGTTTTTCATGTGTGCTCTCATAAGTATTGTTTTCTGGCTGTTGATTTCCAGACTGAAGTCGTGTCTTGCATATTCTGGTCTATTGAGTAACATCGCTATTACTTCTGCTATACTTGTCAAATTTTAGTGAAAGCTGCTCTCCCTTCAGCCCTGTTGGAAAATCGGGAAGTTGTATATCATGTAGATCAACACTTTTTGACAAATATAAATGATAGCATTTATTTCTTCCTCATACACAGACAGCTGTCCGCTTCCTTCCGGAAGGTTTTCTATACAATAATAGACCGGATATTATATCTGTGAAAACTAACAAAAACATGACAAGAAACTAGCCTTTCACTCCTTTTTCTTTGCTCGATGTCGTGCCAGTCAAGACGACTCTGGCGAGTATAATAATATAGATCATGACTGACGATGCAGCTGTAAGTAGACATAAATATAATTGATAATTCACTACCGAATTCCCATCGGTACATGCAAAAGTGGATGTCTTTTGCGCAAATGCTTATGTTTATTTTACCGCAGAAGTGGACATTACATTAACGCAAATGAATATGTAGACTCACCTTAAAATGTGGCAGAGGATGGTTGCATAGTTGTACTTCATCTTAGAACAGTAATCAGCACCATTACCACCACCATCACAAAATTTAATTCTTGATTTCAGTTAGTTGGTGATCAACTCGTCCACGGTATTCTCTGAAGGATTCGTCGTAGCAGAGATAATTTTCCTTTTCTTTACAGCTGATGTGGCTGGTAACGGTGTCCCAACGTGTTCGTGGGACTGCGAAATCAGAAAAAGTAACTATGTTGTTTTTTAGGTCCCTAGGCTCATTTCAAACATAAAGTCATAAATAAAAATAATTCTAAGTGAGCGGTGACCTTGGAATGAACGGTCCACATATGCGGACCTCAAGACTGATTTGTGATAAAAGGGGTAAATATTGCCATTAGTGAAAAATTGATAATCTAATACTTTCCAGGCATATACAGTTAAATTAATGACACATTGCACTCCACGGTTGGCTACTCGTTTTACAAGCTCCTTGCCGCCTGCGCTATTACTGAAACATTGTGGGACCGTCTGCGTCTACTGACATACCGACAGTTGTTCCGCACCTGTTTCATGTGGCACCGGTAGTGCCTTCGGTTCGAAAAATATTCTGGTGTTACCACATATACCTTTATATTGCATTATTGTAATCATAATGTTTGCATTAATGTTGCGGCAACCCACAGGCCCTTTTGCCCTGTTGCAACGCACGCATTCCCATCCTTAGTGTAAATTATTTTAGCACTTAGAATTTCTTTTCGGTTTAGGAAGTCCATGTATTGTAAGAATTTTGTTTCTCCAATCTCATGCTTATTATCCTTCGTCTGTAATAGGCGTTGATTTGTTAGCAATTCATTTCTCGACGAGCTCGAAGCAAGGCATGTCTTTCAGCAGCAAATACCGTTGAAGTTCCTCCAGTTAGAACAGGTGCTCTTAACCTTTTTTTTTTACGTGCCGTGAGCCCCTTTGAAAATCTCAAGAAAACTATGGACTCTTCCATAAAACATTGAGTATTAGCACATAAACACAATTTTGTAGGCAATGAATAGATCTTATTTTATTGAAAACTGACTACTTCATACAGGGTATAACCTTCACTTAATATTTTCAACCTTTATCGTAAGAAAATCAATGGGCACTCCGTACAAAAATGAAATACAATTATCGAGTTAAAATGGAACAGATCAAAACAAAACAAATGTTTATTTCAGTTTTAAAGTTCATTTCAATGAGAATATAATTGTTGTTGTTTTCTTTGGGACGTATAAAATATGGAATTATGGATTGATCTTTGACCAACACGCATGTCATCTTTGGCACCCAATTGACTTCGACATTTTTGTTTTGATAGAAACAAGTGCTGATAACCTATACTTATTATTACTGTGCATTGCTAAAAAGTGAATTTCTCCGATACTCTTCTACTTTTCTCGTAAAACATTGTAGTGAATGTAGATCTTTAATTGTAATTTAACTTTCATCCCCAAGGGACCCATTGACTCCAGGTTAAGAACACCTGAACTAAAGGCTGCGCAGTGGACAAAACATTCCAAACATAGTCTTTATAATCGAAATGATGAGAGAGTAATGTGTTATCAGGGAATGTCATTTGTTCCACATGTCAATCATAACTTGTTATACAAACAGTTCCTCTGAATTGCGATTGAACCCTTTAGTCGCCAAGGCTACCATATTCATAAATTAGTTGGCGGTGTCCACAGAACTGTGCGAATCTGACTGTAATTGTGCTCCTAACTCCAACCATAAAACCCACTGCTTTATATAATAACTCATGCTTTTCTTATAGTTTGGAACTGTGGATTCGTAGGCGTCACACTTCTCTTTCTTTATTGTAAAGTTTCATTACAATTTCTTATCCTACGTTTCCGACAAGCTTGTGTTATGCCAATCTTGATCACTCTTTTGTTTTCTTTGCAGAAAATTTTGCTCCCTAAATACACCCTCTAATATCCATACAGGTGGTGGTGGTGGTGTCGCCTCATTTCTTAGTCACATTTCGACACAATCGTAAAACTACAAAATATCTTATTCAACTCTAAAATTTCGATGTTAAATTTTCTGTATTCCACTGCACTTTTTTTTATTGATGACGTCAGAATTATTGTGAATTCCCATGAATTGGCAGCACTCTTTATCTTCGCTTGTGGAGTTAATGGCGAAAGCTCCTTGTTGGAGTGAAGTTAGGGATTATCTACTTAGATGTACAATAGTTCTCTTATCTCTCTCGTCAAGGTGTGCGTTATCATTCAGGAATTGCGGAAGTGTGTAATCTTTATGTCACTCGTCACCGTGTTGTTTGTATGACTAAGTTACCGGAGCTTTGCCAGCTGTAAATCGGGGGCGTGCACCTAAAATTACTCCGTGCGATGTATAACATTTTGGACGAGGCTGTGCGGTCTGCAGGCCAGTCAAGTTATAAATACGACACTGCCTCGGTCTCTCAAGGGCTCTTTTCGCCGAATTCCAGCCTCTGCTTGAAATATTGAAGGAATCTTCTCGTATTGCTTCATCTGTGGAGCGGAGTGGCTCCCGCACGATCAGCTAAAGCCTGGCACTACAATGAGTTCGAGTACGGGTGACAAGATAGACGTTTGGAGTGACAGTGCTTGTGGAGCGTGTTGATTACGTTGGGAACTCCAACTTGTCTTCTTCACGCAGTTGTGCGATGTGATATGGTGTGTTATATGTGCTACATGTGTGTTTATAGTTAGTAAGAAGGATATGTGTTAGCTACCTTGTGTCGTCCTAAAACGAGAGAAACATTCGTAACTTATAAAACTAGTAGTGTGTTATTTATTCGAAACGACGTAATATGAATGATGACGATGATATCAAATTCCTAGAAATAGTCAAAACTGAAAACTAGGTACAGGAAGATAGGGGGGAGGACTCCCATAAATTGAACTGAAGCCGAGTCAAGAGAAAATAATGATGATGCAAGATGTTGATTGAATCTTTCAACCGCTTCAGTCTTGATAATAATCCTCAATTAAAAATTTCATTTTACTGTTAAATGTGGCCTCTTGAATGGACTTAACGTGGGAAGCATCCTTTAACACAATTGAAAACATTTTCACATACTTTTATCTCAAAGACGTCATTGACTATATTTTAATATACAGTATAGTACATACAAAAATTACACAAAAAATCATATTTGTCGTATAGGAATAAATACTATTTATTTAATTTTAAAATATAAATGTTTTGAATGATTTATCCGTTTTTTGCTAGTTAAATGATCATTTATTATTTTATTTCGAGACAGTCTTGATAAACGGTACAGTGTTACAAAAAACAGAACTAAAGATGGCCTTGAATATGCAGAAGACATCATTAGCAGCAAGAAATGCATAATGTGGTGAGCATTATAATGGTCAGTGGTATGAATGGACCGCAATGTCTACGACATTGTCTGTACATTTCATTACACTCCCACCAGAGCAAGCCCATGACAGACCAGGAGACGTGGCTCGAAAATATAATTTGGAGTATTTTAATTTAGAACTGAGAAACTAAAAAGTTGCTCCCACTCCGTCTGGACATATCTTCAAACGTTATTATCTCCTATTAGAATGCATTACGGTGCTTCTCGTGTAGCTTCCACATGAAGACAGTTAATTAAAATTGTGAGAATTGTTAATAGTTAAGTGTGCTTTGGAATACCGTCATTATCCTGAAAGTTATAACAATGTCTGCTGGGCCAGTAAGTGAAACGAAGAATTCCAAGCTTCAAGAGGGTTTATTCATGAAGAATTTTCCTGGGGTGAGTCGCTCTAACTTGAAAAAAAAATCATGTTTCAC
Organism: Anabrus simplex; assembly: GCF_040414725.1. NCBI lineage: Eukaryota > Metazoa > Arthropoda > Insecta > Orthoptera > Tettigoniidae > Anabrus > Anabrus simplex. The sequence goes on along the minus strand of NC_090268.1, from coordinate 301,449,297 downwards.
CTTCAAGTAGCTGTAGAATGATTTCGTTTTATAGGGTGCTGCGCCTTGAGTCGCGCTTACCCTTGAGTGCTGTTCTTAAATATTCTCGTTTTGGAGAAAAATAGGATATGGTTTATTTGTAGTGGATGGTGGTCTATCATTGAATGAATGTCGTATTTGTCACTTTCGATATTTTACGTTTTGCCTCGTAGGACATGGGACTGTCCGTCTCCGTGTTGTAGTTGTTGACGTGATTAGCTGCCACCCCCGGAGGTACGGGTTTGATTCCCGGCTCTGCCACGAAATTTCAAAGTGGTACGAGGGCTGGAACATGGTCCACTCAGCCTCGGGAGATCAACTGAGTATGGGGGGGGGGTTCGATTCCCTCCTCGTCCATCTTCGAAGTGGTTTTGCATGGTTTCCCACTTCTCCTCCAGGCAAATGCCGGTTTGGTACCTAACTTAAGGCCACAGCCGCTTCCTTCCCATTCCTTCCAATCTTCCCATCCCCCCTCCCCCATGAGGCCACCATTCAGCATAGCAGATGAGGCCGGCTGGGGAGGTACTGGCCCTTCTCCTCAGTTGTATCCCCGACCCAATGTCTCGCGCTCCAGGACACTGCCCTTGAGGTGGTGGAGGAGGTATCCCTCGCTGAATCCTAGGGAGAAACCAACCCTGGAGGGTAAATAGATTAAGAAGAAGAAGAAGAAGAAGAAGAAGAAGAAGAAGGATATGGGTCTTTACTATTCGTTTTACCTCACACCGACTCAGACAGTTCTTATGGCGCATGTTGAATAGGTCAAGGACTGGGGATAAGAAAGAAACAACCGTGGCCTTAACTAAGCATTTTCCTGGTGTGAAAATGGGAACCAACGAAAAACTATATTCAGGTCTGCTGACAGTGGGACTCGAACCCATCATCTCCCAAATGCTACACAGCCCGAACTGCGCGGTCGACTCACTCGGTGGTCTGGGCAGGGTGACGAGTACAATATACGAGCTTCGGTGACAGGTTTGAAGTACTCGTCGATCTACATTGTATTTGATTGATATGTTTTTATATTTCCAGTTTGCCAAAATGTACTGTACATTCTGAAATCTACGGCCGCTTCCTTCCCAATCACAAAGCCAATGTGGGAGCGTGTTAGCCTGTTGACATTGTTGCTGGCTTTTCATTAACACGGTCTACACATGTGGGATTTTTCAAATGAAAAGTTACATCCCTGTGGTTCTGATTCCACGTAAAACTGGCGATTGCAGGCTATGATCATGATATGTCTACCTACTAACTTGCCTTTCCCTAGAGTCAATGTATAGACCTACACATATACCCATGACAGTTACACGAGCTAATAACTGTGGTGTCCTAAGCTCATATGAATAAACGACCTCAACATCTGATGCAGCATTCTTGTTTCGCTCGATTTGAATTAAAGTACTGGTAGGTCAGTCAGTGACCTGAGGACTGATTGATCCCATTTCTGGATCGTCTTCTTTACATGACGCAGTTAGCTGCGTAATTGGCGGGATCAGTCTTTTCAGTTCGGGATTGGAGGCCTTGTGGAGAGCTCGGGACTTTCACCTAGACGTAACTGAGGACGACCTTTAAATGATATCCGTGTTTACCGACTGGAGTGTCTGTGATATGACGCGGTTCCTCCAAGAACCCGTTGCCTGGCTAATTTACACTTCCTGACACCAAAAGTGATCTGAAATTTGCTAAATCCTCGAGTATAAGCACGACCGGGGCGGCCCCGTGGTGTAGGGGTAGCGTGCCTGCCTCTTACCCTGAGGGCTGGTTCGAGGTCCATTCAGCCTACGTGATTAGAATTGAGGAACTATCTGACGGTGAGATAGCTGCCCCGGTCTCGAAAGCCAAGAATAACGGCCTAGAGGATTCGTCGTGCTGACCACACGACACCTCGTAATCTGCAGGCCTTCGGGCTGAGCAGCGGTCGCTTGGTAGGCCAAGGCCCTTCAAGGGCTGCAGTGCCATTGGGTTTGGTTTTTTATAAGCACGACCGAAAGAAAGGAGAACAGTATCATAGACATTTCTAGGGTAATTAATGTACTGAAGTTTATCTACTTCGTCTTTCCTGGGGTCAGTAGGAATATGGATTACACCCAGTTTTACGACTGAATGCCCTTCCCGATGCCAACTCTATGTGAAGGATGCATTTGATATTACGTGTTTTTGAGGTGGTTGTTAGTATGATGTGTGTTGTATGTAAATGAAGATGTTGACATAATTATGTCTTATGGCTGGCCCCATGTGGGTGGGGGTGGTAGAATAACATCCACGGTATCCCCTGCCTGTCATAAGAGGCGACTAAAATGGGCCCCACGGACTCTTAACTTGGGACCGTGGGTTTGGCGACCATGGGGCCCTTAGCCGAGTCCTGGCATTGTTTCCACTTACCTATGCCAGGCTCCTCTCATTCATCTATCCTATCCGACCTCCCTTGGTCAGTTCTTGTTCTTTTCTGATCTCGACGGAATTATAGCACTCGAGGCGTAGGGAGTTTTTCATTTTCCCGCCCTTCTTGGTCCTTGTCTTCATTTTTCGAAGTGTCGGATCTCTTCCAGTTTTTCTCTCTGATTAGTGTTATACACTTTGTAGAGGATGGTTGCCTGGTTGTACTTTCTCTTAAAATAATAACCACCACCACCACTCTTCTCGCTGGGGGAAATCTGAAAAATTGCGTTACGGAAATTAGCGTCACCCTAGCAACCGTGGTGTCCGGGCATTCCGTACCACTTGAGTTTTTAGGACATTTCGTACCACCTAGGTCAGTATCTATCTGCGAACTGTTTTATCATAATCCCCAAATATTTATGCCCGGACAATCCGTACCACTTGATGTCAAATTGGAATTCCATTTCTACGCCAGCGGGCGTAATGTGCCTGACAGTCGCCTTTAGAAACCAGAAACAAATATAATTTACAAAATTTGCTGAAGAAAACTTGTATATTATTTTTAATAATTGTCCTTTAAACTATACTTATCACTTAAGTCTATGTAAATATTATCATAAGAAAATCTATTTTTGAAGTATAAATACTGAAACAAAACAATATAATAGAAATATACATCATGTTCGGACGCAATGTGCCTGGCGAGCACAAGGATGGATAATATTACTATTATTGTGAATGTTTATAAACTACTGCATTATTTCAGTATCAAGTAAGTCAAATCAAAGATTCTGATGAACTGGCCGATCTGGGCTTGAAGGTCTCGCGGAAACAGGAAACTACTGAAAGGTGGAAGTAGCTAGGTCGTCGCGAATGACGAATCTTCTTCTACCGCTTTTCCCACACCCTGTGGAGTTGCCGGTGCGAACTGTGTAGCACATGTGGATTTGGCCCTGTTTTACTGCCTGATGCCCTTCCTGACACCAAAAATTTTTTTTGAAGGGATGTAATCACTAGTGCGTATTTCTGTGGTGTTTGGTAGTGTAGTGTGTCGTCTGATTATGATAGGAGAATGTTGGGACGAACACAAACAACCGGTCCCCGAACCAGAAGAATTAATCACTCGTGATTAAAATCCCCGACCCGGCCGGGAATCGAACCCGGGACTCCCTGAACCGAAGGCCTCAACGCTGACCATTCAACTAAGGAGTCGGACCCGAGAATGACGAATACGAGATAAGAATTAACACGTGCGCCAATCATTTGCGCCCGACGGAAGGTTAACTAACATCAGTAGTGGTCACACAGTGCGGAGGCTGCTGCGCCAGTAGTGGACAATGGATATACAAACGAATACATTCATTAGGATATAGTTTTTACTTCGCAATACTTCTCACTCTTTGAAGTGGTACGGAATGTCCTCTCCTAAATACTTTTAAGTCATTAGCTGACACTTCGCAGGTAATCAACCGGTCAAGTGGTACGAAATGTCCGGTGGTACGAAATGTCCATGGTACGAAATGTTCTAGAACCAGCAACCATGCAGGGTGTGATGTAAGGTATGGCCAGACAATGATACCTAGCAACCATGCTGGCAGTCATCTGAAATTAGCAGCCGTTGATAGATGGCCATAATCGGGAGACATATGTATGATCATTTGGTTTTCGAAAAGGAAAAGCGGTTTTCTTTTAGTAGGACGACCACAGGCAACCATCTCTTGAGCTAGAGGAATGAACCAAATGCGGCTAAAATCCCGACAAGGTCGGGAATCGAACCCGGAGCCTTTTGAACCTAATGCTCTACGAAGACCATTTAGCCAAGGAGCCGGACGGCGGATGCTTATCTACAATTACAACCAGATGCAGATCTTGTAAGGTAGATCCTCCGATGTGTGATTTCGTGTGGCTCAGGAGAGGGTTGGTGAAAGTCCTAGTTGACACCCATGGGCGACCTTCGCGTTTAGGTGAGTCGTGGCGATGGCAGTGATGATGCTGTCGGGTGTCGGCACATAGCCTACTTCAGCTCAATAACACCAAGGAGATTGCTCAAGGCTTAACGTCTCCATCCGACGGAAGAATCACCATCAACATCCGACGAGGATGGGCAACGTCTCCCGCGTATGCGAAACTCCGTATTGCTCTAGTGGAGAATAGGTTATGCGTGAGTTGCAGGAATATTACTATTATTAGTAGTACTGGTGAAGACCATAGGCATAACAATTTGGTACTAGTTCCTCTGTACAGGAATCCACTATTTTATTTTATTTTTTTTCTGTTAGGAAGTGTACCTTACGGGAACTTGGAAAGAGAAGTTAATTGGTTAGATTGCCCCCCACCCCCCGTTTCCTTTTCCGCTACTTTCTTGCAGGCTTTTCTTCGTAGATCCTTTCCACTCCAGACAAATAATGAAATAGTTCCTTGTATCTTATCCTGGTTGGAAATGACTCTCATTCTTAGCTTCAAATGACGAGGAACTGTTTGAGCTGAACCAGCCCGACTGCAATCAAAGTTGGTAGGATGATCAGTTAAGAGATCACGCGTGCCGTTGTTGCATAGGCTGTCCACAACATGGCTACACGAGTGATGCTGAACAGGAACCCGGCAGTTTCCTTGTTTATGCTAATTAAAGATTGTATTAATAGCATGCACGTTTACAGCATACAGGGTGCAGAAAGAACTTTGTTCCGTAAAACAAGGGAGTGTTAAAAGTGTAGATACAAGTACTGGGGACATAGGAATAAGCCACACTGTTTTTGCTGAGGCGTTGTCCGCATGACCTTCTTCTATCTTTCTTGTGTCCTTCTGTCTGTCCGTCGCCACCCTTGCATATCGTGTCCAAGAAGGGCTGGGAATTTTCCAAAGAATACGCGAACCATTGTTGTGTCGATGAGAACATTGTGCGGCCAAGCTGAAGGGAGACATCTACTGTATATGTTGTGCATTGCTTAGAATTGAAAAAGAATGGTATTTATGTATCGGATGTGTCAACATTAACAAGGAAATGCACTTTTTAATTTTCCGTCATGTCTGTCTGTCTGTCTGTCTGTCTGTCTGTCTGTCTGTCTGTCTGTCTGTCTGTCTGTATGGGCATCACGGGAACATGGCTGAAGATAATTTAATGAAAATCAGTATGTAAAGTCGGGGAATGATGCACTAAAATCTACGCTATAAATAATTTTATTCAAACATAGTGAAATGGTAGTTTAGGGGAAAGCCTGAAACTTAGATCTCAAATATTTGTTAATAATGGCCCTGTCGATAAATAATACATAACTAAAGTTATATAGAATTAAATTTCCTATCATTTATGTTTTACACAGTTTTACCGTACCGACTATGATAATAGAATAATGAATTTAGACTTTTGGTGCTTAGTCCGTATCAGTGCCGAAATACTGTTTAATCGTGTTAATTGTATGTATGTATGTATGTATGTATGTATGTATGTATGTATGTATGTATGTATGTATGTATGTATGTATGTATGTATGTATGTATGTATGTATGTATGTATGTATGTATGTATGTATGTATGTATGTATGTATGTATGTATGTATGTATGCATGTATGTATGTATGTATGTATGTATGTATGTATGTATGTATGTATGTTACATATCAGTCTGCCAAGCCCACTGAAATGCATGCACCAACCGACCCTATGAGCGATATTTTCACACCATTCATAACAGGGACTGGCTGCATAAGCAATGGTATTACTAGCATCACTCATACCTCAGTCACTTTCATATTGTCAAAGCCAAGGATGAGACTGAGACAGGTCAATGAAAGTAAGAAATTTGATATAGCCCATACCAGAAGACATAGTGCAGTGTAAACACTACATCTCGCCAGCAAAGGCATAATCGTGTTAATTGGCGTTGGTTCTTTTTTTGCCATGATTGTCTTACGGTGTAAAACCGCGTGGTCATTTTGGTGCGTATCGACAATAAATCCTAAAGGAACAATCGCTTGAAGAATAAGACAAGAGGGAGGGAGTAATAATTAAGAGGGGAATTCCTGAAGGCAGTATTATTGGACCTTTATGTTTTCTTATATATATAAATGATATGTGTAAAGAAGTGGAATCAGAGGTAAGGCTTTTTGCAGATGGTGTTATTCTGTACAGAGTAATGAATAAGTTACAAGATTGTGAGCAACTGCAACGTGACCTCGATAATGTTGTGAGATGGACAGTAGGCAATGGTATGATGATAAACGGGGATAAAAGTCAGGTTGTGAGTTTCACAAATAGGATAAGTCCTCTCAGTTTTATTTACTGCGTTGATGGGGTGAAAGTTTCTTTTGGGGATCATTGTAAGTATCTGGGTGTTAATATAAGGAAAGATCTTCATTGGGGTAATCAAATAAATGGGATTGTAAATAAAGGGTACAGATCTCTGCACATGGTTATGGGGGTATTTAGGGGTTGTAGTAAGGATGTAAAGGAGAGGACATATAAGTCTCTGGTAAGACCCCAACTAGAGTAGGGTTCCAGTGTATGGGACCCTCACCGGGATTACTTGATTCAGGAAATGGAAAATATCCAAAGAAAAGCAGCTCGATTTGTTCTGGGTGATTTCCGACAAAAGAGTAGCGTTACAAAAATGTTGCAAAGTTTGGGCTGAGAAGAACTGAGAGAAAGAAGACTAGCTGCTCGACTAAGTGGTATGTTCCGAGCTGTCAGCGGAGAAATGGTGTGGAATGACATCAGTAGACGAATAAGTTTGAGTGGCGTTTATAAAAGTAGGAAAGATCACAATATGAAGATAAAGTTGGAATTCAAGAGAACAAATTGGGGCAAATATTCGTTTATAGGAAGGAGAGTTAGGGAATGGAATAACTTACCAAAGGAGATGTTCAATAAATTTACAATGTAATTGAAATCATTTAAGAAAAGGCTAGGAAAACAACAGATAGGGAATCTGCCACCTGGGCGACGGCCCTACGTGACGATCAGTATTGATTGATTGATTGATTGATTGATTGATTGATTGATTGAAAAATATTTCAATTGTGACCTGGGCTGTATTTTCATACGTTCTTCCTCCTCTGAAGTTCATAGGCGAGTAGGATAACTTTTCAGAACTCTCTTTTCCATTCATTTGAAGGGGAAATTTAGAATATGTGAATGTTTTTTCGCGTGTTATTTTTGTTCAGTTATATTCAGTAGTTTTTGATATATATGCGTTATGAGAGGTGTTAGTAATGAAATGTATAATGGAGGGGAAATTGAGGATAAATGCTTTTTTTAATGAATGTTTATTTCTCTGCCCAGTAAATTTGCATACCCTGTGTGAAATGTGTTTCTATTACTTCAAGGAAGTAACTTTCTTCAGCGGCTTTCTTTACAGTATTGTACTGTGTGTTGTTTAAATTCGCCAGAAGAACGTCGAGTTCCTGTGCAACTATTGAAACTGTTTGTAATTGCATCAGTGAATTTCATGCCAAATATTGGAAAAACAACTCAATTTGGAAATATTCCGCTGCATAAAAACATTACAAAGACATTAACGTACCTATAGCTCTAGATCATGAATGCCAGTTAAAAGACAATGTTTCCTTCGTTGCTGTGTGTCTACAGCATGCTTGGACGTAACTAGTTCTTGCTTCACTATCTCGCAAAGTACAAGAGATGGCGCTGTCGAAGGTCGGTGTTCATAAACCCAGATTTTGCTGAACTAATTGTGTACATAAAATACATGTAAGTAAACGTAAGAGCTTGTGATTCATTATTTGTTTACTGTAGTCTAACGTACATAAAATATCGCAATTAGTATTTGTCTAAGAATCAGTAACCGTCATTGCACTCATTGTCCATTTGTGCGTCCGTCTGCTGGTTCGTTCCGAACTACATGGTGTTTGCTGGCTTTTACCCTTATATCACTTGCAGGATGCTGTGGTGCTTCTTGTGTTTGTAAGAAAGTGAATGGTATTTCGATCAGACTTTTTTCTCACTTGTTCCATCCATCGTATGCATCTTGCTGCACACGGATGCCAAATTCTTTTCTGGAGGACGAATCATTGCTTTCTGCCGTCTCTTCCGTCGCTATAACTGTTTGTCATAAATCGCGTGCCATTCTGTTGGCCCGCTGCTTATATTTAATGCTAACCCATTCCACAGGAGATATGGTGCGTATTGTCTCGAAACACATGGCCAGCGTAGAAGGGAAGAGTGATCTCTATTCGCCATCAGTATTGCATGCAGCAGCTCCTTCTTTGTCCTTGTTTATTTTATTATCATCTGTCAATCCCGCCAAATCCTGTCAAGGTAAGCTGATAGTTCAGGTCGTTATACAAAGAGACCATAACGTCTATATTATATAGTCGCTCAAAAAGTATGAGCGCGTGGTATTTTACGTTCATCGCATTTAATATTTTGTCAGACTTTTAATTATTATACAACTACAATTCACAGGTTCACTTATTTCTGAGGAACTTATACAGTACCATGCACTAATTCTTTTTTTTTTTTTTTACCGGGCGAGTTGGCCGTGCGCGTTGAGGCGCGCGGCTGTGAGCTTGCATCCGGGAGATAGTAGGTTCGAATCCCACTATCGGCAGCCCTGAAGATGGTTTTCCGTGGTTTCCCATTTTCACACCAGGCAAATGCTGGGGCTGTACCTTAATTAAGGCCACGGCCGCTTCCTTCCAACTCCTAGGCCTTTCCTATCCCATCGTCGCCATAAGACCTATCTGTGTCGGTGCGACGTAAAGCCCCTAGCAAAAAAAAAAATCTTTTTTTCTTGAGCGACACTAGGCCAACAGTACTTATCCATTGTACCGTATTAGTGCGTTTTTCACTTTCCATTAGTTTTTTGTGTTTAGAACATTATGGCCTTCATTTTACTTTCGCAACTACAATCTCTCAAAGAGATCTGTTTGGATGGTATTATTTATAGCTTGAAGTTAGCATCTCGCAGAGTGTGCACACTTATAGACAGTTTTACACTTTTATGTTAAGATTTTCTTCATATTTGGACCACTTTTTAATTTTAGTATAAAACATTTCGTGAGAGAAGCCGAACGTTCTAATATCTGCTAATGGCTTGTTACAACCTTGTTGATCTTCAAGTCCCTGCCACTTCAGGATCCACGGGACAGCGTGTCCTTTTCTCTGTGTGGAATTCTCTTGTATTGTGCTGCGTGTTATGCTGTATGTGAAACTTTGGCAAAAGTAAATCATTTATAACTTCCTTTCGTGATTTTTTTTTAAATCTAACCTGAACGGACTCTCGTACGAAAGAATCAGCGTCAGATGATGGTGCTTCTTTCTTTCGGCCATGTTTGTATCTACGTATTTACATATTTTAAGGTGATCCGTTATTATGTCAAGAAATGTACTGCCTTGAGGTCATGGGGGATATGTTCCCTTTTATGTCAACATAACTATAGAATCTGTCTACTACAACTTTGCGCCCAGATTTGGTTCTGAGAGTAACCGAACTTTGTAATATCTGCTGATGGATTGTTAGGAACTTATTGACCATCAAGTTCCTCCCAACATTCGTCTCCATGGCGATACCCTGTCCTGTTTCGGTATCTCTGAGCATGCATGGTAATATTCTACAATTACTCAATATTGATTTTATGAACACTTTAAGTAAACATCTGTCTTTAAAAAAAAGCACTTTATTTTCAATTGTTCTGCTTGTTGTATAATATCTATGTAGAGAATTATTGGACCAGTTCCTTCCCACTTACTTATAAGCTTGAACGTATATTGTGTGTTTAGCTATTTTCCATTCTTCCTTTACGCCAGTCGTGTAAAAATCATTGCTCGTTCAAGCCGTGAATATTTTGACAGTGGTGCTTCTCTAGCATGAACCTTTGCTGTGTGCCGTATATGTCTCATATCTTTTTTTCTTCTTCTCCGTGAACTTTTTCCCAGTTACCTGGGATCGGCAGTTAGTATGTAGTTAGCCTTGTGTTACGGCCTGTCATGTTAAGCTGATAGTTCAGTTATGCAAAGAGGTCATAGCGTTTTTGTTACATAGTCGCTCACAAAAAGCTTTTCCTGACACCAACCTTTCGTGGGGGGATGCATTCATTGCGTGTTTCTGTGATGGTTTACGGTGTGATGTGTTGGATGTAAATGAAGATGTGTATTAAGACAAACACAACCATACCATTCAGAGGAGAGAATCTACAGTATTGTAGTAACCCAAAATACCTGGGAGTCACCCTGGACAGGTCCTTGACCTACAAGAATCACCTCTATAATGTGTCAGCCAAGATCAAGACCAGAAATAACATCCTCCAAAAGCTGGCAGGCACTTCCTGGGGTCCTAATGCTCAAGTCATTAGATCCACTGCTCTTGCACTCTCTTATTCCGTCGCTGAATATTGCTGCTCTACCTGGCTTAACAGTGCTCACACTGGATTAGTAGACACCCAGCTGAACCAAGCAATGCGTATCATTACAGGATGCATCCGACCAACTAACACACACTGGCTTCCCACCCTAAGCCACATACCACCTCCATCCCTAAGAAGATCACAGTCACTGCTTAACTTGTGGAAGAAAATTGAAAACAATCCTCACCTCCCTATTTATTCTGACATAGCAGCTTCCCCAGCTAAACGACTGAAATCCAGACACCCTTCTTGGCGTACTGCAATGAATTTACAGGACACCTCCTTTAATGTATCGGACGCCTGGAAAGAACAATGGCAACAGCAATCCTCATTAGTACATCACCACATCATTGAGAACCCATGCAAGTGCCCAGATGGTTTTTCTCTTCCCAGACGGCAGTGGAGGATGCTAAATCGAATTAGGACCGGCCAAGGTAGATGTGGAGCCACTCTCTTCAAATGGGGATGGAAGACATCACCGCAATGTGACTGCAGACAAGGGGAACAGCCAGTGGAACACCTTGCATTTGAGTGTCCTTTGCGTAGTTACAGAGGCTCTATAGAGGACTTAAACTGTGTCTCAAACGAAGCTCTTCTCTGGCTATTAAATTTTGACATGGAACTTTAGTTATGAACTTGAGATGGTAGTTGTATATATTGTAAATAATATTGTATTCATCATACGCTAAATAAATAAATAAAGACAAACGCACAACAATCCAGCCCCGAGCTGGAGGAATTAACAAGACGCGATTAAAATCCCCAATCCGGCCGAGAATCGAACCCAGGGCCCTGTGAACCGAAGGCCACTACGTTGACCATTCAGCCAAGGAGCCGAGTGTATATGTGCCATGCATAGCTTCTAAAAGAAAGAATGAGTGAAAGGCATTACTGTTCCTCGAATTTAATATTTTATCAGACTTTAATTTTTATCAAAATATAATTCACCTCCCTTGTAGATACAATACCTTTGCAAACCGCATTTGACTGTTGTGATCATGGGGAACCACGGAAAACCATCTTCAGGGACCGAACCCGCACTCTCCCGAATGCAACCTTTCAGCTTTCCTCATAGACAACTCGCCCGGTGTATGTTAGTTATCAGAAACACTTAACTCATCTTTGGTGCAAGTGAAGTTTCGTGGACTAGAATATTGATACTTTGTATTCATGACTGTTTAAAGCCCTGCATTAATTTCATATTGCCGTAGATGACAGTAGATATTTCAGAACTGTAACTTCAGTGTTTTATAATTTAGCGTTGTGTATTTTTATTTTATTTGCTGTAAGTTGGTACTTTTTCGTTGTAAATCTATTGAATACGCTATGAACCCTATTACAACTCTTGTCTCTGTATTTTCAGACGGTGAGCACTGTGCCTCGGGCGCGTCCCCTGACGGTGCGGCGGAGCAGCAGCATGGAGAGGACTGGTCCCCCGCCGCCGGTGGAGCTCCAAGACAGTGGTCACCGATACGATTTCCCGATATCTCCTGGTCAGCCCTACCCACCGCCTTCACGACGCAGAGGTCCCCTGGAGCACCCTCCGATGCCTGACCATACGGAAAAGAAGAAAGAGAAAAAATGGTCCTTAGGAGGACTGTTCAGGAGGCGGAAGAAAGAACCAGATTCCGATAGTAGCACTGCCGAGGAAGAAGAACCTCCTCAGCGGAAAGGTTTCCTTGCTAGACGACGGTCTCGTCGGGAAAAGAGAAAACAGCGTGTGAAGATCGTAGGGACGTTCGATCATGTTGTGGTGAATCCTCTCTCCCAAACACAGAATCGTGTGCAGGACATAAACGGACTTCCTACATCCGCTCCACAAAACGACGTTGGTCGCGATGTTACAACTGCCAGTCGCGGTAGTCGAGACTCCTTAGGAGGAAGTGTAGACAGACTCTCAAATCGCTCCAGCCGGGAATCTTTGCCTCAACAGCACAAGCGTCAAGACTCTAGCTTATCTCGGAATAGTAGTGGATCTGGTTCTCTGGAAGGTTCAACAAATCGTCGGGGTAAACTCGATATGATCAAAGCTCGAGTAGAGGCTATAAGAGACCAACAGCGAGGATCCAGCTCGGATGAGTGTGATGGTTTCCCTGCGTCGCCTTCTTTGTCGAGATTCAGGAGTGATGACAGTCTTAGCCCAACTCAAAGAGAGGGTTCCTTTAATCGACGTTCGCGAGTTGCAAGAACTGAAAGGTATATACGACGTCTCTCGCGTGATGAAGAAGGGATATTAAAAAGAGAGGCGGAAATGGACTCAGTGCAGAGACAAAGGTTATGTAAATCTGATGCGGAGGGGAATTTTAATAGGACCAATAGGAATACCAAAGGAACGAGTGGAAATAAGTTACCTGCTACTACATTGTATCAAGAATCAAGTGATCATGAATCCCGCTTGTTAACAAGGACTCCATCAGCTACACCAAGTCCAGCTCAGAGTCCTCGGGTTCGTCCCAAGCCTATGCTCCAGTACATGTCTTCCACACCGCCAAATGATTCGTTGACTTCAACTTTCCCTCCTAGTCATTATCATGGCCCGACGCTTAGCAAATCTCCTCAGCAGAATTCAGGTGTACGTATGTCTGTTGCTCCTAGGTCTTATGCACCTCGAGGACTTTCCCCAGCCCCGTCCAATCGGAGTAATGAGTCAATCCCCGTCCATGGTCTGTCGAGAAGCCGTACGGAATACCTGCCTAGCAGACAAAATGTAATGAACTATGAGAATATACATAACAAAGGAGTCTCGAACCATGGATATGAGTTGCATTTTCCTGGTCAAAAGAGTCATTCATACGAAAGTAATATCCATCAGTCAACAAATTATGCTAATATGAATGGGCCATCTGCGGTATCTGGAGGCGATGATGTGCTGGTTGTGCAGTTTCCCATTGCCAGGCCTCAGACATTGCAGTCACGGTCGGTAGAGACGACAATAGGAAGAGGAAGCAGCGTTAGTCCGTTGTTTTTCAAACCAGGACCTCCACCTCCTCCACCTCGTGATCCACAACGGAGACTCACTTCCGCATCTAATCAACCAGATCCTCCGAGGCCAATGTCTTACGCGTTCGAGAATGGTACACCCCAGACAGCTCGAATAGAATATAGCCTCAATCATCCCACCAGAACGATGGATCTCAACGGAAATATTAAGACTTTCTCTTTCGTGCCTCAGCCTCATATAATTGCAAATGTTCCAGCTACTGGATCAGCATGGACTGGTTATCAGAGGCGATCGAGTTCGGATAATCAGATAGCAGCCCAATTTCCACAGCAGACGCAGCAATTAAGAGCTCAAGTTGTTTCTGTTCGCCCTCGCCCGGCATCTGTAACACCGGAAGCTATGAGACCACAACCCCAACAACACAGTGGTCAGAACAGGGTTGCACTAAGAACTCCTTCCGAATTTTCCGGTACAATAAAGCAGCAAGACAATCCCCAGTCGTTCCAATACTTTGCTGACCAGCAACCGAGGAGTAGAAAACCCATTCACATTCAGTGCAGCAATGGAACTGGCGCTGATCAGCCTTACCTGAGTGATTCACAGGTAGTGATGATGAAACCTCCTTATCAGGACCGGCGTAATCCCACAATCAGCGCCTCGGAATTCTGGCGCCAGAAGGACCAGGAAAGTTCTTTGAAGCAGAGAAAGTCTTCGTCAACCAAACCGCCTTTGCAGCATGCGAACAGAAGTGATCGCTCCAGATCTAATAGCCCTCGTCCCCGGGAGAACTCTGTATCAGAAAACGTTCGTACACGATCTTCGAAGTTCCGAGTAGCACCTCTCACATTTCCTGTTCGTAACACAGAATCGGTGAGCTCATTGAGTGGGCAATCTGACATATCCAGCCCCCTGCAAGTTCCTAAAGTGCATTCAGACGGTTCCTGCTATGACAGTTGTGATTCATCAGGAGCTGTTACCCATGGGATTGATAGTCTTAGGAAAAAGGACAGTTCGAATCTACGACCGTTGTCAATGGTATTGGAGAATACAGAGAGCCAAGACCAGAACTCGCAATCGCCCATCAACGAGGAAGTGGCCCAAGCTTTATCAGGAACATTACAACCGGCTACAAAGACTGTTCCACCTACTCCGCCAGTGCGACGATACTCTCGGCAGAGTTCCACTTCAAGTATCGAAGCGTCCGAGTGGATGGGAGAGGACGCCTCTTCAGTAGATACTCAAAAGAACAAACGACGTTCTACTAATCTGGAAGATGCCCTTAACGAATTGGAAGCAATTTACAAAAGTCTTAGGTTAGGGGATGAAGACCTTCTGGATAGGGCCGAACGTCGAGACTTGCCTACTGCGCATCAGCAACAAAATGAGAATTTCTCTCAGGGATGGGTTAATTCACGAGGAGCAGAATCTGATTCGGGATACAATTACAGCTACGGTTCCTCTTACGAATCTATTTTTGATGCTGAGCCGCCTGTTAGACGACAAAGAGCACCGTCGCTTCGTCGTTCAGGAATTCCCGACAAAGTAATGGACGATATGGCCTACCGTCGTTTACATCCTAAAGAACGACCTGGATCACAAGATATCAGGAATGTAGTTTCTCAGTCAGGCAGCTATATTTTAGCTTCTCCTGGTCTAGCTCAGAGTCCAGGCGCTACTGATTCCGCTCAGCCGCAGAAATCATCATCATCCATGAATGAGGAACCGGATGTCACCTATGATGATGTCGTTTATCGTACTATCAAACATGCTAATACCACACTAAAAATTCTAGATCCTCAGCCACCATTTGGTATTCCTTTGGGACCAATCACTGCAGCACCGAATAGTGACTATCTGCATGCGACGCCTGTTGATAGATACAGGCCAACGTTTAAACCCCGCAAAATTCCTGATATCGTTAAAGATGACTTAGCGTTCCGTAATCTCAGAAAGGATTCTCAAAAGGATTCTTCTAGTCTTCCTGCAAGTAACACAGATGATGTTGGAGGTTTCACAACAGTTACCAACCCTACGCATAGTAACTTCTCTCTTCGTAAGAAACGTGCGGTTAGATCGTTATCTGCTAATCTGATGAGCTTTGTTCACAGAGAGCCCTTGTCTTTAGCTGTAGAAGATAAGCATCAAGAATTTGAGAAGGCACAGAGCTTGTCAGATCTTCCTGATGCTTTGCAAGTAGCTCAGAAAATTCTGGAAGGAAAGGAGGTAATTGGTGGTGGTCCAGTCAAACTGCGGAATCTGACGTCTGGAACCGTTGATACAGGTGATACACGAGATGTCTCTGATAGTTCAATGGAAAGTTCAGCACTAGATCGTCGGTATGGCATTGTTCCTGTTTCATGGATTGAGCGTGCTAATTTAGATAAAGCCCTGGGCGCAGGTACTAGCACAAGTACGGAAACCCTTACCGATAGCCGTGCTAATCTGCAGCATCAGGATGGGGTTAACAAACGTGCTGGTTGGCAGCAAAAACTCAGAGTTTATATTCCACCGCAGAGCGATGTGATTCAAAGACCTGGCGCTCCACATTCCCCTGCAAAGAAAGCGCTTTCCAGCGATCATTCAAGTCATGAAGACGAATCGTTACCGGTTCCAGATGGTGTTCCAGGTTCCCCCATTGACGAGAACCAACTAGAAGAACTTCTTACTGCACTAGCCAGAGAGGCACGTGCGACCAGTGATAGACTGGACCTGGAACTCCAGCAACTCGGAGAAGAGACTCCCAATCTTCGTCTTCAGTCAGCGTTAATGGATAACAAGAAGCTGATTGAGGCACAAGAAGAACCCGTGGCCGACAAGCAAGAAATAATGCTAGACAGTAATCAGAATAGCATCTTTAAGACGAATCTCAATATTTCTCTTAATAATGAGACGGATGGCGAGAAGAATAAGGAACCTGGTTCTGTCGTGGATGAAAGTCAGAGGATCAATTTCCAGAAGAATTTAAAATCCCTGTCTGAGAGGACACAGAGGGGGATTGTGGACATAAATCAAAAAGCAATTGTGGAACGACATTTTAGATCGGTGTCGGAAAGCTGTCCTAAAGATGTTCACGATCATATTCCAGAAAAGATCAAGTCCGTTGAAGACAGTCAAGTTGAGTTCAATGTTGGTGGGGAAAAGGAGACCACTTCCTGCGAGAATGTAAAATTTAACGATGGTGTGACAGATAATAAAGATAAAACTTCTTCTGAATCTGTTAAAGTCACGAGACTGGAAGAAAATGAGGACAGTGGCAGTACTACCCATGCTGAAGTGAATATAAGGTCTGGTGTGGTCATGAACGATAGCCCTGGAAACAGTTTAGATGGCAAACAAGATGAAGGATTGGATAACAAGGAAAAAGATGAAGGAAACCTTGAGACGCTGTGTTCGGAAGAAAATGATGCAACTATTGTCATTATTAAACATAAACTTACTGTTGATACTTCGAAAAATACAGATGAGAAAATAAGTGAGAGTACTGAGGAAATTACAGAGGATAGAGGGAAGAACGAGCATACAGCAAATGTAAAAGATCAGGCGCATAATGTATTTAGACATATACAACAACTTACCATTAACATTTCCAACGATGCTGTAGACTCCGCCTCTATCACCCAAGAGTCTGTGGCTAAAGAGGGAGTGGATTCCAATGAACTAAACGTGGACACAGGAAAGACTGCTCCAGAAGATAATGAAACGATGTCCGAAGAAGTCACTTCTCCTGTTCATAATTCTGATGGAGCCACCATGAAGCAAATGGCTACGATAGCTACTCAGACTAGTGATGGAGATTGTGAATGTGTTCTAGAATCCAAGGAGAGTATCCCTGAACAGGTGACCAAGCAGTGTGATGACGTAGAAGCTGTGGTGGCAACGTCTGCGAGCTCAAGTGTAGCAGCAGCTCCTGGAGAAGGTGAGGCAGTCTCGTCCACGACCTGCAGCTGGTATTTGGATCCCGCCAGCTTGCTGGTTGCATGCTCTTACTGCATTGCATGCACGCACAGCATCGTTCAGCTCGATCTCTTCGCAGTGGTCGGGCTTGTTCTGGCAATGATCTCGGTCCTCGCAGCTTTCATTCTCTAAAGGTGCACAGTATCTTCGTTCCGCGAGGCTAGTATCGTGTTTGAAATAAATAGGACATTGGCGCTTTTTATGTGTATCTGGGATCATCAACAATTCTCTTTATTCAGTGTGTAATCTCGGTATAATGTATAGAGTATACGAATTGCTGGATGCTCGAATAACTTCACATATATAGACTATCTTAATATTATATTAAGTGAGACGATTTTTCCAAGCATTTACTGTCTCGAGAATAAAGGAGATCCTTTGCCGGAGAAGCCATGGTCACGCGAATCAGGAAAAGTGAACTCGCACTTGGTGGTTTTTAAGCTCATTACTGTGATTTCTATAACGGCATATTTTGAAAATGATTTAATGTTTTGTTCTTCCTCTAATTTATTCTCTTTTTAATAATAATAATAATAATAATAATAATAATAATAATAATAATAATAATAATAAGGATCACTTGAAAGAGTATACCGGTAAAGTATATCTAAGATCAGTCTATGCTATACTGAGTCACATATTTCGTTCTGTTTTTGCACTTTAGGAGATGACATTGTTCACATCTGTATTAGAGAGGACTTCATATTTACCTTACTGATCATTCACATGAATTATTCCATCCAGAGAGGAAGAATTTCAAAATGTAGAGTTTGCGGGAGAATTCTACAGATGTTTTTGAATCTGTTAACAAAAAGTGTATCGCTCATCATTGGAGAGATTTGCGAAAACTTGCAACTGAGAGCTTTGGATCCATGATAGTGGATATATAGTTTGTTATTTCTTTGATGTCTTGTATTAGTTCTCCACGTAGTTTTGAAACTTGGCATGCTCGCAGGTCGTAGATTTTCTTTACAGTGTGGAATTGTTATTTCACAGGTTATGATAGAGTGTATAATTTTATTTTTCTCATGGCATTGATGATGTCATCTTAATTTAAGTTCCTAATTTTTTGAAGTCAAAACTCCGAGCAAGTAATGAAGTAATAATCACTTCGCGAGCAAGTAATGAAGTAATAATCACTTCGAAGTAAGACCGAAGGGTAGTTACGTAAATTCGAATGAAGTTATATTGCCAATTAAATAATTCTATATATTATTACGAGCGAATCAGAATCGTACTAAAATGAATGAATGTGTAAATAATCTCATATTCTCAGGACGAAGATATGTGTATTTTCCAAAGATTAGTTGTGTATCCTGTAATGGTAAATAATAATAACTAATAATAATATGCTGACGAAATCTACCACACCCTATATGAATATATCAAGAATGAAAAGGCGTCTTACCTTTGGCTAGTCATAATTTTTATTTCCCTTTTCATATACTGTAGTCGTTGGCTACTTGACTTGATTCGAAGAATTCGTATAAAATTCGATCTGAAGCTTCCACGGTCTGTATACTATTACATTTTTTCGGATTGAACTGTGTTGTTGTTTTGTGTACCTTATGTACAGGTTGCCCACGTTTCGAATACATTACAGTATTCATTGTCAAGGTGAACTGATGTACCCCTGCTCCCCGGGCAGCAGTCGTCTTGACAAAAAATACTACAGTGTGTTCGAAACGTGGGCAACCTGTGCATAAGGTACACAAAACAACAACACAGTTCAATCCGGAAAATTAACGTAATAGTAATTATTATAAAAGTTTACTTTCGTATATTTCCCCCCAAATGATGGATTTCATCCCCAACGGTAGCGCGTTAAGTGGGTGTATTGAGTAATTTCGTACCCACACCTAACGCATTTGTTAGACTGCGGAATTTGACCGTGAAGGAATTTTACCTGAATACTTTAATTTAGATAACGTTCTTACAAACCTTCGAAGTTGAATGGAGTTTGAGTGCTTTCGAACAGTTACGTGTTTATTATGGTGCAAGCTATTTCATTCGTCATTATTGGGCGTTGGGCAGTAGGAAAATAGTCTCTACTGGTTTCTTGTGTGACTTGCTGTGGGGCATTCAGGTATTGAATATTATGAATTACTACGTCTTTCAATGGCTTGCTCGATACCGAATTTTCCACTTGTACGCGAGTGGAACATGGTGCTTTGGTTGTGTTAGTGAGATTTACCATGTCGATAGGAATGGTAGATTACTGTAATTCATTGACACATAGGTGGGAATATTTTATTGCAAACTTAGTTGATAAACTAATTTACATTATTTTCATATATTTACAATGTGCAGATTTAAATATATATAGATATATATTTGCTACTTGTTAGCTTTTTATATACTAATCACTGCTTATAATATGTTGGAACACTGTGCTGCAGACCATACAGCATTTCTTGCGAACGTGCGCGAACTACGTTAATCTTACTTGGGAGTTTTCCATACTTTGTCTTTTACGGACTCCTGAAGCTAAAAGAAAGAATTTCAATGTTTTTTAATCACGAAATCAATCACTTTTCGGACACGTATTTAGTTGAAGCATTTAAACAATAACGCATTCATTCTACTATATACTTACGAATAGTTACATTCATAAGCTCACCGGACAAAAAAATTTAATACCGTGTAACTCCGCTTCTGGACTTGATAACCGCCGGGATTCGGTTAGGAAGAGAGTCCACGAGGTTTTTGCAGGTACGTCGCATCCAGGTTAAGCCACTCGCTGAGGATTTGATCGTGCAATTCCACCAGTTTGCGGGGATGCTGAAGTCGGCATTTTACCCGCTATTCCAACATGTCCCACAGATTTTCAGTGGCGTTTAATTCAGGTGATTTTGCAGGTCAGTCAGGATGTAATAGTGTGTGTGTGCCTCCAGTCCGATGAACTTTGCTGTTAACATCTTGAAAAATTGTGGTATCTGTAGCATACTCATCATGTATATGTTGACTGAAAGGCAACACGTGATCATCCAGAATGTTTAAATAAACATTCTCTTCATGTTAATGGTTACCTCAGTGAGCGGGCCCAATGCATGATACGAAAAACACCCCCCAAAACATCACAGACCGACCTCGGCTTAAACCTGACCTTTTACACATCCAGGATGAAATGCTTCATTTGGCCTTTAGTGCATTCGACGACGTGCGTCATTAAAATACAGGCAAATACGTGATTCGTCAGATCACATTACTTTCCACCACTCAGATACTGTCCAGGTTCGATGATTGTAGATGGGCAGCCTTATGTGCCTGTGTGAGTAATGGCCTCTTGCGAGGTGACCGACACCAAATGTTCATTGCATGCAGTTCCCGTCGCAATGTTCTCTCGGTAACAGTTTGGGATGGACTTTCATTCACTAACTGCAGCAATTCCTGTCGGATTTGGAAGCGATTTTGATTGACAAGCCGTGAAACGCGTCTACGGCGCCCCTCAATCAGGATCTTTTTCCGACCACAATTCTGACGTGTTTCGTGGCCACGTGTAGGACACTGATGCTTGTAAACATGTTTAACTGTTCGCTGCGAAACACCAACAAATCCAGCAACTTTACGAACCGTATGGCCATGGGCACGGCAAAATACGATTGCCCTCTTTTTGCCACTCTGTTACATCTTTACATCTACCCATGTGGATATACACTGTCCGCTTTAAACGTTAATATCTCACTGATCGCTACTACTGCCTTATGCTCATGTAGAGGGAGTGCGCGTGCGGTTGAGCACGGGACGCGTTCGCTGCGCTATCTGTACAGGCTTAACAATCCATCTGTGCGTGCGCACTGGGGTGGCTAATTTTTTTTGTCCAATGAGCTTATTTTATTTGGTTTTCCCGTAGTGGCTTCAGAGAACTTCTCCTCCTATTTATATTCATTTAGCTCAGCTACAGTTTTGCTCCTTGCTGTAAAGTGTTGTCTTTGATATAATTGTTGTGCCGATGACCTAGATGTTAGACCCGTTTAAACAACAATCATCATCATCATCATCATCATCATCATCATCATTATCATCATCAAACAACGATATTATTGTTACTTCTTGGACCGATTTGTTCAGTTATGAATAAAACTGTTAATCTATCGCTTGTAAGAATGTGAATGTTAAGCTCAGTTAACAGCATTTGCATAATGAATTATAATGTAAAATATCAATATTGTATTTGTGTACATCTGTGTTGTTGTTAATAGTAATAGTAATAGTTATTACACTGTATATAATGTAAGTGTGTGTGAATAGCTGAAGCATGTGGCATGTATTGTTTATAAGTTTGACCAAAAATTAGCACAGTTATAAGAAAGAGAATTGTATGCATCACTCTCTTATAACACGTTTATATATACACTAAATAAAGCGTGTAGCATTTGCACTTTTTCTGTAGTGTTTATTTCCCTTCCTCATAACTTGCACCTTTAGCTTGATTTAATATAACAGTGTGGATTTGAGCTCCTGCACTTTGCTTGTAGATGCATTTTTGTTTTTGTTTAAAAAAGTGTGGTGTGGTGTGGTGTAATGATTTTGTTAACACAGAAGGAGAAGTGTCAGAATAGAACGCCAGAAAAACGCAAAAACTTCCATATTCACACTATAGGGGATCTGCAATATTACGAAATACGGGTCATATTAACTTAATGTACAGTGTACTCGTAGATAACAAATTATTCACTATTGATGTTGAGTGTATGAAGAGTTCATTTTTAAAAATACGCCGGAATTGAAAAACATTAGCTTTCATTCATTCATTCATTCATTCATTCGCTATTGATTCATCCATTTATTCATTAATTCTTCATCTATTCACTATATTCAATGTGCTCTGTACAATGCCACTATGTGCGAAATATGAACGTCTATACTTCTACTATTCCTTACGTGATTAATTAAAGAAAATTACGTAATTAAAGACATCTGGATACTGCCACTCTTCTCTCTTTTGCAGTTCATTTAATTTTCGCGTAACCGGGCGAGTTGGCCGTGCGCGTAGAGGCGCGCGGCTGTGAGCTTGCATCCGGGAGATAGTAGGTTCGAATCCCACTATCGGCAGTCCTGAAAATGGTTTTCCGTGGTTTCCCATTTTCACACCAGGCAAATGCTGGGGCTGTACCTTAATTAAGGCCACGGCCGCTTCCTTCCAAATCCTAGGCCTTTCCTATCCCATCGTCGCCATAAGACCTATCTGTGTCGGTGCGACGTAAAGACCCTAGCAAAAAAAAAAAAAAATTCTTGTAACCGTTCGTATCTCCTTCTATTGTCCTCCAGATACTTTTTCCTATGTCACTCTGTCTTTCTTTTCTAACACTTTGCTTTCGAAAATAGTGATGATTATGTGTCGTTTGTTATATCCAGTAAATCTAATTTTCCAACTTTCCATTTCGTTTAACAATCTTCTCTCTTTCTTATTTAGCTTAATACTTTCTGTCCTTGTCATTTTGCGCCATATCCACATTTCTGATGGTTCAAGGTGGCTCCTCTTGTGTTTTCCTAACGTTCAGATTTCACTTCCAAAAAACAATGTGCTCCATACAAATGATTTCGCAAAATATTTTCTTTCTGAGTTCATATGCTTATTGGTCAAAATATTTTTATTTGCTTTAAATGCCTACGTTGTAGACCTACGTTTGCTTTATTGTTAACGAATAGATTCTGAAAGGAATGTCTTCTGTTCAATCATATTCTCACACAATAAAGGGTCTAAGCACTTAAAATAATTCATCTGTTCGAAATTGAATCTTTCCTACGTGATATTTAATCCCTCTCTCGACATTACTACTACGGCAATTCAATGAATATTATAATAAACGACACAAGACCAAGAAATGTTAATATAAGATTTTGTTCTGTTACTTCATCAACTGTGAGGTTGGTTAGAAACCTATTGCAAGTTCAAAGCAAATCCAGGAAAAAATATCAATAAAACACAGTGACCAGTGAATTCTTTACTCGAATAGGGGCATGCGGAACAAGATGAGGAGGAGTGAGGTAATTTGTTATTATTTTCCTCATTGAGGCAGAGAACATTCTTGTCTTCTTTCAATTTATCACAACCATAAACGACACTGAGGCAGCAATGCGAGCTACATTTTTATTGCAGTTAAGTATTTTCCAGGCACTTTGTGTTCCGACACCTACACAAAATATTTTTTTTTTTATTTCAGCTTGCACAGTAGAGCTTCAAATTATCTGGCCAGTATTTGACATAAATTGTACTGTTTGATCCCTGCCAAATAATTATCCCTTACTTTTTCTTTGCTGAAGGTAAGAGAATTTCTTTGCAATGTTGGTGTTTGACAAATTTTATATGATACTGACAATACATGAAAGTTCAACCCATAATACACAGATTTCATACATATATTCGTAGTCATTGTTTGGAATACAGTATTGCTGACAACCGACGCTGTGCTGTACGGTAGTTATTCTCTCCAGTCAGACGGTCTAGTGGTTTCTCATTCGATTGTTAAGTGCTTTCTCTTCCATTGCTACAGTCTATTTCTGTTGGAAAAAGCATGCTGTACCATTACGTTTACTACTAAGTTGTATTAAGGAAAAACATAGAGGGAAACTTGATCATGAGGGTAGAAGGAAAGTTCTCTATCTAAACGTTGCGCCGTTCCCGCGTCCAGGCAAGGACACAAGAGATCCAGACTAGCTCTAACTTCAATAAATCGGGTGACTGAGTTCAACGGGTGTGAGTTCCGCAACGGAAAAACGACCAGGTCAAACAACGGTATTCCCTAACTAACGCAGAAAGACGTCTCTTACTCGTATTTAGCTAGGTACCATTCTCATTAATTCTTAAGAAAATCGTCGTCGATCGTTACTACTACAATCTTACAACTAAACCTTATGCTAAGAACACAGAGAAAGAGTTTTTAGGTTTCCCCATACAAAATTTATTTAAATATTAAATCAAATATTCAAGCAATTAGTTCAAAATTTTGCTAATGAAGTAACCTTAGTATTGACTGACTCATCGTCGACCTAGTAATCCATATCCGTCGATAACGTTGGAAAAATTACGTCTTTTCACTTCACCCTAAGTGATTGAATGTCTTCTCGGCTTACATAGCTTCCTTTCTTAGTACAGTACTCATTCATCTCCGAAATCATCAATTAATATTGCAAATGACATGACACATGTGGGAAGATTCTTAAAAATAAACTGCCCTATCCTTCTCTTTCAATTCACCTAGCGAGTTGGGTGATGAATAAATAAATTGAATGGGATACAGCTACTAGTATTTACAAGTGCCTTCTTGGCAAGAAAATAAAACATGAAAATTATTTACATTAAAAATATAGGATGCATCCACAGAAAAGAAAAGAAAACTCCTATCAACTACTATTTATAGTCCTTCTAGTTGTATTATTTTGAGAAATAAAGAAACACATGTGGGATTTCTGAGCCATTATTCAGTCAAGAAATGGAGTTCTATTTGTTTAAGTCAACCGTCCTTGGACATCGCATCAGACTATGTTAACTAACACTTGATATTTATTAAAAAAAAACTATCACAGTACTTAAAATTCAACTGACTGATTGACTGTCCGTAGCTTTAAGACTATCAATGAGGATATTCTAAACTCTTCTTGCGTTATTCTGACAAGTACACACATATACGTTTTACGTCTTAAATACTGCTCTCTGCCTATTTAGTTGCTTTTTTTTTAGACACTCATATTTCCTTATGTTACACATCATGAGCTAAGCTACGTCCATTGTAAGTCGTAATCATCCAATAAGTAACATCTTCACAAGATTTAATTCATGAATTTAAGGTAATATGACCTTATCTTATTGACATAAACTACGTGCGTACGAAATGGCAAGAAACGTCATCACTCTGGTTCTACAAGGTTATAACAACACATGCTACCCATGGAAAATCTACTTAGTCGGATGACAATATCTCCAGCTAAAAGAAATTGATTCTCCTTCGAAACCCTAGGTCACCAGCGATCGGCCTATAGATTGAAATTCATACAGAAGTGAAATTATTCAATGAGTTCTCGAGATCTTCCTAAGCGGATCAGTGAAGGCTCCAAACTATCCAGAGTAAACATTTGCTTCTCCAAGTAACTTAATATGGATAAAGAAACATTGCACTCGACGTCCTGAGATCATGTCCTGAGCTAGATAAAATGCGTAGGCTTAAAATCATTGCGTGGAATTGGCGAGAAATCAGTGATCTTCTCCATTATAACATTTGAAATCACGAGACCTTATTTCATGCAACTATGACTCTCTCTCGAAGAAACAATAACTACAACCATTATACATCATCAACAACTCTATATCATATTCATGACGCGATAATTATTACTCTTATTTCATATACCCACACTATCACTTTATCACGTAATTCATTACCTTGGCTTGCACATGAACGTGCCGCGACATTACTAAAATGCCTACTTTATTTACTACAGTTATAGTACCAAATTTAACGTAACTTGGAATAGTCTACTGCCATTCCTTCATAACACAAATCCTATGCATGATCTCGTACAATTTGACGTTGCTTAAGTTTATGACACGCAGATATAAATGCCTACTTCATTCTTACACATCACTGATAATAATAATAATAATAATAATTTTAGCGATCTCTTCACGCATGTCTCTGGAAAACATTACGAACGAACATCACTTGGTGACCACGCCTACAAATGGAATTGACGTTTCGTACAGATGAATACCTACTTCCAATGAATTTAGCTAGATGTTTGTTTACGCACTGTGTTCGCACCAATAAATATTACAAAGCAAAATAAAGAAAACAATATCTTCTTACTTACGAAAACGACTTGGACATTGGACTTAACTTTGCTCAAGATGGTCTCGGCGTTTCCTCCTCTCCGGTCATCTGAGACTATGAGCTGGTCATCTGGTTCCTCCACCAGTGGTTGGGTACATCGTGGCTTCTCTTCATCGCTCACTGGTCATCCGGGATAGCCAACATCGTCTCGCCTCGTCAGGATCCAAGCAGCATCGCCTTGCTTCCTTACAGACCCATGATGAAGACTCGTGCGTATGGAACAGAACAATGATAGAATGTTTGACTCATTGCTGACATTTTTCAAGTACTATAGCTCTTGCGTTGCTCAGATTGTACAGGTTTTTACTGGAAAACAGTTAGATCAATAAATAGTCCAGAATTGTCTAAGACTTATATTCAGTATATTCTGATTCGAAAATAAATTTCTTTCCGCCGTCTTTTATCAGCTTAAATGCATTTAATTTACTGGTCCGTAAGTGTCTTTCAATGTTAACCGGTGTCGGGCAAATTTCATCAAGGGCTTGCGTCACTGCGTGACGTAGTTCCACAGTAGTATATCTTATCTCTTATTGTTTCTCGTATTAAATCTCTCGCACGGCGTTTAAATCTTGATCTCTGCCAAATAGAGTGTAGTTGGGAACTAGTCTTCGTTTCCAAATCTCCAATATATCGCTCCGCTGAATAATTCCTTTAAAATTGAGTTTCGCGTCCTGTTAATACACCGAAGTCAGATTAGATAGTAAAAGATGAGCATCTTTTTTCTTGAATAATGGTTTCAAATAATGTCCATCTGTCATTTTTTTCTGCGCCTTCTAAACGCGGCTATTACTGTAACCGACTGACGAAAAGACTTATAATTTGGCCCGTACTGACGTTAAATGTATTTTATCTGAGATTTTGACCGCAGAGACTCCATCTTTGTTGCTCTAGCTCTTATTAAGAATTGTGAAACGGCACATTAACTTCCCCTACGTTGAAAGAAATATATGGCTTGCTATATATTTATTATATTCGTCTTCCTTTTTATAATGGGACTTTTCACTATTCTTTATGAGTTCTCTTCTTGCATTATTACTCCTTTCTTTGGAACAATTTGTTTATTCATGCTGTAAGTGGCTTCAATCTGTACTTCTTTGACTCGTCATCACTTGAGATGGTTTGCCCCTTTCCTATTCTTTGAAATATAACTTGATGTTTGCACTGTTATGTACTCCTTTACTGTTTCCATTTAAGTCGTGAATTTCGTATGCATTATTTCTGAATGAACGGTTAATCCTAAATGGTCCTTCAAATAAATGTAGGAATTTCGCAAAGACTTTGTTCGTTACACTGGAAATTGCGGGTTTCTTTATTAATACCAGGTCGCCTTTCTTCAACTCAGGTTTGAATTTCTTATGCTGTACCCTCCTTAACCTTCTCTGTGCTTGTCTGTACAGCCTCTCGCGAACCAGTTTGTTAATTTCGTCGATATCTAAGTCAGGTTCAGCAGGTAGGTGAACAATTGCGTCCCAAGGTCTTTCAGGTTTAATACTATGATGAATGATTTTAGGTATCTGTCCGCTGGATTCATGTATTGTGTTATTCATGCTGTCTTCTATTATTCCTACTACCTCTAACCACTTCCAGTGTTGGTTTGGACAATAGATTCGACAGAATTTCGCTATTTCTTTCATGCATCTTTCAACAGGATTGGACGCTGGATGTCTCACCGAGCAAAGAATGTGTTTAATTCCTAACTCCTCCATGGTTTCTCTGAATTGAAGTGACGTAAATTGTGTCCCTCTGTCTGACAGTAATTTCTCAGGCTTTCCCATGTTAGGTAAGGTGTTTTTGATTAGACGTTGTAATACCTGCTTTGTATTGGCGCGTTGAATTGGTTGCAACGACACATATTTAGAGAACACATCCATCACTACAACTATGTACTTGTGTCCCCTTCTGGCAGTTGGGAGTCTACCAAAGATATCTATAGCATATAGTTCTCGAGCTTTATGAGGCAATATAGCTCTGGGTTCGTGTCTTACTGTACCACTGCCATGTTTAACCTTTTGGCATATGTCGCATGTTCTCACAGTATTCCTCACCGTTCTTCGAATACCTTTCCAAGTAAATTTTTCGAGTATTACTTGTGTTACCTTTTCCACGCCACCGTGACCTGTAATTCTGTGTATGTGCCAGATTACTTCCTTGTATAACATCGAAGGTAGTACTATTCGTATCCTCTTATGACCTTTACCTGATCTAGCCATTAGTATGCCTTGCTCTAAGCTGTAGATTTTCGTAATTCTCAATTTTGTTTCACTTTCACAGTTTTCATCTTCCAATTTATCTATGATTTGTTTCAACCTTTCGTCTAGACGCTGCAAGTGTACTAGGTTCTGTAGTTTCTCTAATGTTTCTTCATCGTCCGGGACCAATTCAATTCTATGAATTACTTCCTCTTTCTCCACAGGGTTACGACTTAGGGCGTCAGCAAGGATGTTTTCTTTTCCCTTACAATACTCTATTTTTATCTGGAACTGCTGCGTGAACAACATCCACCTTGTTATCCGCTCATTAGTCATTGCAGCTTTCAGTCCAAATGTTAATGCCTTATGGTCTGATCTGACCGTTATTGGGTATCCATAAATAGTTTTTCTCCATTGCTGTAAGGCGTAAATGATTGCTAATAGCTCCTGTTCTGTCGTAGTATAGTTAACCTCGTGGCTCCTTAATTTTCGGCTAGTGAATGCTAGATATATCCTTTTGGGAGGTGTTCCTTCTTCTTCTTGGTATAAGCAAGCTCCGATGCCAACATTAGATGCGTCTGACTGTATTATAAATTCTTTTTCATAGTTAGGATAGCCTAATTTAATGCTTTTTGTTAACAAGGTCTTTAGTTCTTGGAATGCTCTTTCCGCCTTTTCATCCCATTTCCACCTGTTGTTGATCTTTAACAAATCCTGCAAAGGCGCGGCGGTCTGGGTATATCCTTGACAATGGTTAGAGAAAAACTGCGCCATCCCAAGAAACTGTCTGACGTGCTTTATACGCTTCGGTCGGGGAAAATCGCATATGGCTTGGATCTTAACTGGGTTAGGCCGTACTCCTGTACCGTCTATCATGTGACCGACGAATAGGACCTCTTCTTGACAGAATTTCGATTTTGAAAGGTTGATCTTAAATCCCGTGGCTCTTAAGTTTCGAAACAACTTCTCGAGCTTGTCACAATGCTCCGTAAATGTTTTAGTTGCCAGAATTAGATCGTCCACATAGTAAGTTAAAAACTCCTTTACTTCCGGCGTTAAATTTCTGTCTAATGCTCTCACCAAAACAGCACAACTATTTCTTAATCCGAATGGGAGACGACAGTAGATATATGTCTGATTATCAAACATAAATCCTGTTAATAATCGGGATTTTTCCTCCAGAACGATGTGATGATATGAGGATGTAAAGTCCATGGTTGAAAAATACCTCATGTCTCGGAATTTCTGAATAATATCCTTTATTTTTGGAGTTTGATTATACTCTGGAATCAATCGACCGTTCAAAAAACGAGCGTCAAGGCACAAACGGAGTTTCCCGTTGCTTTTTACGACAATTACCAAGGGATTCAAATACGGACTTGATGTCTTCATTACAATGCCATCGTCTTCCATTTCCTTTATGATCTTCTTCACTTCTGGGAAGTGTTTCTCCGGAATTCCATAGAGTTTGCCTTTATAGGGCGTCCAATCGTTCACTATTAATTTATATTTAAAATTTGGAATCTGTCCTGGTTTATTCTTAAATAAATCCGAGTATTCCTGTAAGATTCCATGAAGTTTTGATTTTTCGACTGTGGAAATTTTAGCATTCGCCACTGCTTCCGCTATGTTCGGCATGTCTTCTTCCTCCTCCATAGCCATTACCCTTTCTATGCTCGCAACAATGTTTTCGTCCGCTAGAGATATCTCTCCTTCCTCTAAGTGAAAGTTCGGATGCTCTTCGGATGGTACGTTCTCTTCTTCCGATACCTCCTTGTTATCTATGATCCTAATGTTGTCATTGATCTTAATCCGTTCTTGGTTTTCCCTGGTGTGTTCGTCAGATATAGGGAACCTTATTTCTTGTTTCTCCATATCGATCGTCATTCCAGTTACCGTCATGAAGTCTATCCCTAGTATAATATTATATTTAATCTTGTTCATGACTATGAATGGATGCTCAAAGTGCCGGTTTCCAATATTTATTTCCAAATATGTTTGTATATTGCATTCCACTGTTTTATCTGGAATTATCCCTCTTATTTTAATTTTCGAAACTGGGATGGTTAATAATTTCATTCTTCTACTCATATCTTGGAATAATTCCTTCGAAAGCACACTGATGCTAGCCCCAGAATCAACTAAACAACGTACTTTCATCTCTCCAACTCTTGCTACGATAATAGGCAATTCATACTTTCTCTTTATGTGATGTACTGTCAAATCCTTCATCAGTTCTTCCGAATCGATTTCCCACGAATCCACCTGTGTTATGAAATAACTATAAATTTTGGAATCCAATGCGTTCTTTATATTCTCAACCTCACCTTCTAATTCAAAATCGGCGTTTTTTTTTTTGCTTGTTATCTTTTCACTTTCTCTTCTACATTCAAATTCTCTCGCGTTCGGATCGAGGATCTGTTCTTCCTGTTTCTTCCTTTTGTACCTTTGCAACTCCAGACTCTCCGCTCCCTCTACATCAGCGTTGACGTCCTGCTCTCTAATTGCTTTTTCCCACTTGATCTTTTCGTTTCGGTCCTCATTTACATCGCGTGTAGGTCTCCGATTATAAGTTTCCCTTCCTTGGTCAGCTCTCGTATTTCTTCTTCCGTAACCATATCTTCCTCTAAAATTATTTCTTCCTCTGTTTTCTCTGTACGGGTTCCTGTACCGCATGTTGGGTCTATATGCTCTATTTTCCCTATATGCTTCTTGGTTGTAGGACCCTTTCCTGCAATAGCATCTTTCTTCATCTCTCCTTCCATTCTCCTGGTTTCCCCATTGTCTCTTCCTGCTCATTTTTACTCTTTCTTCAGGGGTATTTCCATCGACGTTTTCCTGTGTGAGCACATTAACCGTTTCTTCACTGTAAGCGTTCCTAATCATTCTTTGAGGGTGTGGTGCTGTAGTCATATCGATCTGTCTGAGTGTCGTTTCCATTTGCACTGCCGTTGTTGGGTTAGCAGTAGCCAGTAACCTTTGTATATCGGAAGGAAATTGTCGTTGTATCGTTTTGATCGCTTCGAGCTCACTGGGTGGCGAATCAAGGTCTTGAAAACGATGAAACTGGAAAGCGAAATAATCACTAAACCCTGTTTGACCGTTCGTAGCATACTTGCGAGAGTACAACTCTAAGCGTAAATTCTGCTGCAACTCCGGACTCCGAAATTTCTGTAAGAACGCCGTTTTAAAGTCACTATACTCATGGAAAGTATATTTAAATGCTTGGAACCATAAGCTTGGATTAGCATCTAAATGCTTTTCCACTATTTTCAATTTCTTCTCCTCAGCGATGCCATGTTCCTTGAAGTAATCCTCCATTTCCCTAAGGAAACGTTTGGGCGAAATACTGGTGGAATTATTAAAGTGCTTCGGTCTATCATCGAAGGTTTTTATAACATTAATAATCGTAGGATAACCACTGTTTCCGTTATCCACATTTGTCTCTCCCATACTGTGGTTAGAACGTGTGGCTGGTATGGGTGTCACTTCTCTTTCATTTATTTGAAACTCCACTCCTCTGTTCCGCTCGCTACTAGACATCATAACAGTCTTTCCTGTTCCTTCCTCTCGAATTTCTTGTAACTGAGCTTGCATTTGTCTAAGCCCTTCTTCAGATTTCGTTATTCTTTGGTTTAATTTATCCTTATGTTGTTCTATTTCCTCTCTTATCTCCATTATTCTGCTTCCAATTTGGTTTGCAGCCTGGTCGTACTTCCTTTCCAGACTTGTACTCGTGGTTAGCACGTCCTCACCTAGTTTTCCTATACTTTCCTCACATAATCTCCATTTTTCTTGGGAATCTAGGCTTAACTTTTCCATATTATCCGATAAATCCTTTATTACATTCTCCTTCAAAGATTGGAGATAGTCATTGTTTCCTGTCATCTCTCTCCTAATTTCGTTTATTTCTTCTCGCATCTCTCGGTTCTTCTCCTCCATACTTCCACTAATTTCAGCTTTCCATTCATCTATATTGTTCTTGATCTCTTCTTTCATCTCCTCCATCTTCTCCTGATATTTATTCATTTCTTCTTTTTGTTCTTGCTGACCTCTCCTTATTTCCTCCATCATTTCTCTATGTCTTTCTTCCTGTCTCTCCCTAAATCTTTGGTATCGTTCCTCTTGCTCTTGCTTCTCTCTCTTCCTCTCTTCTTCTTGCTTCTTAACCATTTCTGCCATCTGCTTCTTATTCATTTCTTCCATCATCTTCTTCAACGTTTCTTCCTGCTTTCTCATCTCTTCCTGCCTCTCTTTCTTAGCTTCCTCGTCGCGTCTTCTAGCTTCTTCCTCGCGTTTTTCATCACGCATTCTAGCTTCTTCATCTCGCTTCCTAGCTTCTTCATCGCGCTTTCTGTTCTCCTCTAATCTCTCCTTTTTAGCTTCTTCATCGCGCTTTCTAGCGTCTTCATCGCGCTTTCTAGCTTCTTCATCGCGCTTTCTATTCTCTTCTAATCTCTCTTTTTTAGCTTCTTCATCGCGCTTTCTGTTTTCTTCCATCATTTCCTTTATAGCCTGCAACAATCCCTGGCGCTCTTCTTTCTGTCTTCTTTCTTTCTCTTCCTGCTCTTTTTGATATTTCTCTTGTTTCTCTTCTTGGTCTTTCCGATACTGCTCTTGTTCTTCTCGTTGTTCCCTTTGATACTCCTCAAATTGAGCTTTCAAATGGCTTAACGTCGTCATATTGATATTCAATTAGTATTCTAAATTCTAAAAATCCTAATAAACTCTATGGTTTTACCTAAATTCTCCACAACTCAAGTTCTCCAACAATGTCTCTCCCACTACTCCAATCAACAATATATATATTCAGCAAATACACAGGCAGGCTAGACTACTTGGATCTGATTCAGCTCACGATGTTGACCCAATCACACTAGGAAATATGAGGTACTTGTTCATGTACTTATGACTCCAATTCTTAACTGAAAATAACTCAAATAACCTCTTACAATCTATCTCTTACATCTAAGTTACATCTAATTAAATTGACATATTAGCAGTAATCTATCCTTCTTTCCTATTTCTGACTGCTATCAGCCATTTGCTGCTATCCTCTTCAGAGCAATCATCCATTTCTTCTTTCTCCTATTCCATTATCTATACTGGGCATCTACTCGTCCTCACAGTCTAATATCTTGCTGTGTCAACTTCGATCCCATAAGATTATAACGCCTAACAGTCCAGTAAAGAAATTACCGTACAACATCTTCATTCCCATGCAATCACTCTGCTGTTACCATCAATAATTCCTCATCCATTAGTTTCTAAAATATCTCCTTCGTCTCACCCACTTCTCTTGAGTAAATTCTCCCATTTTACTCTAATATTGCACCGAAAACCCGTCATTCGACTATCATCTCTGTCATCTTCTTACTAGGTTTCCCGATGTTTTCCTCATTCTTATTGTTACCTATGGGAATCGACCTCTTCACAGTTCTGTGTCGTATTCTTTCTCTTGACTTCCCACGACGACTTTCTCTTGAATTTCCACATACATGAGTATCTCAAAAAGAAATTCTGTTTGGTTTGCAACCAACAGTTCCCATGGCGTTTTCCTCCATTCGCATCACGTTGAGGTGCCCTTTTCTATGGCGACCAACGGTTCTTGACCACGGTGTCTTTCTCGAATTGTCACACGTATGGGCGACATTTTCTACTTGCGCCGTTCCCGCGTCCAGGCAAGGACACAAGAGATCCAGACTAGCTCTAACTTCAATAAATCGGGTGACTGAGTTCAACGGGTGTGAGTTCCGCAACGGAAAAACGACCAGGTCAAACAACGGTATTCCCTAACTAACGCAGAAAGACGTCTCTTACTCGTATTTAGCTAGGTACCATTCTCATTAATTCTTAAGAAAATCGTCGTCGATCGTTACTACTACAATCTTACAACTAAACCTTATGCTAAGAACACAGAGAAAGAGTTTTTAGGTTTCCCCATACAAAATTTATTTAAATATTAAATCAAATATTCAAGCAATTAGTTCAAAATTTTGCTAATGAAGTAACCTTAGTATAGACTGACTCATCGTCGACCTAGTAATCCATATCCGTCGATAACGTTGGAAAAATTACGTCTTTTCACTTCACCCTAAGTGATTGAATGTCTTCTCGGCTTACATAGCTTCCTTTCTTAGTACAGTACTCATTCATCTCCGAAATCATCAATTAATATTGCAAATGACATGACACATGTGGGAAGATTCTTAAAAATAAACTGCCCTATCCTTCTCTTTCAATTCACCTAGCGAGTTGGGTGATGAATAAATAAATTGAATGGGATACAGCTACTAGTATTTACAAGTGCCTTCTTGGCAAGAAAATAAAACATGAAAATTATTTACATTAAAAATATAGGATGCATCCACAGAAAAGAAAAGAAAACTCCTATCAACTACTATTTATAGTCCTTCTAGTTGTATTATTTTGAGAAATAAAGAAACACATGTGGGATTTCTGAGCCATTATTCAGTCAAGAAATGGAGTTCTATTTGTTTAAGTCAACCGTCCTTGGACATCGCATCAGACTATGTTAACTAACACTTGATATTTATTAAAAAAAAACTATCACAGTACTTAAAATTCAACTGACTGATTGACTGTCCGTAGCTTTAAGACTATCAATGAGGATATTCTAAACTCTTCTTGCGTTATTCTGACAAGTACACACATATACGTTTTACGTCTTAAATACTGCTCTCTGCCTATTTAGTTGCTTTTTTTTTAGACACTCATATTTCCTTATGTTACACATCATGAGCTAAGCTACGTCCATTGTAAGTCGTAATCATCCAATAAGTAACATCTTCACAAGATTTAATTCATGAATTTAAGGTAATATGACCTTATCTTATTGACATAAACTACGTGCGTACGAAATGGCAAGAAACGTCATCACTCTGGTTCTACAAGGTTATAACAACACATGCTACCCATGGAAAATCTACTTAGTCGGATGACAATATCTCCAGCTAAAAGAAATTGATTCTCCTTCGAAACCCTAGGTCACCAGCGATCGGCCTATAGATTGAAATTCATACAGAAGTGAAATTATTCAATGAGTTCTCGAGATCTTCCTAAGCGGATCAGTGAAGGCTCCAAACTATCCAGAGTAAACATTTGCTTCTCCAAGTAACTTAATATGGATAAAGAAACATTGCACTCGACGTCCTGAGATCATGTCCTGAGCTAGATAAAATGCGTAGGCTTAAAATCATTGCGTGGAATTGGCGAGAAATCAGTGATCTTCTCCATTATAACATTTGAAATCACGAGACCTTATTTCATGCAACTATGACTCTCTCTCGAAGAAACAATAACTACAACCATTATACATCATCAACAACTCTATATCATATTCATGACGCGATAATTATTACTCTTATTTCATATACCCACACTATCACTTTATCACGTAATTCATTACCTTGGCTTGCACATGAACGTGCCGCGACATTACTAAAATGCCTACTTTATTTACTACAGTCATAGTACCAAATTTAACGTAACTTGGAATAATCTACTGCCATTCCTTCATAACACAAATCCTATGCATGATCTCGTACAATTTGACGTTGCTTAAGTTTATGACACGCAGATATAAATGCCTACTTCATTCTTACACATCACTGATAATAATAATAATAATAATTTTAGCGATCTCTTCACGCATGTCTCTGGAAAACATTACGAACGAACATCACTTGGTGACCACGCCTACAAATGGAATTGACGTTTCGTACAGATGAATACCTACTTCCAATGAATTTAGCTAGATGTTTGTTTACGCACTGTGTTCGCACCAATAAATATTACAAAGCAAAATAAAGAAAACAATATCTTCTTACTTACGAAAACGACTTGGACATTGGACTTAACTTTGCTCAAGATGGTCTCGGCGTTTCCTCCTCTCCGGTCATCTGAGACTATGAGCTGGTCATCTGGTTCCTCCACCAGTGGTTGGGTACATCGTGGCTTCTCTTCATCGCTCACTGGTCATCCGGGATAGCCAACATCGTCTCGCCTCGTCAGGATCCAAGCAGCATCGCCTTGCTTCCTTACAGACCCATGATGAAGACTCGTGCGTATGGAACAGAACAATGATAGAATGTTTGACTCATTGCTGACATTTTTCAAGTACTATAGCTCTTGCGTTGCTCAGATTGTACAGGTTTTTACTGGAAAACAGTTAGATCAATAAATAGTCCAGAATTGTCTAAGACTTATATTCAGTATATTCTGATTCGAAAATAAATTTCTTTCCGCCGTCTTTTATCAGCTTAAATGCATTTAATTTACTGGTCCGTAAGTGTCTTTCAATGTTAACCGGTGTCGGGCAAATTTCATCAAGGGCTTGCGTCACTGCGTGACGTAGTTCCACAGTAGTATATCTTATCTCTTATTGTTTCTCGTATTAAATCTCTCGCACGGCGTTTAAATCTTGATCTCTGCCAAATAGAGTGTAGTTGGGAACTAATCTTCGTTTCCAAATCTCCAATATATCGCTCCGCTGAATAATTCCTTTAAAATTGAGTTTCGCGTCCTGTTAATACACCGAAGTCAGATTAGATAGTAAAAGATGAGCATCTTTTTTCTTGAATAATGGTTTCAAATAATGTCCATCTGTCATTTTTTTCTGCGCCTTCTAAACGCGGCTATTACTGTAACCGACTGACGAAAAGACTTATAATTTGGCCCGTACTGACGTTAAATGTATTTTATCTGAGATTTTGACCGCAGAGACTCCATCTTTGTTGCTCTAGCTCTTATTAAGAATTGTGAAACGGCACAACGTGATCACTTAAAAAAGGAAATTAGTGCTTGGAATCAGTTCATATAAATATGCAGCAAATTCTCAGAATTTTAATGCAATAACACTTCCTAGTTTATTGGGAATGGACCGTAGAATTGCATACGCATAAAGGAAGCTAACATAGTTCTACATCCGCCTACTCGCACCTGTCGTTCTGATTAAAACAGAATCTTATGACATCCCTTAGTAGTTTTCTGCGACTTAAATCGAGTCATAATATCTTGAATTGAGTTCTGGAATTTGCAAGTTCAAAGCAATCCAGGAGAAATTGTCAATAAAACACAGTGACCAGTCAAAGCAATCCAGGAGAAATTGTCAATAAAACACAGTGAGCAGTGACTTCAGTTTGGTAATCGAAGGCAAGTTTTACACGGCCGATCATAATCTTGCTACGTGACTCTATTTATCAATATTTTCAGTGGACACTGTAAAATACATCTTTATAAAATGGACATACAATGCAGGACTTCGAATGGGATTTTAAACTTCATTGAATAGAATCTTGGACAGTATTGCAGAAATTGTCATAATTCAAGTGTCGTACATGCTGTACAATTCATACAGAAAATTTCAAAGTGATTTACTTACGCCGGGCTTTTCCATCTTGACATATTCGTCTGGCCATCGAACCAAGTGATAGCCGAAGGTAGATTCATCCACACATCATTAGCCTGTGAACAAAGTTCATGAGGTATTGCTGTAATGTTGTGCCCGTTCCAGACAGTTTCACGAAGTGGTAACAGACCTCGACAGAAATGGAATATTGTATTCCCCTTAAACAAGCAAATCTGTTTGCCGCTGCATAATCTGAATAATAATGTTATTGGTTTTTACGTCCCACTAGCTACTTTCACAGTTTTCGGAGACGCCGAGGTGCCGGATTTTAGTCCCGCAGGATTTCTTTTACGTGTTGATAAATCTATCGACACGAGGTTGGCGTGTTTGAACACCGTCAATAATCTCCCGACTAAGCCAGGATCGAACCTGCCAGCTTGGTCTCGGAATGCCAGCGGTATACCGTCTGAGTAACTCAGCCCCGTCAGATTCATATAATATTCACGGTGATTTTGTAAATATTGAAGAAATCGGAAAACACGATGTGATCTGTTTTATAAATAGAGACCTTGCAAGAATAGTTATCTCTGGTAGAACTATAAACAACTACAAACTGATTATCATCTCACGCAGCCTCGTTTCATTCATTCTGCAATCAAACCGCCAACTGTATGTTTTTCTGGTGCTGAGACTGTACGTGCATCGAGTTGGAAGCGAACAGTTCAGAGAGCATTGATGTTGTATATATGTTTTACAATTTTGCTTTACGTCGCACTAACAGGTCTTATGGCGGCGATGGGATAGGGAAGGGCTAAGAGTGGAAAGGTAGTAACCGTGGCCTTAATTAATGTACAGCTCCAGAATTTGCCTGGTGTGAACATGGAAAACCACGGAAAACCATCTTCAGGGCTGCCCGACAGTGGGATTCGAAGCTGCTATATCCCGAATACAAACTGATAGTTCTGCGACTCAAACCACGCGACCACTCGCTCGGTCATTGATGGTTTCTATGAGTGGTAAATTTAACCCTCTTCGTATGCTTCACTGCATGATCATAGACGTTTATATTCTGTAAACTTCTGATTGTAAAGTGTTAACCTTTTCGATTAGTCTGTTCTTGCACTAAGACGCAACTGTAAATATTTTCCTTTGTCAATCTACAAATTCCATTCGGCTTACAAACGCTGATACAGAATGTTGTGGTGGAGGATCTTAGCCACACGAAAGAAAACATCAATCAGTCGGCCATCAATGATCTGCATTTAGAGCTGTCGTCCAGGTGGCAGATTCCCGATCAATTGTTTACATAGTATCTCTTCCTTAAATGTTGTCCAAGATCTTAGGAAATTTATCGATAATGTATTCCAATCCCTTACTCCTCGTCCTATAAATGAACATTTGCCCCAGTTTGTCTTCTTGAATTCCAGCTTCATCTTCGTATTATGATCTTTCCTACTTTTAAAGCCCCACTCAAGCTTATTTGTCTACTAATGTCATTCCACGCAACTCTCCACTGACACCTCGAAGCATACCACGTAGTTGAGCATCTCGTCTCCTTACTCTCAAGTCTTTTCAGCCCCAAGTTTGCAACATTTTCGTAACACTACTCCTTTATCCGAAATCACCCAGAGCAAATCGTGCTTCTTTCCTTCGGATCTTTTCCAGTTCTCGTATCAAGTAGTCCTGCTGTGGGTCCCATGCACTGGAACCATACTCTAATCGGGGTCTTACTAGAGACTTATACGCCCTCTCCTTTGCATCCTTACTACAACCCCTACTGTAACCTTTCTTGACAACCTCGTTAATATGATTACCTCACTGAAGATCATTCCTTATATCAACATCTTTTTACTTAGTGATCCCTATGAGGTCGTATCACCTGATCAACACAGTAACTGAGAGGACTTTTGCTCTTGGTGAAACCTGCAATCTGACTTTTCCTCCCATTTACCAGCATACCATAATCCGCTGTCCATCTCACAACATTGCGAGCCACCGCAGGTGGACTTAAGACAAGCTGCAACTCATTTACTACTCTATACAGTATAAATGTCTTCCGCAAATAGCCTTATCTGTGATTCCAGTTCTTACTCATATCATTTATGTATAAAAGAAAAGGTCCAATAATACTGGCCTGCGGTACCCCCGTCCCAATAATTACAGGAACAAATAACATAGGAAGAAACAAAACTTGAGGCTGCTGAAATGTGGTTTTGGAGAAGAATTACAAAAACAAGTTGGACAGATAAAAAAGACAAATGACTTTGTTTCAAAGAACGTAAAAGTGGATCGATGTCTATGAAATACGATAAAGAAGAGGAAAACAAAGTTCCTAGGACACGTACTGAGACATGGCTTTCTTCTCCAAACCATCATCGAAGGTAAAGTACTGAGAAATAGACCCAGGGGACGACCAAGGATGCCATACATCAAGAACTCCGTCGGTGAACTGGCATGTGGTTCATATAGCAACATCAAGAGGCTAGCAGAAGATCGTCAGCGACAAGGCATTGCCTTTAGTAGATGGTGATGGCACG
The DNA here is from genome assembly GCF_040414725.1 of Anabrus simplex. NCBI lineage: Eukaryota > Metazoa > Arthropoda > Insecta > Orthoptera > Tettigoniidae > Anabrus > Anabrus simplex. The sequence continues at coordinate 301,408,723 of NC_090268.1, read as the reverse complement.
GGGATTTTCTGAAAGAATTAAAGTAAAAATAATTGTATTTTGCAATTCCCATTCGTGTATGTAATACGCTCTAAGGATGATGTAGTGATAACAGATGCATTTGTCTTTTCAGCTGTCAGTTGTGAAATGAACACAGCCTTCTACGGCCTACTGTATTCCTTGTAAATCTATTAAGCGCACCTCTCCCAACATATTAGGCAAAACACAGGACACAGTCGTAAGATGAGGCATTCATTCTTTATTTTTACAGGTTGCTTTGCGTCGCACCGACACAGATAGGTCTTATGGCGACGATGGGACAGGAAAGGGCGGGGAGTAGGAAGGAAGCGGCCCTGAAGAAGGTTTTTCCGTGGTTTCCCACTTTCACACTAGTCAAATGCTTAATTAAGTCCACGGGCGCTTCTTTCCCACTCCTAGCCGTTTCCCATCCCATCATTGCCATAAGACTTACCTCTGTTGGTGCGACGTAAAGCAAGTTGCAAAAAATAATAATAAGCATGCAACTCTTCAGCGTCTGTCATCTTCGTCTCGGATTTCATGTTGAAAAATGAGGGATTCCAACGTTTCTTCCTATTAACCAAAATTGTCTCTGAAACTTGTAACAGTGTAGGCGACACATTTTCCTCAGTGCCAGACTTATGGGAAGGGTGAGTGCAAATAGATCTCCCGCTCCTGACAATGAGCCCTGTATTGTATTGATTGAGATTTCCTTAGATCTCTTAAAACCTTGCCTGCCTCATCCTGTGGGGATGAACACATTAACAGGCTGTTACCGTGTAATCAACACTTCATGGAACGCCCACTTCATAATTACTTAGAGCCATAGGAGCTAATTGCTCGACAAATACACCATTTAGTTCGTTTCTTGTCGTTACTTATCGCGGAGAGAATTTCATTCTCACAAGTGACTAATTATTTTATAGCAAGTCCTGTTTGAACGTATCGACCTCATACCTTAGCTGTTCAGTTTCGTTAACTCTGCTGCGTAAGAACTCGTCCTCCGCTCCCATCTCTTCATATTCTTGATATGTGATGACTTGTAGAATAAGATACAGAAAGAATAGACCCTACCATAAAATGGTCATACCGGGCGAGTTGGCCGTGCGCGTAGAGGCGCGCGGCTGTGAGCTTGTATCCGGGAGATAGTAGGTTCGAATCCCACTATCGGCAGCCCTGAAGATGGTTTTCCGTGGTTTCCCATTTTCACACCAGGCAAATGCTGGGGCTGTACCTTAATTAAGGCCACGGCCGCTTCCTTCCAACTCCTAGGCCTTTCCTATCCCATCGTCGCCATAAGACCTATGTGTGTCGGTGCGACGTAAAGCCCCTAGCAAAAAAAAATGGTCATACGTATGGTCTAACTGTAAAAACTTTGTAATTTAGGTTATACTATTTAAAATACAGGCTACTCAGTTCGAATGGCAGTTTAAACGAACAACTTGAAAAATTCAAATATCTTTGTTTTAACGTAAATATATTTAGTTATTGGATTATGTCGTATATGTTTATAATATCTTCTTCCTGGTCGTTTTTTAATATATTATGGTCGGCAATTGATGCGGACTTCGCCCAGTTTTACGTTTCTTTGCCCTTCCTGACACCAACCCTGTGTGGAGGGATCTATTTAGTATGGTGTGTTCTGTGTAGATGAAGAAAAGTGTACTTTATCAAGACAAATACAATCATCCAGTCCCCGAGCTAGAGGAATTAACCATATGCATTTAAAATCCATGATACGAACCGGATTCGACCCCGGCTTCCTCTGAACCGAAGACCAATACGCTGCCTATTCAGCCAAGGAGCCGGACATATATCTACAATGTAATGCTTGAAAAGTACTTGGCCACCCGGATTCTACTCTTTCTCTCTCCCTCACCCTCTCCCTCTCTCTTTCCGCAGTAGTGTTGTTTACCTACAATGTCGATATCAGTATTACTAGGCCTATTGCCATCAGCTTCATTTAGTACCGAGTTCTCATAAATAATTAGACATCATCCATAATGCAGTGGTAAAAAGGTGTTTTGATAAGCAGCGCTTTGTACATTGCCAGCTAGTGGTGGTGGTGATTATGTTTTAAGAGGAAGTACAACTGGTCAGATATCGTCTATTAACACTAATCAGAAGGAAAATATAAGAGGTCCGATAATTCGAAGAATGAAGGTATCGGCAGAAGAAATAGAAGGACGTTAAAATTAAAGATTCCTTAGGCGTCGCAAACGTAATACAGTCGCGGTGGAAATAGAACAAGGATTGACCAAGGGAGCTCAGATAGGAAGGATGAAGATGAGGAGCCTGACAGAAGTAACGGGAAGGAAACAATGCCTGACTGAACTACGGGAACCCACGCTAGTAACCTGAGATCCTTTAGTTCCCCTTTTAGTCGTCTTTTACGACAGTCAGGGTATACCGTAGATCAGGGCTGGACAAATCTCAGGCGCCCGGTCGCCATGGCGACGAAAAGAAAATAATGTGTAGGCGCCTAAAATTGTCAAATTTTCTGAGGGCAACACAAAATTTTCGAAATTTGTTTTCACTCTCCAAATAACATGTAAAAATCCATTTTGTAGCATTTTAAAAAATCTTGACAGTAAACTTCGTTTATAAGGTGTTTCGTTTGTTTTTATTGTTACTGTTGTCTCTCTACCGTATGTAAAGACGGAGATTATAAGGTTTCGAAGGGATTATAAGCATCAGCTACAACTAAGCGTTGACTTGAACCGATATGAGCGTTCGATTTTGGCCAATATTGGCGCCAGATTTTCTCCATTGTGTTCCTTGTGTTTCGCACTACTATGTAGTTAGCAATGGTCAATATTTAGTACATTTGTGCGAAGACCAGATTTGTGCCCATTTACTGAAGTGCCTAGAATAGTGACTGTAATTTAAGGGTGATGAAGATGAAGTGAGAGATCTAACTCGGTAATATTATAGAGGTAAGCAAACATTTTTTTATTGTTAATGTCTGGCGCCTAAGACATATTTCTGGCTCCTGAGTTTTTTTTAAAAAAATTTGTCAAGCCCTACCGTAGATACATTGTGCTGCCCCCGTCCACTGGGGTCTTCACCAGCAAATTGCGACAGAATTGTGATTGCGAATACTGCTACAAATGTATCAGTAACGTACAGTTCCAAAACTGGCTAGATTACTGTGACCGTGCAGAATATAAAATAAATGTTAGGTGCTAGGTAGATAAACTTTCGGGAAAAATGCAAAAATAAAACTGTCAAAATTGAATGCAAAAGATCTCAGACCTTGTCGGATGATTCGAGAATCCATTTCCAGTGACAGCCCTCACCTCATCCACTCGTCAAAACGTGCTTTTGAGAATATGTAAAATGCTAACTCAGCGAATGAAGAGAACGGAAATTTCTAATTTATAGGTTATACAACAAAATAACATAGCAACAAATAAATTAACTGTTAAGCCACTGCGATAACTTGTGGCTTTATGATGACAGTTGCAAATCTTAACACCGAATAACTACAGTACAAATAGCCTTTATAGTGTTGCACTCATAGGGAATCTCCTTTTGAATTCTTGACGATGATATTAAGTGTTCGTATGATATCCATCGAATCGGTTAGTTTTTAAATTTATTGATAAGATTCTTGATCATTAAAAGTTTATGTTTGGGCTTTTTAAATTTAATTTATCGCGCAGTTCGAAGAAGGTATAGACCTAGTCCCCACGTCCCGGTCTAGAAAGCCAAGAATAACGGCTGAGAGGATTCTTCCTGCTGACTATATGACACCTAATCTGCAGGCCTTCGGACTGAGCAGCGGTTGCTTGGTAGGCCATAGCCCTTCGGGGGCTGTTGCGGCGTACGGTTTGATTTTTAAAGTTCCTACTTATGCAGAGAGTATTCTTTATAACGAGTGTTTCACTCTGGGCAAGATTGAGTCAGCTCGTCTTTATAAAAAATGACAGGAAACAGTTTATGTGTCAGTCAGGCAAAGCCATTCGCTCGACGTGTTTCTTTTGCGTGTTGGTGGTCATCTTCGGTCAGCTTAATGAGCAGTCCACATGTGGGCCAGCTAACGAGCGTTTCTTCTTGGAATTGTGTATGGTTTTGACTATATTACATAACAAATACTCTACATGCCTGCGGGGTTAAGAGTGTCGCTGTGACTAATGTTCAATATGGACATATCACTTCAGAAAACAAACATACTTTAGACTTTTGATAACTTGAAGTTAGGGCTGAGATGAGAATATTTCCTATACTGCATATTTGTTCCTGTTAAACTTGCAGAGTAAAATAACAAATCAGTTGTGGGTCAAATTATGATGAATAAAAGGCATTGGTTGGTGCCTATAAGTGTCTGTGTTGACGGTTAGCGACTAACTTACGATAAAAGTCTGTTTTTTTTAATGTACTTCTCTTTCCTTCGATGTATCACGTTGGTCGACAAGTGAACAGTCAGAACACATTCTGTGAGTTTGAGAGAAGATTTTCTCGATTTAATAATATCCTGACTGAAGCAAGGCATTTACACCAGAAAAACTTCAGAAATACATAGAAGCCACTGCAATGTAGCTGGAGAGTAAGTTGTTTTACTGAAAACTTGCATTCGGAAGATGGTTTGTTCGAACCCCTCCATCGGTATTCCTGAAGATGGTTTTCCTGGTTTCCCCATTTTCATACCAGGGAAATGCCGGGGCTGACCCTTTATTTAGGCCACGGCCGTTTCCTTCCGCTTTCTGTTCAACGTCAGGGTTGGACAGACATGTAGTGGGGCTGTACCTTAATAAAGGTCGCTTCCTTCCCAGCCATAGTCCAAGCATTTGGTGTCGTAGTGCCGAGGTTACGTCGCTGTAAGTCGTCTCTGACAATGTGTGGCTTAAAATCAATAGAACTAAATGTGAAGTTATGAGAGGAGAAAGACTCATAAAGGAAGGAAGGTTCCGTGGCTGACCTTTGAACCAGGGGTCCCGAGTTCGATTCCCGGCGTCATTGGTTAATTCTAATTGCTTGGGAGCTGGGTAAGTTTGCCGTATTCATCATTAGAAATCATCATAGGTATGGCTCCATCCTCATAGACCGCAGATTGCTTATAACCGGGCGAATTGGCCGTGCGGTTAGGGGCGCGCAGCTGTGAGCTTGCATCCGAGAGATACTGGGTTCGAACCCCACTGTCTGCAGCCCTGAAGATGGTTTTCCGTGGTTTCCCATTTTCACATCAGGCAAATGCTGGGGCTGTACCTTTTAAGACCACACGCGCTTCCTTCCAGCTCTAAAACCTTTCCTATTCCATCGTCGCCATAACACCTGTCTGTGTCGGTGCGACGTAAAGCAAGTTGTATTTTTATGTAATGAATAAAGTATTATTATTATTATTATTATTTTTTGCTAGGGGCTTTACGTCGCACCGACACAGATAGGTCTTATGGCGACGATGGGATAGGAAAGGCCTAGGAGTTGGAAGGAAGCGGCCGTGGCCTTAATTAAGGTACAGCCCCAGCATTTGCCTGGTGAGAAAATGGGAAACCACGGAAAACCATCTTCAGGGCTGCCGATAGTGGGATTCGAACCTACTATCTCCCGGATGCAAGCTCACAGCCGCGCGCCTCTACGCGCACGGCCAACTCGCCCGGTATTATTATTATTATTATTATTATTATTATTATTATTATTATTATTATTATTATTATTATTATTATTATTATTAGCCTTGTTCGTGCAGCAATGCGAAACTACCCCAAACTGTCAGGTGCATGCGCACATGTACGTCGCTGTATTTGAAGCGTTCGTCCAGCCACTGCTAGTCTGCTGTTGTTGAGGGCGTGGATTCCATTTTCGTACAGTTTGAGAAAAGTCAACAGAATTTGGGGATTGTTTTCTGATTTATAAATGAGGCATGCGCATCAGCCCCTGTCACACGTGGTTCACAGAGCACAGACTTTATAAATACATTTGTTCTGTGTTTATCTTGAAAATAACATTCCTTGACGGCGGTATTCTTAAATAAATTCTTAACGAAATGTAGCAATCGCACATTCTGTTTAATGAACATACATGAACGGTTAATTTGCATCTAGGACATATCCTTAATTAAAAACAATATCACGAAAAACACATGCAACTGTCAATGTAAGTAAGTCTAGGTATTGTAGATAAACTAGATACATTTTAATCATCCGTTAGTCAATGCTTACTAATAGGGTGGTAATTAATCACGAATATAACAGATCGTTGACGATATAAAAACTTGTATATTTTCAGATGTCAGACATTAGTTTTACGACTGACATATTTACGATAGAATATTACGTTCACAGCTCACAGCCGTGCCGCACGGCCAACTCGCCCGGTACATAAAAATAGTAATTTTCAGTTTCGTCGTATCAAGTTTAAGGAAGGAGTTGCAAAATTCGTCCCAGTATAAATCTATTCGTAATGCTCCGTTTGTTCTCTGACTTAATTCCATTTCCTTAAATAAGAAGAACTGCGAGCTATATTCGCTCTTTTGTAGCATGTAGTGAGATCACTTTCGTTCAAAACGCAATATAGTTCTGAATTATAGGAACAGTTTCTTTCAAGAAATCGTCGAAAGGCCATTTATTTGTACGGTCTCCAAGACACGCATGTGTATAATAGAAGAAAAAATATATCTTTGTCGCTCTTTCTGTACTTTTCCTTGCGGAAGGTTGAGTGAAGCCTGAAACAACGTGCTCTGCGAGTGTCGGCTTGACTGAGGAGAAACTGTTTGTGTTATTTCCACACAATGGTGCTAGTGGCACAATACATGCTTGTAAATCAAACCAAACAGATGATGTACGTGATGTTTATGACCAGGATTTTAGAGGCATGATGGAACTTCTCATGAGTGGTGACAACATCAACATTCTCCTCCGTAATCGTAGATTGTTTTCTGTGGTCATGATAAGGAACACAACCGTCACATCCTGAAGTAGAAATTTATATGTATATGAGCGTTGTGTAAACAGAGTTTCCGTTCTTCTAATCTTTTAATGTTATAAAATTTTAACTTGTTATACGTTATCAGCCATATGTTTTCCGGTTTAGAATCTTCTTCTTGTTCTTAATATTAATTTTATACAACACTCCACTGAAAAACACGCAGTTCCTATATACGGAAGATGGCGCCCACCATCGTTGGAGGGTCTGCCTTACAAGGGCTCCACCAGGCTGCGAACAGCTACACGAAATTATTATTATTATTATTATTATTATTATTATTATTATTATTATTATTAGTAGTAGTAGTATTGATCTTTCCCTAGTTGCTTGAGTTCGGCACTGTGCCTTAATTAAATTCAGTTTTACGACTTGATTCCTTTCCTGGAACCAAACCTGTGTGGATTGCGTGTTTCTGTGATGGTTAGTAGTATTGCGCGTTGTGACTGAATGAAGTATATTTAGACTAGCACAAATACTCAGTCCGCGAACCAGAGGTATTAACCAGACGTGACTAAAATCATCGGCCTGGCCAAGAATTGAACTCGGGGCCTTCTTAACCGAAGGCTGTACGCTAGCCATTCAGCCATCTCGGTCTTTCCGCTGTAGAATAGTTTATTTACCTAAAGACCAGGCTAAAGAAAGTACAAAAATTGAAATGAATTTAAATGCCATATATTTAGAGTGGTTCCTTGACTGAATGGTCAGCGAACTGGTCTTCCATTCAGAGGGTCCTGAGTTCGATTCCCGACTGGGCCGTGGAGTTTATCCATATATTCTTAATTCCTCCAGCTCGGGAGCTGGGTGTTTGTGTTCATCTTAATACGCATCTCGATCTACATACAACGCATTACACTACAAACCACAACAGAAGCACATAAAAGTGAATACTTTCCTCCACTTAAGTTTGGCATTAGAAAGGTTAGTCCGCCTTAAACTGGGCCGACCTCAATAAACTTGGAAAACGCTAGGAAGAACAAGTCATAAATGTACAGAGTTTAGCGGTTTGATCAACTCGGTCATTTGCTTTAAACACATCGTCCATGTTGCAGGATTATCTGTACCTACTGTTGTTCAGAAAATGTTCCGCATTTCCCTTGGTCTCCCTAACGATTTATCGTCACACTAACATATAGAAGGTTTTTCAGTGACACAATGATGGGAAGGAATCACCCGTGACCTTCATTAATGTTCAGCCTGGTGTGAACAAGGCAAAACACTGTAACCATCTTCATTGTTACTGATGGTGAGATTCGAACTTACAGCTAAGCGACCGAAGCCGTGCAGCCAGTTCCTTCGGTATTCCACATTTTCACCATCGCTATATCATACATTTCTTCATGTTTCGCCAGCTCATGATACCTTAGTCCTTCAGTCTGCAAAATGCCCAAAATTCCAAAATTAGCCACTGCTATGGCTTTTTTCATTACAAACAGCAATGTTTCCCTTTGTGCAACAGCCACCCATTAGATGGCAGGTCAGCAGGTGCTCCTGATCTTGAATAAACCCTCGCTCACGTAGGACATTATTTGACATCGGCTGGTAAGAAGCTCCATTTCTGCAAGCTTGTTTTGAATCTTGGCACATCTACTCTTAAATGATTCAACGTTCTCCAAAATTGAATGGCTCCTCATTGCCAAGACCCAGTTCCTTTTTCACTTGGATGTTCTGATAGTCCAATTCAGCCCTCCATTTAGCGATTCTATTCGTTTCTGGTGTTTCTTCCAGACTCGGCGAACTAGAAATGGAACTCTTCCAAAATCTGAGCGTTTGGGACATGGATTGGTGTCCATGGAGCAGGTCGGAAATTTACAGGACAATATAGCTTGTTCCTTTCAGATCTACTGTGAGTTCACTACACTATTATTGTTCCCAAACTATGAAATAAAGTAAAGAACCAAATAAAAATAATTAATGAACGCCCGAGCTTTCCCTGCTAGTTGTATGCCCCTGTGTTGTTTAAGGAAGTCTAACTCAGCACATTACCTTTCGCCTTTTTAAGTAATAGACCAGATCATTTCGTCTGCTGCAACAAGTTTGAGGTAGCCAAGTAATGTGAATCGAACTCGCACCGTATAGTTTGAAAGGTAAAACAATTAGACAATGTTTTCAGCCCACTAGTTCCTTTTAACACTTAACTAATATCTCGTGATTGTGTGGGGAAACGAGTTCTTCTTTTTCTTCTTATTTTTCGATTTCATTTTACAATCCTGGAATTGGTTTGCAGCAGTTCTCCATGTTTGACAGTTCTGGGTAAATCTTCTGCCGGCCCTACTATGTAGGGGAGCGTACCTGCCTCTTACCCGAAAGCCCCGGGTGGGATTCTTACCTGGATCTGAGGGCTGGCTCGAGGTCCACTCAGCCTACGTGATTACAATTAAAGAACTACCTGACGGTCTAGAAAGCTAAGAATAACGGTAAAGAGGATTCGTCGTGCCGACCACACGACATCCCGTAATCTGCAGACCTTTGGGCTGAACAGCGGTCGCTTGGAAGGTCATGGCCCTTCGGGGCTGTTGCGCAATGGGGTTTGGTTTGGTTTGGTTTGGTTTGGTTTGGTTTGGTTAAATCATTTCAGTTCTGTGTACGAACAAGAGTGTGGATCCGCCATTCACTTTTGTAATCCAAGGTAGGTTCCCCTACTATTCTTTCCCTCTACTCAGTCTAATAGAATGTTGTAAACGAGTCCCTCATATTTCATGATCTCATGTGTCATGGTATGACCAGTCCGTTTGTTTATTGATTTATTTCTACCTCTCTTTCTTTCTTTCTTTCTTTCTTTCTTTCTTTCTTTCTTTCTTTCTTTCTGTTTACCCTCCAAGGCTGGTTTTCCCTCGGACTCAGCGTGGGATCCCACCTCTACCGCCTCAAGGACAATGTCGCCAGGCGGCCTCACCTGCTGTGTTGAACAGGGACCTTGTGGGAAGAAGGGAAATATTGGAAGGGATAGACAAGGAAGAGGGAAGGAAGCGACTGTGGCCTTAAGTTAGGTACCATCCCGGCATTTGCCTGGAGGAGAAGTGGGGAAACTACGGAAAACCACTTCGAGGATGGCTGAGATGGGAGTCGAACCTACTTCTGCTCAGTTGACCTGCCGAAGCTGAGTGGATCCCGTACCAGCCCTCTAATCACTTTCCAAATTTCGTGGCAGAGCCGGGAATCGAACCCGGGCCTCCGGGGGTGGTTTACAGTTATTTAATTACTAAATGTAAATTTGGAAATATTTCCCTGGTTTACGGTGATTTACGGGAAGGTTTGTTCAAGATATAATGTTCTTTCAGTTTCAGATTAAAGTAAACAAGAAGTAATTTGTATAATTTTTTTATTCACTGAAAATAAAGCATCATCGTTGCCATTAAAATGTTGATCATAGTTTTCCATTCTCACGCAAGGCAGATATCGGGGTTGTTCCGAGTCCGAGCTTTTTCCCGTGCCAGCGTCGCCGATCACATGTAAGTCTGTTGTTACGTAGCTAGTTACATTAGAAGTAAATAACAAAATAAATAAATAAATAAATAAATAAATACATAAATAGATAAATAAATAGATAAATAAATAAACATTTTGTAAAAGTGTACGTGTTACTCAGGTACGATGAAAATACAGTAAGTACCATGGCCTTTTGTACTGCCAGGGATGTGGGATGTTGTACCAATGTATTCACGTTTCGCAGGGGAGCAATAGTGGGTGTTAGAGCGATAAACACCGATCTGAATCATAAAGCAATGAAAAGCGAAGAATGTGATTAGCCAAGAAAACTGAACAAATTACAAGTAAACTATATATTTTTGTAATTTGTTTTGCCCAAATGTGGAAACAAATGGCGCTCTCATCTTGGATCGCATCCTCCCTCTTGGGAGCAGAAGAATAACGACTAGCCGACTATACAATTGAGGTCGGTGAATCGAAACCAAACCAATCATTACTATTCGCATCGGGTATGCCACAACCTCCTTGACTCATGACTGAACATACAGCGAACCTTTCATTCATGGAAAGCCATTTTGGTCTCTCTAGGAGCAATTCTAGTTTACCAGTCGAGAAATAAAGAATTGCCTACTTAGTCTTAAATTATTACGGTAAAAAAGGTAAATTCGTGTCCTCATCCCGAGGTGGTGCAGCTCTTTTCAGGCACACCCCCATTGGAGGTGAGCTGCATGTACCATTTCAACCACATACCAGCCCTCCTGCCACTTTTAAATTTCTGGCAGTACCGGGAATCGAACCCGGGCCTCCGAGGACGGCAGCTAATAGCACTAGATAAATTTCGACGCGTGTGACCTGGCAATTAATAGTGACCCCAGGTGAGTTTTCCTGCTCTTGTTTCGAATCGTGTAATTAGTGTATTATCGTAGAGGTGTGAAATCTTGGTGGGCAGAACAGATCACGATAGCAAATACCTGGCCTGTGTTAGGACAAGTCTAGCTCTCGTGACCCACTTCCCCAGAAGATCTCTCAGGTCAATGCCTTTCCTCGGTGATCGATCACTGCTTACAAAACACAGCTTTCCACATTAGCAAAGTAAGTGACAGCCCATGCATTAAAGGTAAGCTTTCCTTATTTATGAGTACGTACCTGATCATAGTTGAAAACTCCTTCCTCGCCTTTTTGCTGGGTTATCGATATCGGCACTTGATGAGGATGTGGCTCAGTTTTAGGGTCCGATGCCCTTTCTGACACCAACCCTATGAGGAGGGATGGGTTATTTGCTATTGTTTGTTTCTGGGGTGGTTCGTAGTGTAGTGTGTCGAATGTAGATTAAGGGAAGTGCATTGAAACGAACCCAAGCTCTCAGTCCTCAAGATAGAGGAAGTAATCATCCGCAGTTAAAATCTCCATCCTGACCGGGAATCGAATCCGGGGCTTTCTGAACCTAAGGGTACGTCCAAGATGCACGCTGGTTTTCTGAGTCAGACAGTCGGCGCTGAATGTCTCACTCCGAGTGGCAGGTGGGATGTGGCCATTATGAAAGCTGGTTGTCAGCGCAGACAGAGCTGCCACAAAAGAAAAGATATGATATGAAATACAACTGATCAGTGTAGCATGGAACTAACAAGAGAACAGGCTGCAGCTCTATTGCTGCTAAGTGACAATGTTACAACCAAGTTAAAACGAATGAGAAGTGATATACATCCAATAAATGAATTAAGATATATTTACGGGGAGTACAAACACCTTTTTCCACAGTTACTTGTCGACGAAAACAGATTTTTGAATATTTCAGAATGAGTTCGGATACGTTTTGTTTTATTTTGTTAAAATTTGAACACAGGCTTACGAAGAACTGGGCGAATTACCACACTCAATACGAAAATCAACAGCTTGCGCGGCTGGTTGTCTGAAACCAGAATGAACGAATCATTCCGGTAAATATCTGAGTCAGACTACCAGTACGCAGGCTTCCTGCGCGCAGGTGCATTATGGCCAGTCCCGCTTAAAAACACAGGACATACTTATGTCGACTCGGCGCCGACTGTCTGACTCAGAAAACCAGCGTGCATCTTGGACGTACCCAAAGGATACTAATATTAATTTTACAAAGAAGACGAAAGAACTTTAAACTGATATTCACATTTTTCTCCATTTTACTTCAAAAATAGAGTTGTTTTTTTTTTTTTTTGCTATGGGCTTTACGTCGCACCGACACAGATAGGTCTTATGGCGACGATGGGATAGGACAGGCCTAGGAGTTGGAAGGAAGCGGCCGTGGCCTTAATTAAGGTACAGCCCCAGCATTTGCCTGGTGTGAAAATGGGAAACCACGGAAAACCATTTTCAGGGCTGCCGATAGTGGGATTCGAACCTACTATCTCCCGGATGCAAGCTCACAGCCGCGCGCCTCTACGCGCACCGCCAACTCGCCCGGTATTTTTTTTTTTTTTTAATCATTTGCCTTTCGCCATGTGGATTCAGCCCTTTAAAAAGCTATCACCTCTACGGCAAATATGTTGGAAGGATGCTGAGGGAAGATCGCATCTAGGTAGGACCTAGTTTATGCATATGCTGATATGGAAAAAAATAATTCTAGTCCAGTGCAGCCTAAGTAAGGCAGACCTTCCGATGAGGGTGGGCGGCAACTGCCATGTGTAGGTAAACTGCGTGTTATTGTGGTGGAGGATAGTGTTATGTGTGGTGTGTGAATTGGGGGGACAGCACAAATACCCAGCCCCTGGGCCACTGGAATTAACCAATTAAGGTTAAAATCCCCGACCCGGTCGGGAATCGAACCCGGGACCCTCTGAACCGAAGGCCAGTACGCTGACCATTCAGCCAACGAGTCGGACGGAGTGTAAGGTAAAGTCTTCCACTACCAGTAACCTCGGCACAGAATTCAATGCTCGGCCACATTTGCTCCCAGAAATTAACCGGGCACTCCTGTAGTGGATTCGAACCGCACTGTCGGCAGCACTGCAGACGGTTTTCTGTGGTTTCCCGTTTTCACACCAGGCACCTTCCGAATCCCTTTCCCATCCTTGCGCCGCCAAAAACCTTCAGTGCATTAGTGCGACGTTAAACCACTATAAAAAGGTGGATTTCTATCTTGTCTTCGACTTTCTGACAGAGAATCGAACCCACGACCTTCCGGGTGCTCAGTGTACGATCTTAACGACTTGGTAGGCACTTCCTGAGTGCGCATTGTCGATGTATCTAGGTGCAACCAGTGTAATCTGAATAGAGCTTTATTAAGCCAAAGTATGTTTAGCTTCATAACTGAGTAGTCTTCGGTTCTCGGGGCCTCGAGTTCGATTCTCGGCCGGGATGAGGGATTTTTAATTTTAATTGTCCCAACATACTTGCAACCCATATACCACATACAACACTACAGTATTCTCCACCACACTAACACGCAGTTTTCTATACGCGGCAGATGCCGCCCATTGCCTTACAATGGCTGTACAAAGCAAGAAATGTGTATTATATAAATTGTACCTGATGGAATAGTTTGCGAAATTGGAGGGAAAAAAATGAAATGGCGTACGGATTTTAGTGCCGGGAGTGTCCGAGAACATGTTCGGCTGCCCAGATGCAGGTCTTTTGATTTGACTCCCGTAAGCGACCTGCGCGTCGTGATGAGGATGAAATAATGATGATGACACACACACCCAGTCCCCGTACCAGCTGAATTAACCATTTATGGAGAAAATTCTCAACCCTACCGGGATTCGAAACCGTGACCCCTGTGACCAAAGGCCAGTACGCTAATCATTTAGCCATGGAGCCGGACTTCGACATTAAGCTTAAACGAGAGCTAGTCCCAATAAAATATTTCCGGTCTCATTGCGTGTGGTCGTTCCTTTCAACGGATCGCATGACTTGTCATATCCTTGGGGAGAACTGCTGCAGGCAAGATACCTCGGTTTCTTCAAACCTATTAGACATGTCTACTCGGTCCCTCCGATGTCCCTAAACGTGTTTTGTTATTGTCTTTGCAATTGCCAACAGTCCCATCCACTAGTTTGAATGAAGAAACCCCTCAGTATTGAGGTGAATGGCCTGAGAATTTAATTAATGTACAGTCCCAGTGTGGAAAAGAGCAAAGGGGAAAACCGGAGTGATGATGATGATGATGATGATTGTTGTTTAAAGGGGCCCAAAATCTAGGTCATCGCCCCCTAATGGTACGAAATGAGACGAAATGTAATGAAAATTTAAAAGTCCAAAATCGTCCACTGACCACAATTTAAAACGTGATGACGAAGAATGAATGAATGGATGAATATGAATTTAAAACAATCACTGGATCCGATACGCAATGCCCCACATTCCCAGAAACTATCGTAAAACAATAGAATTACTGACCAAGGAACTGCTTCTAAAGCACAATCCTGAATCGATGATACTTGTTGCCTAAAGGGGTCCTTTTTCTATTTGTTTTACCTCGCACCGACACAGATTGGTCTTATGGCGACGATGAGATAGGAAAGGCCTGGGAATGGGAAGGAAGCGGCCGTGGCCTTAATTAAGGTACAGCCCCAGCATTTGCCTGGTGTGAAAATGGTAAACCACGGAAAGCCATCTTCAGGGCTGCTGATAGTGGGGATCGAACCCACTATCTCCCGGATGCAAGCTCACAGCCGCGCGCCCCTAACCGCACGGCCAACTCGCCCGGTTAAAGGGGTCCAAAATCCAGGTTATCGGCCCCTCATAATGGTACTAATCGCTAGTAAAGTAGAACCATGGTATTTGTTATATTGCGGTACTAATCAAAAGTAGCGTAGACTCGCGGTATTCCACACATTATGGTACTACTCACAGGTAATTTGTTATATTGCGGTACTAATCAAAAGTAGCGTAGACTCGCGGTATTCCACACATTATGGTACTACTCACAGGTAATGTAATATGCACATGTAACGCAGACACATGCTGTTTCTCACATTGCGGCGCCATTTACAGGCAACGCAAACCTATGGTGTTCCTCACAGGGCCTCGTACTACCCCGCGGTGTTCCTCTCATAGCGGGTACTAATCATATGCAGCGCAGACCCACGGTGGCGCTCATATAGTGGTACTAATCACAGGCAACGCCCAAACCCGTGGTGCTTCTCACATAATGGTATTAACTACTGGCAACGTAAGCCCGTGGTGTTCCGCATGCAGTGGTACTAATCACGGGTACTGTAAACCCCATCCTGATTCACACTACCTTGTTACTAATCACAAACCTATTGTGTACCTAACATAGTGGTAGGCCCTACTACTCGCAAGTAAAGGTGACCCATGGTGTTCCCCGCGTGATGGTACTAATTACAAGTAGTCTCATCGTTCTAATTCAATCATCCCTTGGTCGCCCCTTTTAGTCGCCTCTTACGACAGGCAGGGGATACCGTGAGTGTATTCTTCGTCTGCGTCCCCCACCCACACGGGGTGTGTTTGGTCCACGAGAGCAATTTTATTTCGCTCAAGTCCGCCGGCAAGCTGGTTAGGATCCCCCTATCCGCCACTTGAGACGCGCCACATGGGAGTATCACTTCTCCCCCTATTGCGCCGAATTTAGCATCTGAAAGTAACGATATCGAACTAAGCTTCCCACGGAATAACTGGCAATTACCGTAAGCGATTTCCAATTCTAAAGGAGAACTTCTTCTTTAAATGACGGTGAACTCTAATCTATAGTCTGTCTGTCTGTCTGTCTGTCTGTCTGTCTGTCTGTCTGTCTGTCTGTCTGTCTGTCTGTCTGTCTGTTTGTTTGTTTGTTTGTTTGTTTGTTTGTTTGTTTGTTTGTTTGTTTCGAAGTCTCAAGAAAATGGCTAAACAAAAATTTTCGACATTTGGTATTTAATTTCAGCGACAGACGGGTTGTGCAAGAGCCTCCGTGGCTTAGGTGGTAGTGCGCACGACCTCTCACCGCTGGGTTCCGTGGTTCAAATCCCGGTCACTCCATGTGAGATTTGTGCTAGACAAAGCGGAATCCGGACAGGTTTTTCTCCGAGTACTTCAGTTTTCCCTGCCATCTTTCATTTCAACATTCATGAATAATTGCCCCAAAGTAGTGCGACAGGATTCGTCAGCCGGCACAATTCCTATCCTCGCCGCTAGATGGGGACTTCATTCTTTCCATTCCTGACCCGGTCGAATGATTGGAAATAGACTGAAGATTTTCATTTTCACGGGTTGTGCACTAGGTTAGACATTATTTTATTAATGCACAGTGGCTTGGCAGTATTAAGGAGACCAAAACCAAAATTGTGGAATTTCTCCGTTGTTATTACTTGCATTACATTAGACGGAAAAGAAATATTTAATTTGTTAAATTCTCAAAACGTGAGGATATTCGTAAACCGTGGATAGCCTGTGGCTGAAAAGATGATGCTTGGAATCCTACCACCTGCACAATATGTTCGTCCTATTTCAAACAAGAGGATTTTGAAATAACGTAATTTTCTGCTACGGCCAATTTTTATGCGGTTGGCTGTACATAATAAAAGTTGTACATTATAGCGGAAATATTCGCGATTATTATAATTTTCACATACTTCCGAATATCTGCGGAAATAAAAACCATAACTAAATTTATAGAAACTGCAATCTATCTTCATTTATGTCTTATACGTTTTTTACCATACGGGCTGTGATAACAGAAATATTCACACATTTAGATTTATACTGCTGACGCGGAAATCTTGTTTAGTCGTTATGACTACGAACTAATTGCTCGAATGATGAGGGGGGAAATAATGTTTTTAAAAGGGTTTTGTTGAACGCCTAAGCCTCGAACGCCCTAAAATCGTTGACCAGGAAGAAAATAAAATGTGATGGCCTACTATATTTCAAGCCTTTAAAACTTAATCAATAACTGGCTGTCGTATGCGTCGTTGACGGGTAATCTTTGTACAATTGCAGCAGAATTGCGTTGTAGCAGAATAACCAAAGTACACCTCAACTAACACTCAGTGTACTGTTATTGTTGGTAAGTTTTAGTGACGTTATTTTAGTTTAACACATCCCGCTTAGTGATATGAAAGTATTCGAGGCCTAGGCTTTCAACCCTCCTCCTCTCGAGCGCACCTTAATAAATTATTATTTATGACTCCTTTACTTTTCATTCTTTGATCATTCTGTCATGTATTTCTTCTCATTTCACTTATCTTCATTATCTTTCTGATAACAAAGGAATAATGACCACTCGAATTTTCAGTTTGTAAGAAACTGTTACGACAGTCGCCAGCTAGTTCGTTACTAATACGACTGAACAATATTTTGACGTCAGTAATTCTCGCTGTTGAAGAGCTTGCCATTAAAAACCCAAATTCACGAGAATCTCCGTTATTGTAACTCATGTAGTAAAAAGTATCAGACATACAAGATTCAAATTGTAAGAGTTTCTATACTTATTGTTTTGTACGATTTTTAGATATTTGGAAGTTTGTGTGAAATATAATAATAATAATAATAATAATAATAATAATAATAATAATAATAATAATAATGTTATTTGTTTTACGTCCCACTAACTACTCTTTTACGGTTTTCGGAGACGCCGAGGTGCCGGAATTTATTCCCGCAGGAGTTCTTTTACGTGCCAGTAAATCTACCGACACGAGGCTGACGTATTTAAGCACCTTCAAATACCACCGGACTGAGCCAGGATCGAACCTGCCAAGTTAGGGCCAGAAGGCCAGCGCCTTAACCGTCTGAGCCACTCAGCCCGGCGAAAATATAATAATCGGGAATACCTTCGGTGTTATTATTCATAAAGTAAAAAATAAACATAAAACATTATGGATCGGACATTAGGTTTCATGCAACTGTTATAATGTACAGTTTTTCGATACAGCTAATATTAACGGAGAAATTCGACATTTCCTGTGTTGGTATCCTTAGTTTTGCTACGCCACAGTAGAGGCATACTGATCAAATAATACAGCACACTCTGGATATTTCCGAACTTGAATATTGGGTTTGAAGGAATCCTTCCCCATCCTTTCTAATTGGGTTGTGCCAGGAAGGGCACCGGGCAGTAAAACAGAGCCAAGTCTACATGCTATGCCGGTACCAAACATTTATGGAAAGGTCAGGGAGAAGACATGTGTACATGATTATACCGGGCCCGATACTGCTACCAAATTCGAATGGATATAGATACTGTATTTGTAAAAATGGATAGGCCTATATATGAACTACCACAGAAGTACCTGCAGTGAGATATGTGAATTGTCACAAAGTTATCCTCCTACATATTTTGAAAGATCTTGTAATCACCCCTTCTAAATTTGTCATTGACTTCGGAATTGCTACAAAAATAATTATCGAAGTCATTTTCTAGACAGTACAATTGAAAAGTGTGCATTTCACTTATGGCAGGCGTGGTACAGAAGAATGTAACAACTCGGTCCGGTCTTTCAGTAACTGTTCGCCAGCAGCAAATGTGGAATTACAGTGTGGTAAACTTACGTTATGACTTACTGTTTCTTCGTCCGAAGTAAGTGATTGTTTCATCGAGGACGTAATACCTATATTAAGAGTAGACAGGACTTTCCCGCCTGAAATATGGTCATGTTTTTCATTACACTCAGTGCATACTACCAATACCTGAGACTCTGTCCATTTAGATTTGAATGCGACCTTCTACCATCATTATCAACATGTACAACATTAAACTTTCTTGAAGTCCTAAAATCAATCAATCCAATCAATCAATCAATCAGTCAATCAATCAGTCACTATTGATCTGCGTTTAGGGCAGTCGCCCAGGTGGCAGATTCACTGTCTGTTGTTTTCCTAGCCTTTTCTTAAAATACTGCAAAGAAATTGGAAATTTATTGAACGTCTCCCTTGGTAAGTTATTCCAATCCCTAACTCCCCTTTCTATAAACGAATATTTGCCCCAATTTGTCCTCTTCAATTCCAGCTTTATCTTCATATTGCCATCTTTCCGATTTTAAAGACACCACTCAAATGTATTCGTACACTGATGTCATTCCACGCCATCTCTCCACTGACAGCTCGGAACATACCACTTAGTCGAGCAGCTCGTCTTCCTTCTCCCATGTCTTCCCAGCCCAAACTTTGCAACATTTTTGTAACGCTACTCTTTTGTCGATAATCTTCCCAGAACAAATCGAGCTGCTTTTCTTTGGATTTTTCCCAGTTCTTGGATCAAGTAATCCTGGTGAGGGTCCCATACAATGGAACCATACTCTAGTTGGGGTCTTACCAGAGATTTATATGCCCTCTGTTTTACATCCTTACTACAACCCCTAAATACCCTCATAACCATGTGCAGAGATGCTTTCTTCTTTAAAGGGGCCTAACATCTAAGTCATCGGCCCTGTGCAGGGATCTGTACCCTTTATTTACAATCATATATGTGATTACCCCAATGATGATATTTCCGTACAATGATCCCCAAAAAGAACTTTCACCCCATAAACGGAGTAATTAAAACTGAGAGCACTTTTTCTATTTGTGAAACTCACAACCTGGCCGTGCGCGTAGAGGCGCGCGGCTGTGAGCTTGCATCCGGGAGATAGTAGGTTCGAATCCCACTATCGGCAGCCCTGAAGATGGTTTTCCATGGTTTACCATTTTCACACCAGGCAAATGCTGGGGCTGTATCTTAATTAAGGCCACGGCCGCTTCCTTCCAACGCCTAGGCCTTTCCTATCCCATCGTCGCTATAAGACCTATCTGTGTCGGTGCGACGTAAAGCCCCTAGCAAGGAAAAAAACTCACAACCTGACTTTTAACCCCGTTTATCATCATACCATTGCCTAATGTCCATCTCACAACATTATCGAGGTCATTTTTCAGTTGCTCACGATCTTGTAACTTATTTATTACCGGACGAGTTGGCCGTGCGGGTAGAGACGCACGGCTGTGAGCTTGTATCCAGGAGATAGTGGGTTCGAACCCCACTGTCGGTAGCCCTGAAGATGGTTTTCCATGGTTTCCAATTTTCACACCAGAAAAATGCTGGGGCCGTACCTTAATTAGGGCCACGGCCGCTTCCTTCCAACTCCTGGCCTTTTCCTATCCCATCGTCGCCATAAAACCTATCTGTGTCGGTGCGACGTAAAGCCCCTAGCAAAAAAAAAAAAAATAAGTAATTTATTACTCTGTACAGAATAACATCATCTGCAAAAAGCCTTATCTCTGATTCCACTTCTTTACACATATCATTGATATATGTAAAAATCATAAAGGTCCAATAATACTGCCTTGATGCCTTTGCTGGCAGGTCCTATTGTTTACAGTGCACTATGTCGTCTGGTATGCACTAGACCAATTTTGTTACTTTTATTGATCTGTCTCAGTCTTATTCTTGGCTTTGACTAGAAAGTGACTGAGGTATGAGTGATGCTAGTAACGCCATTCCTTATGCAGCCAGTCCCTGCTATGAATGGTGTGAAATTGTTGCTCATAGGGTCGGTTGGTGCAGGCATTTCAGTGGGCTTGGCAGACTGATATGTAATAGCAACTTCTGGCTCGGCGCGGAAAGCAACGGCAGACTACCTCACTCCTCATTTCCCTAGTACGCCTCTTCAGTGATGCCTAGGCCTTCTATGACAGTTGATGGCGGAGCTGATGAGGATCCAACCAGCCTTCGGGCTGAGGACTAAACATACATACAATACTGCCTTGAGGAATTCCCCTCTAATTATTACAAAGATAGATAAAGCTTCGCCTACTCTATTTCTCTGAGTTCTATTTTCTAGAAAGCCATCAATTCAGTCACTCTTTTTTCTAGTCCAATTGCACTAATTTTTGCCAGTATTCTCTCATGATCTACCCTAATAAATGCCTTAGATAGGTCAATCGCGACACAGTCCATTTGACCTCCTGAATCCAGGATATCTGCTATATCTTGATGGAATCCTACAAGTTGAGCTTCAGTGGAATAACCTTTCCTAAACCCAAAATGCCTTCTATCAAACCAGTTATTAATTTCGCAAACATGTCTAATATAATCAGAGATAATGCTTTCCCAAAGGTTGCATGCAATGCATGTCAAACTGACTGGCCTGTAATTTTCAGCTTTATGTCTATCACACTTTCCTTCATACACAGGGGCTACTATAGCAACTCTCCATTCATTTGGTACAGCTCCTTCATGCAAACAATAATCAAATAAGAACTTCAGATATGGTACTATATCCCAACCCATTTTCTTCTGTATATCCCCCGAAACCTTATCAATTCCAGCTGCTTTTCTAGTAAATGTCATTGTTATCATAGGTAAATTTTAATACACCTTTAGTGTTAGTCACCTCCTGTATCTGGGCATTATCCTTGTAACCAACAATCTTTACATACTGCTGACTGAATACTTCTGTCTTTTGAAGATCCTCACAAACACACCCGCCTTGTTCATTAATGATTCCTGGAATGTCCTCCTTGAAACCTGTGTCTGCCTTAAAGTACCTATACATACTCTTCCATTTTTCACTAAAATTTGTATGACCGCCAATTATGCTTGCCATCATGTTATCCTTAGCTGACTTTTTTGCTAGATTCAATTTCCTAGTAAGTTCCTTCAATTTCTCCTTACTTCCACAGCCATTTCTAACTCTTTTTCTTTTTTTGCTACGGGCTTTAGTCGCACCGACACAGATAGGTCTTATGGCGACAATGGGATAGGAAAGGCCTAGGAGTTGGAAGGAAGCAGCCGTGGCATTAATTAAGGTACAGCCCCAGCATTTGCCTGGTGTGAAAATGGGAAACCACGGAAAACCATCTTCAGGGCTGCCGACAGTGGGATTCGAACCCACGATCTCCCGAATGCAAGGTCACAGCCGCGCGCCTCTACGCGCACGGCTAACTCGCCCGGTACTCTATTTCTTTCCAACCTGCACCTCCTTCTTAGTCTCTTTACTTCTCTGTTATAATATAGTGGATATTTACCATTCCTTACCACCTTTAAAGGTACAAACCTATTTTCACATTCCTCAACTATTGCTTCAAACCCAACCCAGAGTCTGTTTACATTTTTATTTACCGTTTTCCACCGATCATAGTTACTTTTTAAAAACTCCCTCATGCCTGTTTTATCAGCCATATGGTAGGCCTACTGCCTAATAGTCATAATTTTATTACCTTTCTTTCACATCTATTTTTAACTACTACAAAAACAGCTTCGTGATCACTTATACCATCTATTTCTTCCGTTTCTCTATGGAGCTCATCTGGTTTTACCAGCACCACATCCAGAATATTTTTCCGTCTAGTTGGTTCCATCACTTTCTGAATCAGCTGCCCTTCCCATATTAACTTATTTGCCATTTGTTGGTCATGCTTCCTGTCGTTCTCATTACCTTCCCAATTGACATTTGGTAAATTGAGTTAACCTCTTCTATCACGTTCCTTTCCGTATCGTTTCCCACATAGCTGATTATCTTATCAAATAATAATTCTGAATCAGCATCTGCGCTAACCTCTCCCGGTCTGTACACTCGAAGGTCATCAGTTTGCCTATTATATTTAGAGATGAGCCTTACACCTAGAACTTCATGTCTGTTATCTTTAACTTTTTCGTAGCTTACGAATTCTACTTTCACCAGAATGAATTCTCCCCTTCCTACCATTCGTAATCTCTACTATACACACTCCAGTTCCGTGAGAATATTTCTGCATCCATTATATAATTTCTCAGCCATCATTCAACTCGTAATACAATATCTGGTAAGTATATGTCTATTCAGTTACTTAATTCTATTCCTTTCTTTACAGTACTTCTACAGTTGAGCATTAACTTTTTTTTAATGCCATCCCTACTTGATTTCCAGTTCCCTGTACCCTTATCACTACTCCCTAGCCACCCCGTTTCCCGGAATGTGGGTATCTCCCTATAACCCTTCTGAACAAATTTCCTGACTTGTATGTACCACTGCTGCCTGGTCGAGGTTGTAAATGCGTGATCGGTTCGCCCGAAAGGACGTGGGTTCGAATCCCCGTCAGGAAGTCGTAAAATTTAAGAAACGAGATTTCCACTTCCGGACGTGCATATGGCCCTGAGGTTCACTCAGCCTACACACAAAAATGAGTACCAGGTCAATTCCTGGGGGGCAAAGGCGGCCGGGTAGAGCACACCACTCTACCCCACCAAGTGCCGAGGTTACGGATAGTGGAAGCCTTTACCTTCCACCCCTCCAAGGGCCTTCAAGGCCTGTAAGGAGATGACTTTGCTTTGCTACATGTACCACTGTGGTTTAAGTGAAGGTCATCTGAGCGCAGATCCCTATCTCCTACCCACCCATTGGGATCTAGAAATCTCACTCCCAGTTTCCCACATACCCACTCCATAGTGTCATTTAAATCCCCAATCACCATCCAGTCAGTATCCCTCCTACACAGTATTCCACTGATAACAATCTCCGCTCCCTTAAACTGCATCTGTGCTCCATTTACCATATCCCACACATCCCGGACTGTGTTGGTACGTATTCCTGCTTGTCTTACGTTGTTAGTAACAACGTGAAACACTACCACCTTCTCCTTTCCTTCCTCCTTATCTTGTACTTTCCTCAATATCTAGCCCCCCACCCCCCCATGGAACTACAACCCTTGAAGAGCCTTCGCCTTCCAAGCGACCGCTGCTCATCCCGAAGGACTGCAGATTACGAGGTGTCGTGTGGTCAGCACGACAATCCTCTCGGCCGTTATTCTTGGCTTTCTAGACTGGGGCCGCTATCTCACCGTCAGATAGCTCCTCAATTCTAATCACGTAGGCTACACCACGGGGCCGACCTTCCTCAATATCTGCCTCAATCTAATTCCTGGATAACATTCATTTCAGACGTAAAAATCCGAACTGCTAGGCAGCAAACTACATTAAAGAAGGAAGTCCATTTAGTGGAAAAAACAAAAAGGAAACAATTATTTTTCGATAAGGGTATGCCTGAGTATTCCAGTCTATAAATCAAATGTTTTGAATTTTATAAAGTGTTATACACAAACGAGTTATTAATGATAAAATAAAATTTGAAGTTTTATTATTTAATTCAACGTCCGTCTGGCTGCTTAGGCCATGAGGTATACAATTTATAACATTTAAAGCAAAATGTTTAACTACATCAACCATTCTGGTTGCTCAGTCCGAAGTCTGCACTGAGAAGGGAAATTTTGTCTTAGATTATTTGTTTGTAGCAGTTTATTTACGCATTTGTCGCAGTTCGAATATCTGAAACTGACCCAACCGCACGTTTGTGGTAATTCAACTGGCCCCGTTTATACTACAGTGCAATGCGCATAATTTTAATTGCCAAACGAGTGCTAGTATTCGTACTCGTAGTCTTCTTCTTCTTAATCTGTTTACCCTCCAGGGTAGGTTTTTCCCTCGGACTCAGCGAGGGATCCCACCTCTACCGCCTCAAGGGCAGTGTCCTGGAACTTCAGACTTTGGG
Source organism: Anabrus simplex (assembly GCF_040414725.1). Classification (NCBI taxonomy): domain Eukaryota; kingdom Metazoa; phylum Arthropoda; class Insecta; order Orthoptera; family Tettigoniidae; genus Anabrus; species Anabrus simplex. The sequence goes on along the minus strand of NC_090268.1, from coordinate 301,383,959 downwards.
TCGAAGGATACAACTGGGGAGAATGACCAGTACCTCGCCCGGGCGGCTGGGCTGCTGTGCTGAAGAGGGGCCTGGCGGAGGGATAGGAAGATTGGATGGGACATGCAAGGAAGAGGGAAGGAAGCGGCCGTGGCCTTAAGTTAGGTACCATCCCGGCATTTGCCTGGAGGAGAAGTGGGAAACCACGGAAAACCACTTCTAGGATGGCTGGGGTGGGAATCGAACCCACCTCTACTCATTTGACCTCCCGAGGCTGAGTGGACCCCGTTCCAGCCCTCGTACCACTTTTCAAATTTCGTGGCAGAGCCGGGAATCGAACCCGGACCTCTGGGGGTGGCAGCTAATCACACTAACCACTACACCACAGAGGCGGACATTTTCTCGTAGTACTCAATACAATGTGTGTTGCTTGGATTATTGGCAGTGTGCTCGGTCAGGTCAAGGTGACAACTCTATTCTCTACGTTAATCCTACACTTTCAGATCACACTGCTTTCTTCTTCCAAGAGGCCAAGGACAGTTACGACATTCTTCTTTCTCTCAGTTAGCTTCATTGTTTCCTTCATTATTCACAGTAATTATTATCGCCTACACTATGTAGTGACGTGCATTCATTTTAGAAGCTCAAGGAAATTCGTTTGCGAACTTAATTATGTATATCTCCATTGAATCTGAATACTAATCGTTTAATGTCTGCTAACTAGAAATTCAAACTACTGCTGATCATGTCGACTTGAGTTGCTACGTGAATGTGTCCCGCGATCATTATAAAAAATCCGGATGAAATTTCAAGAAACCTTACCCAACCTAAACACTAAATATTACATTCACAGGCACCTTGAAGAATGCAGATTATCTCACTCGTTTTCACATGCAAAGGGCTGATTCTGATGATGTTACTTAATATAAAGGAACATTAAAATTTTCACCGGACAAGTTGGCCGTGCGGTTAGGGCCGTGCAGCCGTATGCTTGCATACGGGAGATAGTGGGTTCGAACCCCACTGTTGGCAGCCCTGAAGATGGTTTTCTGTGGTTTTCCATTTTCACACCAGGTAAATGCTGGGGTTGTACCTTAATTAAGGCCAGTCCTAGGTATTTCCTATCCCATCGTCGCCATAAGACCTGTCTGTGTCTGTGCGACGTAAAGCAAAATTATAAATAAAAACAACACATTTTATTGTCCATCCTCAAAACTAACAAGAATATTGGAATAATTTTCAAGTGTTCGAAAGCCTTTGGTAAAAAATTACTGTGTCTTCTGCGTATGATCCATATTCCTCTTCTTGTCGGGGATCTAAAATAAAGGAAGTACTGTAATTTTCGTACGAGGAGGGGAAGTCATTAATTAACATTTCGTGTAAAAGATTATTTTACAGTTGTTTTAAGGCAGAATGTATACTACTTTTCCACATACGTTAAAAAAATCTTCGTATGGACCTGAAGACCTAGTGATCACGGTTTACACAAGAAATGAGTACCAAACATCCAAAAACAGACTGAACTCTGAGCGACAACTAACAGCCACTACTCGGATCGAGCATTCCTATCGTATAAGTACACATTAAACTGTCAAAATTCTACTGAAAACTGAAATTAATACAGAACAGGGAACTGGATCTTACAATATCTCGAAATATAGATTTAACCCACTAATAACTTTATTTCATGTATGGCATTTTGGAAATATGTTCTCAAAGCGTACACCTTATGTATAATAACATACTCTAAATGTATTGTTTTCAAAAATTTCTCTCGTCATCTGCTGATTTATACATGTGTGCAATTGTTAAGGAGAAAACTTCGTTTTGTGGCAAAGACTGTGGATAAGGTGACACGGATCACTTTCACTCCAAATACAAGGATCTAGGTTCGTGCTGTCTTAAATGCCAATGCATATCACTGATCTTGCGAACACAGCGGCTCCTACCTTTGCTACTGCCTTTTTAAAATACTTATACGGTAACAAGTCAAACGTTTATGGCCCCAGTTGGTGTAAAGGTAAGGAACTTGTTTTGTTTATGTTCTGTCTGGAGTGAAAGTTATGTGGCTCGCGGCCTGATGAAACGGGGCCTTGCCTTTCTGAAAGATACTGACTCGACCACCAGGTCAAGGCCCACCTAAAGAAAACGCTTTCTTTAAAAACGTGACTATTCATGTGACGTACACGCTAGTAATGTGATTTTTGTCCATGCTATTGAGTTTTACTGTATACAACCCACTGAGGATGTAGGGCTAAATCCGCAGTATAAAGGCATTTTGAGAATGATTATCAATGGTAATATAACGATTGTGTTTCATCTTGTCGCAGCACTCGTGAAATTATCTGAACAGGATGAAACTAATAACTGTATTTGGTAAGGCTATTTAATGAACGAAGTGTTAATGAACAACATTAATAAAATTAGAATAACATAGGTATTTTATTGGGCCTTTGCTGGCAAGATGTAGTGTTTACAGTGCACTATGTCTTCTGCTATGGGCTAGAATAAAATTGTTACTTTCATTGACTGGTCTCAGTCTTATACTTGGCTTTGACAATATGAAAGTGGCTGAGGTATGAGTGACTCTAGTAATGCCATTCCTTATGCAGCCAGTCCCTGCTATGAATGTTGTGAAAATGTTGCTCATAGGATCGGTTGGTGCATGCATTTCAGTGGGCTTGGCAGACTGATGTGCAAGAGCAACTTCTGGCTCAGTGAGGAAAGCAACGGGAAACTACCTCACTCCTCATTTCCCTAGTACGCCTCTTCAGTGACACCTAGGCCATTTATGACAGCTAATGGTGAGCCCGTTGAGGATCCAATCAGCCTTCGGGCTGAATACCCAACATACATACATACATAGGTATTTTATTTATTATTATTGAATTGAATTGATTGCATACCAATGTGATTACGTCGCTTCTGAAAATCTATTTGTGATTTATTCACTGCCTTGTAAATACTACATGTTCGGTTATAAATCGGAAAAAAATTGCGAATCATCTTCGATAATTTCCAAATAGGTGCGATAATTTCATTTCGATGATGTTCCAGTGATAGTCAACCGTAAAAATGAAATGGCGTATGGCTTTTAGCGCCGAGAGTGTCCGAGGACATGTTCGGCTCACCAGGTGCAGGTCTTTTGAATTGACACCCGTAGGCGACCTGCGTGTCGTGATGAGTATGAAATGATGATGAAGACGACACATACACCCAGCCCCCGTGACAGCGAAATTAACCAATTATGGTTAAACTTCCCGGCCCTGCCGGGACCAAAGGCCAGCACACTAACCATTTAGCCACTGAGTCGGACATAGTCAACCGTGATTGGTTGAAACTGAAATGAACTGTAAATTGGCGTGGTCAATATTCATTGCATGCAGGATGAGGTAAAGAGTCAAAATAATTGTTATATAACTTACTGGACCAGTTGTTGCTCATGTTATATTTATTAAGTACACAATATTATAATTATAGACTTTTTCAGTTAATTCACATAGTTGTGATTGTAGTACTTCGGCTAAATCCTCAGCAGCCCGAGTAAGTCCGCAGCATGGCACGACACTAGTCCGTGAATTCATTGCCAATAACACTGTAGACCGAGCGAGTTGACCGTGCGGTGAGGGTCGCGCAGCTGTGAGCTTGCATTTGGGAAAGGGTGGGTTCGAACCCCACTGTCGGCAGCCCTGTAGATGGTTTCCCTTTTTCACACCAGGCAAAAGCTGCGGCTGGACCTTAATTAAGGCCACGGTCCTTCCTTCCCATTCCTAGCCCTTTCCAATCCCATCGACGCCATAAGCACTATCTCTGTTTGTGCGACGTAAATAAAATTGTAAAATAATAATAATAAACCCGCCTCTGTGGTGTAGTGGTTACCGTGATTAGCTGCTACCCCCGGAGGCCCGGGTTCGATTCCCGGCTCTGCCACGAAATTTAAAAAGTTGTACGAGGGCTGGAACGGGGTTCACTCAGCCTCGGGAGGTCAACTGAGTAGAGGAGGGTTCGATTCCCACCTCAGCCATCCTCGAAGTGGTTTTCCGTGGTTTCCCACTTCTCCTCCAGGCAAATGCCGGGATGGTACCTAACTTCAGGCCACGGCTGCTTCCTTCTCTCTTCCTTGTCTATCCCTTTCAATCTCCCCATCCTCCGCCCCACACACGAACCCTGTTCAGCACAGCAGGTGAGGCATCCTGGGTGAGGTATTGGTCCTCCTCTCCATTTGTAACCCCGACCCAAAGTCTCGCGCTCCAGGACACTGCCCTTGAGATGGTAGAGGCGGGATCCCTCGCTGAGTCCGAGGGTAAAACTAACCATGGGGAGTAAACAAATTAAGAAAGTAGGAAAAAACTTGAAAGAATTTAGAAATATTGTAGAAGTATTCACGTAAAACAAGCCTGTCTTCCAAACACAATGAACAGGATAAGTACTGAAGTTTCTACATGCTATTATACCACCAAAGCGATCCACTATACAATTTACAACCTGTACCATCGGAGTATACAAGATGATTAGAGGACGTAATAGGCCGATCAGACATTCTGCTCACGCTCGGGTAGAGCCGCAGTGAAGTTATATTTTAGTTATTGGGGAATTGGCTGTACTGCGGAGGATTTCGCCGAGTCTTCCCTACAGAACCACAAGTCTGAAGCTTGAATTCCACCGTTGACAACCGCCCTGTGCGAGTCCTATGAGAATTTTTCCGTTCACACCAGGCATACTAGGAGCTGCCTGGCCGAGGCTGTAAAGGCGTGCTAAGTTCACCCGGAAGGATGTGGGTTCGATTCCCCACCAGGAAATCGGAAAATTAAGGAAACTTGATTTCCACTAGCGGAAGTGCGTATGGTCCTGATGTTCACTCAGCCTACATCAAAAATGAGTACCAGGTTAATTCCTGGGGGCAAAGGAGGTCGGTCGTAGAGCTAACAACTCTACCCCACCAAGTGCCAAGGTTACGGGTAGTGGAGCCTTTACCTTTCATCCCTGAAAGGGCCTTCATGGCGTCAACGGAGATGACTTTTTTTTTTACACCATTCTTACTAGCCCGTCCGGCTCATTGGTTGAATTGTCTCAATGGCCTTCGGTTTAGACGGTCCGGTTTCTATTCCCGGTCGGTCCGATGATTTTAACTGCGTATCGTTAATTCCTCTGGCTCGGGGACCGAGTATTTTATCTTAGTTATAATACACATTTCTTCATCTAAACATAATGCATTAGGGGAGAAGGGGGCACATTTGAACATGGGGCACATTTGAACAATTTGAATAATCCGCCAAACAATTGAAAGTCCTAATATCTAATTTCATTATTTGAGAGTGGCACCCCTGCTCTTCAGCTGAGATTTGTTTTCCCGCCATTCATTTGTTGTGTTTGGTGTGGGTGAATGAACAAGTATTATGCTGCATTGAAAGTAAATTTGCCAAGTGAACTTTGTAGGGTGTTTGTGACTGTGTTGTTCCATAAAAGATAAGTTTGTTTCTGCAGTACTACATATTAATGGGTTGTGTAGCATGCCAGTAGAACAAAGCTGTTGCAAGGTCTTGCTGTTCAGCAGAATTTAAGGTTATGGTTAATGGCTGCATGCGGGGTAGATTTGAACACTGCCTTTGGGGGCACATTTGAACACTGTTCAAATGTGCCCCACTGTAAGTACACATGTTTATGAAGCAAAATATAACAAAAAACTCCTACTGATTAGTTTGAATTTCTTTTAGAACTGAGGAAAACTATGGTTCGTACGTACATTAAGAAGAGAAACAAACCGGATGTCCCGGAGGAAGTTATAAGGGAGGCTGTAAGAGCTGTCATGGAGAGAAGTCTTTCGTTGAGGGAGGCTGCTTCAAAATATGGAATGACTCACACTGCATTGTACTACAGAGTTAAAAAGGAGAAGAATGACCTAAACAAATCTCGTGTGTTTCCTTCGCGGTATACAAGTCGGCAAGTGTTCAGTGAAAATCAAGAGCTAATGCTACAAGATTACATTGTTAAGTGCTCTAAAATTAGTTACGGAATGACTTACATGCAAATCCGTCAGTTCGCGTACGATTATGCTAAGAAATCAGGCTGTAAATATCCAACTACCTGGGATGAAAACAACATTGCAGGAATTGACTGGGTACAGGGATTTATGAAGCGACATAAGAAACTTGCTCTTCGTAAGCCTGAAAATACAAGTCTCGCCAGAGCTAGTGCGTTCAACAAACCAAATGTAATGGAATTTTATGACAATTATGAGCAAGCACTTAAATTGGTGCCGATCAGTGCGGACAGAATCTTGAATCTCGATGAAACGGGGGTATCTACAGTTGTACAGTCTCCAAATGTTGTTGCACAGGTGGGGGTAAAGCAGGTTGGGCAAGTAGTTTCTGGAGAGCGTGGAGCAATGATAACAGTTTGTATGATAATCAACGCTATTGGTAATAGTTTACCACCTGTTTTCGTCTTTCCAAGGGCGAGACTTGCTGACTCACTGATGTTTGGTGCACCACCTGGAAGCCTGGGCCTAGTCAATAGTCCTAGAAGTAGCTGGATGACAGGACCTTTGTTTTTAATGGTACTGGAGCATGTCAAGAAAATGACTAGGTGTTCGAAGGAAGACCCTATCATTTTGTTAATGGATAATCACGAGTCCCATTGCACTCTAGATTCTATTCTGTATGCCCGAGAGCATGGTATCATTTTGGTCACTTTCCCCCCGCACTGCACACACCGGCTGCAGCCACTGGATGTAGGAGTCATGGGGCCATTCAAAGGAAAGCTACGAATCGCACAGCACGACTGGATGACTGCTAATCCTGGTAAAACAATTACAATTCATGACTTAGCAGCATTAACGAATGTTGCCTTTCAAGCTTCCTTCACTGTGAAGAACATAACTGCTGCTTTTTCTAAGACAGGAATATGGCCTTTTTCTAGGCTTGCTTTCAGTGATGACGATTTCGAGCCATCATGCGTTACCAGTGAGGAAGTCACTGTTTCAGAGAACTCTGCCCCTTCTGTTACCAGGCCTGGAACACCTAGGCCTACTGGAAAACCTTGCGAGGAAACTCAAAGATCACAAATGGCGAACCTTTCACCAGAAGATGTTCGACCCTTTCCGAAAGCTGGACCTAGTTGCGAAAAAAGACAAAGAAAGAAAGCCAAATCCCGCATTTTAACAGCTACCCCAGTTAAAGACTGCATTGAGGAGAAAACTGTAGCGAGGGCTGCTCTAAAGAACAAATATGACAGGGAGGCTAACAATCAAAGCAAATTTCGAGGAAGTCAGAAGAAACCTAAGAAACAACTGACTTTTTCATCGTCCAGTGAAAGTGATGAGGATATTTCAGTTCACGATGAATCAGATTTTGAGACATTTGAAGAAATCGTGGGGTCTCCTGAGATGGGAGACAATGAAAAAATATTAACAGGTGACTTTCTGTTAATTCGATACGCTACAAAGAAAAACAAGGTGTTGTTTGTAGGTCAAGTAATCGAAATATCCGACAGTCTTACATATAAGATAAAATTCATGCGCAGGTACGGGGAGACATGGAAATTTCTATTTCCGGAAATAGATGATATCAGTGAAGTTGAAAGAGATGATATTGTTGTCAAACTTCCACCGCCATATACTTCAGGTGGAACTGCACGCAGTGCAGCATTGAAAACTTTCGGTGTGAACTTCAACTTTTGCAAGGACAAAGTTATGTAATCAAGTGAAAAGTGCCCTTCAAACAACATAAATCTTACATAATTGATGTATTTTGTACCGATTTATGTATGTTCATAAGTGCCCCATGTGTAGTTCAAAGGTACCCCAGGGGTGGGGTAGTTATGAACATGTTACATCCTTATCGTTTTCTATTAATAGGGTGCATCAGAGCCTTAATTTTGTGGTTCATTCGATTTGAAACTATGTAGAATATGTTACTCTTTCAAGAATGTTGTGATTTCGATGATTAAAATAATTTGGGTAGTAAGAAAAAAACATTTCTCAAAATTTGTTCAAATGTGCCCCCTTCTCCCCTACACTACCAACCACCACAGAAACACGCAATAGTGTTTACATTCCTTCAATGTAGGAGTGGCGTCAGAATGGGCATCCGGTCGTAAAACTGGGCCAAATGTTCACCTCAAGAAAGTGGTAAAAAGGTCAGGATTCTTTCATAACGCCCATCTGACCTCATTTAATGAACTCTTGGCCTCATGCGATCCCGACGGCAGCTACCGTTGAGAACTAAGAACCCTTTCATAGTTCTCTCTCTCTCTCTCTCTCTCTCTCTCTCTCTCTCTCTCTCATTCTTTGAACAGTAGGAAATTTTTCAGTTTTTTTTTTAAATAATCGATGTTATAGTAATACAATATTGTCTCTGGAAACAGCAATCACTATCTCTATCAGGCTAATTAGTCTTCTGTTCAGCTTCGTACTCCACCTGTATGGCAGCACTACGAAACTGGGTTCATCGTAGATCGAGATTCGAATCTGACAGAATATGTCGTCTGTAATTCCCAGCTTTAAGCTTGTCTATCTCGTAACCTATTATAATTTGTACTATGTTGGAATAAATCGATGTGGAATTCAACAAAAAATATGTTCTTAAAATGATGTATGGTCGCTCACATAAATGAGTAATAATAATTTCGTGGCTTTACGTCCCACCAACTACTTTTACGGTTTTCTGAGATGCTGAGGTGCCGGAATTTAGTCCGTCAGGAGTTCTTTTACGTGCCAGTAAATCTACCGACACGAGGCTGACGTATTTGAGCACCTTAAAATACCACCGGACTGAGCCAGGATCGAATCTGCCAAGTTGGCGTCAGAAGGCCGGCGTCTCAACCGTCTGAGCCACTCAGCCCGACTCACATAAATAAGCGTATGGGTTCCTCGCAGTTACACTTTTCTCAGAATCAATTGAACCCATAAATATGATGTTTCTTATGGGTACCCAAAGTGTGTGTGTATATACATGGGAGGTGAATTATATTTAGATAATAATAATAATAATAATAATAATAATAATAATAATAATAATAATAATAATAATAATAATAATAATAATACATTACAATACTGTAATCAAACCTGAGGCTTTATATGCTGGGGAAACTCTAACGCTTCATGAAATGGTCGAGCTGGAAAATATACTAAATAAGAGCGAAAAATCATGAGGAAAATTTTAGGACCAAGACACACGGAAAAAGGGTACCGCTTCCAAACCCGGAAATCCACAGAAAAATGATCTAATATTGCGTCAGACCTCAGGAAAAGAAGGCTAAAATTTTATGAACATGTTAAGAGGCTTCCAGAAACAAGGCTAACCCACCAAATTCTTGAAAGAGTTGATAAACTGAAGAATTTCCCTTGGATACAACAAAGAAAAGCGGACATGAAGAACGCCCAAATTCAACCTACTGGACGGAAGAAAGGAAGTGGATCTTTAGTTAACAGATGAAAGCATCCTGGATCCTCCGCAAACGAAATCATAAATAAAGCTTCGTGTGTTCCGAAAGGAACCATTCACGCATAATAATAATAATAATAATAATAATAATAATAATAATAATGGCGTGTGGCCCCTGAAGAGGCCTGGTGCAGGTCTTTCGAGTTGACGCCGTATAGGCGACCTACGCGTCTATGAGAGTGGGGCCCTGCCAATAATGATGATGACACACACACACACGCACGCATCCCCCGAGCAATCAGCCGGACTTGATAATTAAAATTGGCTGATAAAGTATTGAATGTGGAGAACATACAATACCATGCGTTCATTGTCCGACTCCATGGCTAAATTGTTACCATGCTGACCCTTGGTTCAGGGGTTCCCGGGTTCGATTCCCGGCTGGGTCGGGGATGTTAACCTTCATTGATTAATTCTAGTGGTTCGGATGCTGTGTGTGTGTGCCGTATTCATAATTAGAATTCATCATAGGAAGGGCCCCACCCTCATAGACGCGGAGGTGTCATTTACGGTGTCAGATCGAAAGACCTGCACCAGGCCTCTTCAGGGGCCACACGCTATTATTATTATTATTATTATTATTATTATTATTATTATTATTATTAATGCGTTCATTCTTTTCTGAACTACTATTCATGAAGGTGTCCGGCCCTGTGGTGTCTGCCTCTTACCCGGAGATCCCGGGTTAGATTCCCGTCCAGATCAGGGATTTTTACCTGAATCTGAGGGTTGGTTCAAAGTCCACTCAGCCTACGTGATTACACTTGAGGAGCTATCTGACGGTGAGACAGCGACCCCGGTCTAGAAAGCGAAGAATAACGGCCGAGAGGATTCGTCGCGCCGACCACACGACACCTCGTAATCTGCGGGTCTTCGGCCTGAGCAGGCCGATGCCCTTTAGAGCTGTTGCGCTATGGGGTTTATTATTGTGTGTATATATGAAGTTGTGACAACATTGTATATTTCGGTGAAAGACGTAGACAAATCCCAAATGACTGAATGTTTTATGGTTGAGAAAACCGAAAGAATACAGAAAATTGTAAGCCTGACAACCCTAGAATTATCCCTCACATTGCTTTTCATTATTTTCGAACACTGCTTGTTATATCAAGAAAATGTTGTGCTGTGTTACACGATTTGGAACTGGGTGTAAGTTTCTTCATCACTGGACTATTTGTAAATAATCGACCGTTGTACAGGAACTGTTGAGGTTTTACGGCCAGCGGGTGATTATTGTTCTATTAATGTTGGTGGCTCACCAATGTACGTCACATCCGCCAAGAACCATTCGCTCCTCTGTTAAATATAGCCGCCTGATGCTCCGTCCTTGTTACCGCGGTCTGTCACTGCTACTTTGTGACGAAGATAAACGCCCCTGAACGTTATTGTGACACGGATACCGATAACCCGTTCTGGTCTGCCGCAGTCACAGGTCACACTGATTGTAAATCAGTGCTTATAAATCCAACGAAAAATATTGAAGTAGAATGCAGATAAGGAGTACAGAAGGAGCTGTAACATACATGTTAAGTTTTCCACGCACACATCTTTTTTTAGAGATATTATATAGAGTATGTCCGCCTCTGTGGTGTAGTGGTTAGTGTGATTAGCTGCCACCCCGGGAGGCCCGGGTTGATTCCCGTTCTGCCACGAAATTTGAAAAGTGGTACGAGAGCTGGAACGGGGTCCACTTAGCCTCGGGAGGTCAACTGAGTAGAGGTGGCTTCGAGTCCCACCTCAGCCATCCTGAAAGTGGTTTTCCGTGGTTTCCCACTTCTCCTCCAAGCAAATGCCGGGATGGTACCTAACTTAAGGCCACGGCCGCTTCCTTCCCTCTTCCTTGTCTATCCCTTCCAATCTTCCCATCCCCCGCAAGGCCCCTGTTCAGCATAGCAGGTGAGGCCGCCTGGGCGAGGTACTGGTCATCCTCCCCAGCTGTATCCCCCGACCCAGTGTCTCACGCTTCAGGACACTGCCCTTGAGGTGGTAGAGTTGGGACCCCTCGCTGAGTCCGAGGGAAAAGCCAACCCTGGAGAGTAAACAGATTAAGAAAGAAAGAAAGAAAGAAAGAAAGAAAGAATATAGAATATTCAAAAAATTAAGAAGAAGAGATGTTTTTATATAATTTCAATTTTATTTAAGATTGAAAATTATTGTATTTTTAATTTGTAACTTATTTGATGGTGGTGTTAATATGTAATGGAATCAAGTCTGCAGATTATTTGGTGAAACTTTGGGCGCTGATGGAGAGAATGAACGTGGTATTTGTAACATGCACGACATATTAATTAATGTGGATTAAATAGATTTGTATTAGTATTGATAAGGCGGATACATAACATTACCATTGATTTTTCAGTGTTGTGATTATTAGATAAAAGTAAATTCTAACCAAAATAAACCATAATGGTTAAAATAATAAAGTAGAATGGATGTATTGAAACAGTTCTGCTATGCAGTGCCATAGGCCTAAGAATGCATATTGTACATACATACATACATACATACATACATACATACATACATACATACATACATACATACATACATACATACATACATACATACATACATACATACATGTCTGACTGTATAGAGTACTTACCAAGCAAGTGGCTGCGGGTTTTGGGTCACGTAGCTGTCAGCTTGCATTCTGAAGATAATGGGTTCGAATCCCACTCTCTCTCGGCAGCCCGAAGACGGTTTTCCGTCGTTTCCCATTTTCACATCAGACAAATGCCGGCACTGTACCTTAATTAAGGCAACGGGCGCTTTCTTTCCACTCCTAAGCCTTCCCTATCCCACTGTCGCCATAAGACCTATCTGTATCTGCGCGACGTAAAGCACATTGTAAAAACGTAGAGTACTCCCTACCAAGCTATTTACGATTCTGAAGGTGATTGGGATCAGATACCGAGAACGAAGAATGATCTACAATCTGTATAAAAATCAGTCTGCAGTGATAAGAATTGAGGGCTGTGAAAAAGAAGCAGCAATCCAGAAAGGAGTAAGGCAAGGCTGCAGTTTGCCCCCTCCTCCTCTTCATTGTTTACATAGAACAGGAAGTAAAGGAAATCAAGGAGGAATTTGGGAAGGGAATCACAATCCAAGGAGGGGAAATCAAAACCTTGAGATTTGCCGATGATATTGGTATTTTATCTGAGACTGTAGAAGATCTCGAGAAGCTGCTGAATGGTATCGATTTCATACTTTCCCGGCTAGGTCCAGGTATTCCACCCGGCCAGTTGGGTCCCTAAATCTTTGCCATCTTTTCCTATAAGCATTTTAATATGGATCAAATCCTTGAGGAGAACCGGCGTGATGTCGTCTTGGGTGTCTTGGCGGTACTGAACCCGCGGCCGGACTGCAATCGTAGTCATTACCCGGCCAGGATCCGTTTCCAGAGCGGTCCGCACATTTTGACGACGGTCCAGAACATTATTATTATTATTATTATTATTATTACTATTATTATTATTATTATTATTATTATTGATGGTCTGTAACCCACAGCAAGATGCAAGATCGCTACTTGGCGGTAAATTACATCCTTTGCCATTGTCATTGCTGACAATGTGACCAGCACGATCGTCGCGCGTAGGCAAGTGCGCGAGATTTCTGGCGATACGAATGATATACTTCCGTGAATTATTGACCTTATTATAGAGGTGAACAATTGCACTGTCAATATCATTCATATCGTTTATTTCAAATGTGTTTAAATTTTTATTTATATGCCAGGAGAATCTACTGTAATCTAACATTATGTACTCCAAAGGAAAAAATGGTTCTTGGAAACGAACCAAGGAAAGATTAAAAATGATCAGTTTATGATCAGAATAAGTACATTATGAACAGTGAAATCAATTGGTCTCAACTCCTTTTTCACCGCACTGTCGTTAAGTTGATTTACCCTCACACCCCCCCCCCCCCCCGCCCCCGAAAAAATAAGGTGTGTTTCCTTATGTTTAAAGGAGTTTCCAAATACCAATGTTCACGTCTGTTACCTTCAGTTCTGATATATAAGTATCCCCATAAAAAGAATTCACTTTTCACTTTCTTTCACCCCCCCCCCTCCCCTTAAGTGAATTTCCCGTTAAAATGCTTGTCTCTTTAATAGTAAAGGATCTTCTAAATACCAATTATCACTACTCTAACATCTTCAGTTTTTGAGATATGTGTCCATATAAAAGGAATTCAACTCCTTTTCACCCCCGCCCCACAAAATGATTTCGCACAAAACGCTTTTTTCTTTGTTTTTAAAGGAGATCCAAATATCAATTTTTACGTCTGTAACAACTTTAGTTTTTATTAGATGTTAGTATCCTCATACAATTAATTCAATTAATTTTTCACCTCCCCCCGCTTTTCATTAGATTTTCCGAGAATACGTGTTTGTTTAATTTTAAAGCAGATTCCAAAATCTTTCGTTTTTGAGATACTAGTATCCTCATACAAGTAATTCATCTAATTTTTCCATTTCCCTCCTCCCTTTAGGTGGATTTCCGAAAACAAAAAATACGTATTCCTTTATTTTGAAAGGAAATTCCAAATACCAAATTTCACGTCTCTAACATCTTCAGCTTTTGAGATATCAGTATCCTAATTAAAATAATTCAACCCCATTTTCAGTCACTTTTACCCCTCCACCCAAGTGGTTTTTCAGAAAACAAAAAATACATGTTTCTTTATTTTCAACAGAGATAAAAAATACTATTTTTCACTTCGGTATCATGTTAAGTTTTTGAGATATACTGTAGAAATGCTCATTTTAATATTTCACACCCTTTTTAGTTCCCCTTAAGTGGAGTTTCCGAAAACAAATCACCTGTTTCTTTACTTTTACAGGAGATTCCAAATGCCAATTTTTACGTCTGTAACATTTTACGTTTCTGAGATATACTGTAGATACAGTCTTTCTAAAAATTCACCCTAATTTGTCACTCCTGTTTAACCCCCATTGATTAGATTTACCAAAAACAAAAAAATACATGTTTTTTTATTTTCAAAGGTGATCCCAAATGTCAATTGTCAGGTCCGTAATCTCTTCAGTTTCTGAGATATAAGTATCCTCATTAAAGGCATTCAACCCCTTTTTCACCCTTTTCCACCCTTCCTATTGGGATTTTCCGAAAACAAAAAAATACATGTTTCTTTATTTTTAAAGGAGATTCTAAATACCAATTTTTACATCTATAAACTTTCAAAATTTTGAGATATAGATACATTCATTTTAACAATTCAGCCCCTTTTCACCCCCCCCCCCCCCCAATTAATTGGATGTTCCAAAAACAAAAAATACATGTTTCTTTTTTAAAGGAGATCCCAAACACTAATTTTCAGGTCTGTAATATCTTCAGTTTCTGAGATATAAGTATCCTCATTAAAGGCATTCAACCCCTTTTTCACCCCCTTTTCACCCCTCCTATTGGGATTTTCCGAAAACAGAAAATACGTGTTTCTTTAATGAAGATTCTAAATACCAATTTTTACATACCTAAACTTTCAAAGTTTTGAGATATAGATACACTCATTTTAAAAATTCACCCCCCTTTTCACCCTCCCATTAGTTGGATTTTTCAAAAACAAGAAAATACGGGTTTCTTTATTTTTAAAAGATCAAAAGTACCAATTTTCAGGTCTGTAATATCTTCAGTTTCTGAGATATAAGTACCGCTATCCTGATTAAAGGCATTCAACCCCTTTTTCACCGTTTTCACCCCTCCTATTGGTATTGTGCGAAAACAAAAAAATACGTTTTTCCTTATTTTTAAAGTTCTAAATACCAATTTTTATATCTGTAAACTTTTAAAGTTTTGAGATATATATATATATACTCATTTTGAAATTTCACCCCCCTTTTCACCCCTTTAGCGATGGAATATCTAAATATCCTCTCTTAGCCAGCGCCTCCATCTTAATATGAATGTATCCCCAAAGTTTCATTTCTTTATGTCCAGTAATTCTGGCTCGAGTCCGCCTCTGTGGTGTAGTGGTTAGCGTGATTAGCTGCCACCCCCGGAGGCCCGGGTTCGATTCCCGGCTCTGCCACGAAATTTGAAAAGTGGTACGAGGGCTAGAACGGGGTCCACTCAGCCTCGGGAGGTCAACTGAGTAGAGGTGGGTTCGATTCCCACCTCAGCCATCCTGGAAGTGGTTTTCCGTGGTTTCCCACTTCTCCTCCAGGCGAATGTCGGGATGGTACCTAACTTAAGGCCACGGCCGCTTCCTTCCCTCTTCCCTGCCTATCCCTTCCAATCTTCCCATCCCTCCACAAGGCCCCTGTTCAGCATAGCAGGTGAGGCCGCCTGGGCGAGGTACTGGTCATACTCCCCAGTTGTATCCCCCGACCAAGAGTCTGAAGCTCAAGGACACTGCCCTTGAGGCGGTAGAGGTGGGATCCCTCACAAAGTCCGAGGGAAAAACTGAACCTGGAGGGTAAATAGATGATGATGATGATGATGATGATGATGAATTCTGGCTCGACGATGTTGAATCCGTCAGTCAGTCAGGACAAGTTATTTTATATATATAGATGTATTTTATGTATTTGTACATGATGTTTTGCTTGCTGCATGCCTATTTACCGAATGCCAAATCTATATAGGGTATTTAAATACAAGAAGTGCTCAAAAAACCCTCCATGCGCCTGAATGCACGCCTGAACATGGCACTTCATTGATTGCCGGATGCGTTCGAACACTCCAGGCATCGACGCCAGACTTGTTCCACTCACTGGCGAAGTACTGCAATGTCCGTAACGGCGTACCTGACTCCTAACTTAGTACTAAATACGAACTATCCCCCACTTTATTCCAGCTAATGACTAGAACAGCCGTAGCTTTCGTGGGGCATATGCTCATAGGCAGGGGCGTATTCTCCTTGAATGCAAGGCATTCATTGCATGCGTTATGATAACACAAAGAACTGTCTGATGTACGATTTTAGGTTGTTTCAAGTCAAATATTAACGATTTCATCTCTCAGAAGTTCAAAAGGTCCGCGCAACTGTATTGGTTCCGTTGCTTGACTACGTGTGGTGCTGGTGTAGTCTCGCCGTCTACTCCACTCTAGGAAGGAAGAGACAGCGAATGCAGGAGTTAAGGATGAAAGGCATTCAATCTTAAAATTGCATTCAGTGGCAGACGTAGTTCTGAAACCCTCCGAACGATGTCGCTGCGGAATTTGTCACCCCATACCCGTGCTACCGTCTGCCATCTGTTAGCAACTTGGAGAAAGTCGGCATCTTTACCCCCCCGGCGAGAACCCAATGTGACGAAACTGACCAATGCCACTGGGGTGACTTACCTCCAGTGCTTGAGTTGTGGCTAACTAGTGAGTTAATTCATTGTGTTTTCGGTGTTTTGTTATATATTGCGCACATGTGGTATTAACGATGGATGAGTCTAAAACGGATATAATTGTAAATCAGTTTGAAAAGCCATTTACTGGCCGTTCGTTTGATGAAAAGATTCAAATAGTTAAAGCCGGGAGACCTCTACCTTCCCTCGTAAATTTCTTCTTCTTCTTCTTAATCTGTTTACCCTCCAGGGTTGGCTTTTCCCTCGGACTCAGCGAGGGATCCCTCCTCTACCGCCTCAAGGGCAGTGTACTGGAGCTTCAGACTCTGGGTCGGGGGATACAACTGGGGAGGATGACCAGTACCTCGCCCATGCTGCCTCACCTGCTATGCTGAACAGGGGCCTTGCGGGGGATGGGGAGATTGGAAGGGATAGACAAGGAAGAGGGAAGGAAGCGGCCGTGGCCTGAAGTTATGTACCTTCCCGACATTTGCCTGGAGGAGAAGTGGGAAAGCACGGAAAACCACTTCGAGGATGGCTGAGGTGGGAATCGAACCCACCTCTACTCAGTTGACCTCCCGAGGCTGAGTGGACCCCGTTCCAGCAGAGCCGGGAATCGAACCCGGGCCTCCGGGGGTGGCAGCTAATCACACTAACCACTACACCACAGAGGCGGACCCTCGTGAATTTGAAAACAGAAAACAAGAATTGTGTACGCACGTTCAATCCAGAAACTTACTGTAAAACTGTTTGGCTCGAGTTCACCTACATGTAATTCGGGTGAGTAGCATTGAAATTTACTTAATACATTGTGTTAACTGCATGGTTACTAGTTGCATGCCTCAGTGGAGATTCCAGGATACGCCACTGCTCATAGGGAATTTAAGTGTTCGTCAACCACACGTCACTTCCCACACGTTTGAGAACACTCTGTATATAGTCTATGGTAAGCTGGCAGAAACAAGACCGGGCGACTTGGCCGTGCGGTTAGGGGCGCGCAGCTGTGAGCTTGCATCCAGGAGATAGTGGGTTCGAACCCCACTGTCGGCAGCACTGAAGATGGTTTTCCGTGGTTTCCCATTTTACACCAGGCAAATGCTGGGGCTCTACCTTAAATAAGGCTACGGCAGCCTCCTTCCCACTCCTAGCCCTTTCCTATCCCATCGTCGCCATAAGACCTGTCTGTGTCGGTGCGACGTAAAACAAATTGTAAAAAAAAGGGTAAGAAATAAGCTTTCTAACGGTGAAAGTGATATTAATAATAATAATTTTAGTCCCATTATCTACATTTTTACAGTTTTCGGAGACGCCGAGGTACCGGAATTTTGTCCCGAAAGAATTATTTTACCTGCCAATAAATCTACCGACGCGAGGCTGACGTGTTTGGGCACCTTCAAATACCATCGGACTGAACCTGCTTAGTTGGGCTCAGAAGGCCAGAGCTCTACCGTCTTAGCTTCTCAGTCCGGCAAAGATAATCGGTTGGGTGTTCCCTGAGATCACCTTCTATATACAAACAAACTGACAAACGTCTCTTTTTAATATCAGTTTAGATAAAATTCGTCTATGAGATATCTTAGGAGTGGTTGGGGACGATGCTTGGATGGTACCCAGCTTGCCACTTCCTTCCCAGTTATTTTCTCCCTCCCTTCTCGCGAGACTGTTGTTGAGGTAGTGTGGTGAAGCTGACCACTCGACAGGGAATGAATGACTCCCCTCCCCTCCTCACGCGGAGAAGCAGCTATTACTGCTTTCACCATGCACGTAAAGTTCGTTAAATCTGCGTACCACGTAGAAAGCTAATTGCAGCCCGTTGTGAATTCTCGCTGCTTTCACGAACACCGCACTCAATGGGGCGTGCAAGAAAATCAAATTACACTACTGTACTGTATATCTATTCATTGACGCTGAGACGTACTGTCTGGGGCGAAGTTCACTTCGTGACACAGAAACCGGGCGGACTGTTGTATGGAAGAAGTAGCGCAAAACTCTGTACGCCTCGTCTCGTGTTATGGGCTTCCGTGATAAAATAAAATTTGCCAATTAAGACTTTCACGCCCGCAGATAGAAAAACTCACAGCAATAGAACCAACTGCACCGAGCGGGTTGGCCGTGCGGTTAGGGGCGTGCAGGTATGAGCTTGCATTCGAACCCCACTGTCGACAGACCTGAAGATGGTTTTCCGTGGTTTGCCATTTTCTTTTTTTTACAATGTGCTTTACGTCACACCGACACAAATAGGTCTTATGGCGAGGATGGTATAGGAAAGGGCTAGGAGTGCGAAGGAAGCGGTCGTGGCCTTAATTAAGGTACATTATTACATTATTTTATTATTCAACTAGAATGTACCCCGCGGCTTTGCCCGCGTTTATTAATTCAGCTGTTTTATATAATAAAAAAACTATTGTTTCCTTATAGAACTTCCGGTTGAACTATATTAGTGTCCTTCCAAATTGAGCTAAGATATATAGTGCGTTTGCTTTTCCAACTCTTGAACAAACCACGTCTTAGGTAAAAACCTATACCCACCTATGACAAACATTTCAGATCTATGTTTGCCGTACATTTGGCTGGGCATCGCACACAGACAGACAGACAGACAGACAGACAGACAGACAGACAGACAGACAGACAGACAGACAGACAGACAGACAGACAGACAGACAGACAGACAGACAGACAGACAGACAGACAGACAGACATCAAATAATAATAATAATAATAATAATAATAATAATAATAATAATAATAATAATAATAATAATAATAATAATGTTATTTGCTTTACGTCCCACTAACTATTTTTACGGTCTTCGGAGACGCCGAGGTGCCGGAATTTAATCCCGCAGGAGTTCTTTCACGTGCCAGTAAATCTACCGACACGAGGCTGTCGTATTTGAGCACCTTCAAGTACCACCGGACTGAGCCAGGATCGAACCTGCCAAGTTGGGGGTTAGAAGGCCAGCGCCTTAACCGTCTGAGCCACTCAGCCCGGCGACAGACATCATGGACCGAAGGAAAATGGCTTCCTATTCTACGGACTTAAAATGGCATCTTGACTGATATATGTATTATGCCTTGTTTATTCTTATCGTCTATCTTGTGCCCTATATATTTCTTCTAAGTGTATACATGTCCAACCCTTATCCCCTTTCTATACGCGGTTCGGGTATGAACTGAGGTGAATCTTCTTAGCGAGTTTTTTACGACCGGATATCTTTCATGACGTCAACCTAATCAGGTGAATTAATGAGATGAAATGAATGACATGATATATGATAGTAAGAATGAAGAGTACCTACCTCGATAGCTGCAGTCGCTTAAGTGCGGCCAGTATTCGGTAATCGGGAGATAGTGGGTTCGAGCCCCACTGTCGGCAACCCTGAAGATGGTTTTCCGTGGTTTCCCATTTTTCACACCAGACAAATGCCGGGGCTGTACCTTAATTAAGGCCACGGCCTTTCCTATTGCATCGTCGCCATAAGACATATCTGTGTCGGTGCGACGTAAAGCAAATAGAAAAAATAAAGAATGACGAGGATGAAACCCGGCGCCGGCACATAGCTCACTTCTCTCAAATAGCTCAAGACTTCACGTCCTCATCCAACAGGTTCATATGCCCTCACACCATATAAGACAAAAAACGGCTTCCTACGCCATGGACGTAAAATGGCTCCTTGAATTGTGTTCTCTACCTACCTTATGCACGTTGCCTAGCGACAGTGACTCTATGCGTATAATATTGGTGACAGGACGTTGGATAGCCGGTTCGAGTCCCGGCAGGGTAGGAGGGGTACTGCTGTACAATTTATAATCTCCCCACAGTGTCCGTATGGAGTGAGGTCGTATGACGCTGTTGATGATGATGATGATGATGATGATGATTGATCGGTCGGATGGAAACGTTAAGTCTTGAATAGAACCCTTAGTGTTATTCGACAGGAGTAAGCTATGTGCCGACATCGGGTTTCACCCTTTCCTACCACGTTGCCATTACCATTGTCATCATCTTACACCCAGTCGTGCAGGTCGCCAATTGGCATCAAATAGAAACACATGCTCCAGGCGAACCGAACATGTCCTCGGACTCCCCTGGACTAGAAGCCATACCGGTTACTTTAAATAAATAAATAAATAAATAAATAAATAAATAAATAAATAAATAAATAAATAAATAAATAAATAAATAAATAAATATTTTTTTGCCAGGGGCTTTACGTCGCACCGACACAGATAGGTCTTATGGCGACGATGGAAGAGGAAAGGCCTAGGAGTTGGAAGGAAGCGGCCGTGGCCTTAATTAAGGTACAGCCCCAGCATTTGCCTGGTGTGAAAATGGGAAAACACGGAAAACCATCTTCAGGGCTGCCGATAGTGGGATTCGAACCTGTTATCTCCCGGATGCAAGCTCACAGCCGCGCGCCTCTACACGCACGGCCAACTCGCCCGGTAAACAAATAAATAAATAAATAAATAAATAAATAAATAAATAAATAAATAAATAAATAAAAGCTCCCCAGTTGTTGTCACCCAGTCTAAGTGAACTTCGAACCAGCCCTCAGAGCGAAGTAAAAAATACCTAATTTGACCGGAACCGATTCCTAGGTCTCCCGTTAAGAGACAGATTTGCTACCCGTAGAGCGTAAGTTCGGCAAAGTAAAGGAGCGCATCGATTTGTTGATAAATGTTTGATTAACCTACATCTATTATCCCAACTATCTAAGAAATCTTTGCGATAATTTGTTGGGCCGATGACCTAGATGTTAGGACCCCTGTAGACAACAAGCATCATCAAGCAAACAAGATTAATTTCCTACTTCCTTTCGTTAGTGCTTGCACTCGCGGATTGATTATTTTCTGTCTGTCCCTTTTCCGTGGCGGAGAGTGTACAGTCGTATTCCTACATCTCATATACGAGGTCTGGGTGACGCACATGCTGTGACTGAGTTCAATACATTCAGTGTAGTTTCGTGGTTGGACTGTGTACTTTTCTGTTTTATGATATTAGTGGCAGCAAGATGGTTTTGAAGTTTGGGGGATCATGTAGGCGAGGAGGTAAATGAAAAAAGTAATCACCGAGTTCGCTAGCTGCAGTCGCTTAAGTGCGCCAGTATCCAGCATTCGGAAGATAGTGGGTTCGAACCCTGCTGTCGGCAGCCGTGAAGATGGTTTTCCGTAGTTTACCATTTTCACGCCAGGTAAATGGTGGGGCTGTACCTTACTTGAGGCCACGGCCGCTTCCTTCCCACTCCTAGCCCTTTCCAATCCCATCGTCGCCATAAAACCTATTTGTGTTGGTGCGACATAAAGCAACTTGGAAAAACGTAATCCGTTTTAATTTTAAATTTATGAGGAAAATTAATGTTCTGATGTACAGCCATATAGTAGCGAAGTTATTCATAGTTTCACAATCTTGAGCTATCTCGACTTTCGCCCGTAGTTATCACTATGTAAACGTGCTTCGGTTTTTCTTTTTACATCTATTTAGACATTAGCTTCCAGCACCGTGAATTTGAGGTAAGTCTGATATTTTTGGCGAAAACGAAGCTGACAAGAATGAACGAGTTAAAAACAACGATGACAAAACTCAATGATATCCCTCCACGGGTGCTCTTGATCGTACCGTAATCCACGTGTTTATTGCGTAAGCAGTTTTCGAAGGGAGGAACAAATAATATAATCATGTCTTATAAACACATTAAGCAACATTTTAAAATATCTGTAATGTTTTATGAGTACTGTATTACATTTTGTGCCTATGGCATCTGATTATCCCAGGTGTTTCTAAGGTAGCTGGAATCATCTGATTCATTTTCTTGTTTTGGCTCGAGGCTTAAGACCGGATGTCCTGTCTGACGCCGCGTAGTTTTTCAGGTGAAAATTCCAACCAGGAATCGACTGGGATTCGAACCTCAACCTTCCCGGTAGAATTACAACAGTTAAGCCACTGAGCCAATCACGCCCTCATTGTAAAATTTAACTACTGTGTAACTTAGGAAATATTTGCAACATCCAGAAGTATGTTGTAATGAAATTACAACGTAAATAAGGAATTCCAGATAATTTAGTGGGATGAAGATCCATTAGTATCAACATTTTTGATTTATACGATTACTTCTCCCTTTAAGAAGAGTGTAATTGTCATTTGTTCGTAATTTTACATGGCTGGTGCCATTATTATCTAATGCTTCTTTTGGTGTGGACAACGTATGTTTATTTGTGCTGGCGGACGTTTCACGGTTTCACCCATGTCATGTGACTTTTTATTATTTTATAGGACAGTAGGCATGAGAGAAACGTTTGACAGACCTATCAACAGAATTGGAAGAGCATCAGACGCTAAATACAGAGGTTGTGGATTCGGTTCCGACTGGTGTCCGGTTGGCCATCTTTGTTCTGTACATGACTTGTCTTCGTCGTGTACTACAACATTTGATCAACACAAGCTGAGCGTCTATGTCAAGTACAATGTATTGTGAAAGCTAAATATTCAAATATACAGTCCCATCATTTTCACTGCAAATGCCTCATCGTAGTAAGGGTAATACGTCTGACGGTCTTATCATTGTGATTGAAAATCTCACATCATAGTAAGGGTGAAAAATCTGACAACTCTGTCATTGTCACTTAAACTGTTACATCATAGTACGGGCAAAACTTCTGACAGCCCTATTATTGTCGTTGAAAATGCCACATAGTAGTTTCGGTGAAACGTCTGACGGTCCTTTCATTGTCACTAAAGAATACCACATTATTGTAATTGAAAATGCCACATCATAGTAGATAAAACGTCTGACAGTCCTGCTATTGTTATTGAAAATGTCAAATCATAGTTCCGTAAAACGGGGTAACTTTGGGACATTTTTTCCTTTCTTTTATGATTTCTGTCAATACCTATAAAGCTGATTCGCAGAGAGTACGGTATTTATATGAAGTTGACATTCCTCTTTTCAAATATGGACATGATTTTCCTCTACTAGCAATGATTTAATTATAATCGCCTTCTATTTGTGTTCCAATCTTACCCCATTATGTGGGGAAACTTTGGGACATTACAATTTTTCGTTCAGGACTAGGAGAAATCAATTCGTCCCTATATTACTCTTCGGCCATTTATTTATGAACATCTGAGACATTAAAAATAAAAGTAAATTTAATTTAGTACGGTTTCTTTCTGTAATTAACGGACCTAAAATTTCCATGAGAAAGTCATACCTAAATGGCAGACTTAAAAATTGATATAAATGAGATGAATGTTCAAACTAAAATAAATTGCTTTAAAACTGAACAGTTCGTTGTAGGCCTCAAGCTCATTTACACTGTAAATGCCCCGACGGCCAAGTAGTTTGGTCGGGTTGATCAGCTGCACTATTTCTTCTTTCGAAAAGTAAATTTCGTCGCGCTTTGCCGGCCATTTCCAAAGAACCCCGGACTTCTTCATGGCAGTGATGAGTATTTCGTCACTGTTTTTCATTTCAGTGATCTATCCCGGATAAAGTTCACCCTCGTAATTCACCAGAACGTACTGTCCCACGGACAAACTCTGGAGGCTACTTTCAGGTTGTGGGCGTGAAGTCGAAGGAGTAGGTTCATAGTCAAAGTCGCTGAATTCCTCGTTTAAGGTCATGCTGTCATCAGTGTCTTGTAACGATAAACCAGTGCTACCATCATTGCTACTGTTCTCTCTTCTTGGTCTTTACTGCCGCGGTACCGGTACTTGCTGTCGTGCTCCCGCACCGTCCACTGTTGATGGTTGGGATTCAGATGACGCTTCATGTGCTTCTGCTAAAATACTCTTTCATGGGGGAACGTTAAGCTTCTTCCTTCTCGTCGTTTGACGACGGCCTTTGGTAGCTTCTTCCAGTTTCTCCGTAATTTGCTCTAAGAAAATGTCCCCAATGATGGGAAGAAAGAGATGAATCCAAGCTCTGCGAAAGCAACCTTTTCAGGACCGGCTGTCTGTCGGTAGGATAAATTCCCGACTTGCGGAATCCGGCGCTCAGGTTCTCTGGACCCGTGTACAGACTACCCCAGAGCTTTTTCAGCAGTGTGGGTGAAATTGTTCCTCGGGTACAGATGTACACCGACTTCCAGCGGCCGTCTCCTTCCACTCTTTCAGAACTTCCCGCCAAGCAACTTTCATCGGGCGAAAAAATGCCACGTCCTGTGGCTGCAGGAGATGTGTTGCATTCGGTGGAAGCGCTATGAATTTTATGTTGTTTTCCTTGCAGAGCCGCAGTACTTCGAAGTTAACGTGGGAGCTAAGGTTAGCGCAACATCTCCTGCTGCATTTCCACACACCGTGATTGATGTGCACGCTTTTGACGAATTTTGAATCCTCTGGGGGTACTTGGTTCCCCCTCTTAGTGATAATTTTTCCGGCGCTAGGATTGTCGACAAGGTTAGTTTCGTGGTAGTTCCAGATATTGCTAGGAGGAATTCCACTCGGCTCGTGTTCCAAAGTATCGATAAAATTGTTCACGACCTCTGCGTCCGTCGCTGCTCTCGAGCGAGAAATGTTTTTTCACAATTCTCTGCGTTAACACTGCTTTGTGTCCTTGCATAAATCCTTCTGCCCAATCCTTTCCTGGGTGGTTGTTTTTAAAAGTAACTTCCTTCTCCCCACATCGGTCCAGGTACGACTTCACAATGCATCGAAGGTCAACCGTATGAACGGGGAATCTGTAGTTTGACACGGCAACCATGTGAACTACAAATTGCACCTCCTCCTCCTCATTTCTAAATACAGGAGCCCGACCCACAGGATTGCAGTGCTTTTCCTGGCTCTTCAGGTACAATGTGTTTTTTTCGGAATGTGAAATTTCGATGCCGCTTGGCGAAGAGACAATTTTTTGTTTTCGATCGCTTGCAAGGCCTCCCTCAAACTTTCATCTGTGTAATAATTTTTGTCTGGACGTATTCCAAAAGCACGTTTGGGATTTCTTGGCATGATTGGTCAGCTTTGATTCTGAAAAGAAAATATTAAATAACACTTAGGATCACTGTGTGGCGTAACCGTAATCGTAAGTAGGTTATTTCAATTCTTCCCCGGAAGGGGGAAGCGGGCCATCAGCTCAACGATGGAGCTCTTAGGCCGTAGAAGAAGAAAAGGAAAATAGAAGATAAAATATAGAAGGTATGTATCGTACATACCGAAAGGGGAAACAAGTATTGAATGAAGCGCAGAGGTACCATCACAGCAAGCCGGACCCCAGGGAAGACCCGCAAAGCGCCCCGCACAAGCCAACCCTTACAAAGACCCGGAGGAGAGGAAACAGGACGTATCTCGGGCGCGCATGGCGAAAAGGCTCTACATAGATAGACAATTACATATTGCATGTTACAGCGAATGAGAGGGGATAAAGGAGGGGTGCGGAAGAAAGGTGGAGTACGGAGTAGGATAGTATTGTAGTGTATCTCGGGCGCGCATTCCGGAAAAAGAATGCAAAGAATTACATAAGCATATTACATAGGTACAATGTTGGCGGTCGGCATAAAGGTAGAGTAAGGGGTCGGGTAATGTTGTAACAGAAGGTAATAGAGTATAGTGGTAATGTTCGTGATGGACGTGGCAAGTAGTCGGAGAAGGTCGAAAGTAGGGAGCGGCGAAAGGAAGAAGTTTGAATGTGGTGTGGGTAGGTTAACAGTTGGCGACGATGGGGTGGGTGGCGGGGGGGGTCAGAGGAGGAGGAGAGGGTGGAAGACGGGAGGAACGGTCAAGCCGCGGTGGGGAGCGAGTGTGTTCCACACGATGGATTCGCCCTCGAAAACGGACGCCGTTGGCGGTGAGATGGTCTACGTCGGCAAGTGAGGCAAGGCGAAGGCGAACCATGAAAGTCGGGCCGTCAGTGTTGAAGATTCGAAACACCCGGCGTACAGGGACGCCCGCCTGTTGCAGTTCCTGCAGGATAGCCTGTTCAGTGACGGCAGGTTCAATCCCACGGATGACACAGCTCGGCGATAAGAACGGCTGTTGAGCTGGAATGGAGGAATCTTCACGGCCTTGGGAGACGGGCGGAGCTGCAACGGTATCAGCCATGATGTGAGCAGGGGGCAAGTGGGGACGGGTGACAGGGGTAGCGAGAGATGTAGCGGGTGTGGACATGATAGAGGATGAATGACTATAGGTAAGGGTGGAGGTAGAAAAAGACGGGGGAAAATGGACAGAAGTGGTGACGGTGGTGGTGGGAGTGGTAGTAAAAGTGATAAGGAGGGGAACAGAGGTGGTGACGATAGTGGCAGTAGTAGTAGTTGATGGAGCGATGGAAGGAGAAGTGACTTTAATAGGGAAATCGGGATCAGAGGCCAATTGTTGTAGAATATGTGTTGGAGTAGGATGAATTTCACGCTCGGCACCAAGGACGAAGAGGGTACGGAATTGGAGGAGGTGCGTCGCTTCTCTCGAAGAATGGAGAAAGGCCTGTGTGGCGTAAATTTGGGACAGTCTATTTACAGTGTTGAGATTATAAAATAACATGGACGTATTAAAAAACTACTATAAAGTAAAATAGGTGTCAAAGCATCTACTTCTCAAAATGCATACCTGTCAATATTGTAATATACACAGCTTTCTTCTAGCATATAAAAGTTTCCGGAGCAATAAGGAATAAGTAACTTGAAAATATGAACTGAGAAACAAGTAGGCTGTGTTCAGTCGACTGTGGAGCAACAGCTTTTAAACGATGCTACGAGATGTCAGCACATACTAGCGGTTCCGGTAGTGGTGATTGTGCGCCAATTCAAAACGAATAGTGTTGGGGGGGGGGGGGAAATGAAAATGCTGAAAATTACGCATTGTACCAAAGTTCCATTCCCCGTCCCAAAGTTACCCCGTTTTACGGTGGGTGAATCGTTTGATGGTTCATTCATTTGAAAATGTCACATCATGGTCGGTGAGAAATGTCTGACAGTCCTATTATTGTAACTGAAAATGTCACATCGTAATACGTGTGAAATGTCTGATGTTCATTTCATTATCACTGAAAAATGATATCTGACAGTCCTCTTATTGTCACACCATAGAATTGGTGAAACGTCCGACGGTCTTATTATTGTAACTGAAAATGCCCCATCATACTATGGATGAAACGTCTGATAGTTCTATTATTGTCATTGAAAATATGGTTCGACTCGTTGGCTGAATGGTCAGCGTACTGGCTTTCGGTTCAGAGGGTCCCGGGTTCGATTCCCGGCCGGGTTGGGGATTTTAACCTTAATTTTTTAATTCCATTGGCCCTGGGACTGGGCGTTGGTGCTGTCCCCAACATCCCTGCAACTCACACACCACACATAACACTATCCTCCACCACAATAACACGCATTTACCTACATGGCCGATGCCGCCCACCCTCATCGAAGGGTCTGCCTTACAAGGGCTGCACTCGGCTAGAAATAGCCACACGAAATTTTTTAAAAATTGAAAATATGGATGACCATGATAATATGGGTGAAATATCTGATGATCCTTTCATTGTCACTGAAAATGCCCCATCATGGTATACGTGAAACGCGAGAGACCTGTTATTGTTTAAAATGCCAAACCCTAGGGGCGAAACGTCTGGCGGTCCTTTCATTGTCACTTAAAATACCACATCACAGTATGGATGAATCCTCTGACAGTGTAAATAAATTGACATAGTCTACACCGGAAGGAGCATTATTTAAAAATAACTATAAACCGCTTTCCGTTAATAACTGAGCTAGGAAACTTGTTCGTTGATATTTGTTGCAATAACATAGTTAGATTTATTGTAAAAGACAGTTAAATTGATTTCAGAAGATTTTAGGCACAATTTGTTGTTTGTTGACATTTTGTGCTGGCTGAAAGGACGTAATTTATATTAGCGATCTTTACAAGTTTATCTTCTCAACATTGGTTGGCAGTAAATCAGAGGCTAACAAAATGACAGCCATGACCTTAGCGCATGAGGACGATCGATGTGAAATGATGTTTGTTGAATCTCAGTTAAGTCCAATTGATGAGTAGTCCTCTGGACTTTGTATAGTCCCCTATCTGTTAATACCTGCGAACAAGTCAGCTCAGAGAATTTGTTCTGTTAATGTAGTAACTACCGTAAAATACCTCACATTAAAACATTTTCCTCTGTATAACCGCAATTTAAATGTTATACAACTTACTTCGAAAAATAAATGAAAAGAACTTTCTGAAGGCTTTTCATTACTGGGAATATACCGGCTATAATTTTACGAAACCACACTGTCGAAATCCACGAGTTTTTGATGAAATAATTATCAACACACCCGAAACTTTGAATGACGAGAGTAACGTCCGTAGAATCGCAATCAGTGAAAAATTAATGATTTGTGACTTAGCGAAATTGTTATAAGTGATTTCTACCACATAATAATAATAATAATAATAATAATAATAATAATAATAATAATAATAATAATAATAATAATAATAATAATACTGGCTCCTTGACTGCATGGTTACCTTTGTAGCCTTTGGTTCACAGCATCCTGGTTTCGATTCCCTGTCGGGTCGGGGATTTAAGCTGCAGCTAATTAATTCCCCTTTTTATGAATGGGTGTGAACTACCATAGAAGCACGCAATAGTGAATACATCCCTCCTGATACGGTTGGCGTCAGGAAGGGCATCTGGCCATAAAACTAGGCTACTCTTCGCACCTGTGACCCTACCAGGTGTGGAGAAAGTGGAATAATAGTGAAATGATCTGACTTCATTGAATGAGAGCGCACGGAAATATGCACTAACAATCCCAATAATGATCTATTGCTAAATGTAACGTTTCTTCAGCGCGTGTCTGCGATGTTTCTTACAACAATTGACTTTCATGTCACTATTGTCCGGCCTGGAGCTGACTGGTCAGCGTCTTACCTTCGATCATCAGAAACTTCGGTTCGAATCCCAGCCAGTTTGAAATTTTAATCATGAACGGTTGATCATGAGCAGGGGACTGGGTGTTTATGCTGTTCCCGACATTCTTCTAACTCGCACACAAATTCACTTCCAGGCACGTAGTTTCGTGCACATGGCAGACGTCGCCTGTAGTCCTCAAAAAGTCTGCTTTACAAGGTTAATACAAGACTGGTAATACATACAGACTGTTATTCTTTTCTGCAGTCACACCTTTGTGAATTAACGATGCGCCTCTCCAATCCTCTGTTTGCATCAAGCGCGGTGGTTTCGTTTAGTTCGAGAGTCTTTAAATAATTCAAAACTGACTCTCTTCCTTGTTGTCTTAAACTCCCTCTACCTTTCTTACCCCCATGACGAGTCCGTTATTATTCTAGGTAAGCTGTCCTTCTCCATTCGCCTTACATGACCCGACCGAGGTCAGTTTATACGTTCAAGTTCATCTATTGATTTCATTCCTTGCTTAGCCTTTATCTCCTCATTCCGAGCAGCCTACTGCCATTGTTTCCTCCTGTTTGCACCAGCAATACTTCTCGCTACTTTCATATCTGTCACCTCTAACTCATGAACAAGATGTCCCGAGTTTACCCAGCTTTCACTCCCGCACAGCGAAGTCGATTTGAAAACAAGCGATGTAAGGACATTTTCGTACAGAATAACGTTGATCACAAGTGTCTGCTCACTGCATTAGCTTCACTGTACCTTAGTCACTTATTGTACTGCCATCCAAGGAGAATACACGTCCTACATATTTGAAATGATCTACCTGTTCCCGTTTTGTATTTCGCACCTTAAATTCAATCCTCCTAGGTTTATTCTCAACTCACTTTAGTCTTGGAAATGCTAATTATCATACCATGCTTTTTGCATCTATTTTAATGACATAAAATTACTGTTACTTGACTATACTACGATATTTTGCAGAATTACGAAGAGTTGATCTGTCGTCTCCAAGACATCCCGTTTCTTCAAATTCGGCCCTAAAATGTGTGGTCAAGAAGTTCCCAGCTTAAGCCGATTACCTTAAATTGTAATCCGTTGCTATAAGAAAGTGAATCCTGTAAACATTTCTGCTATAAGGTGAAACTGCGGAGTAAAGAACTAAACACGTTTGAATATCACGCATCGACTTGAGTGTGAAATTTACGTAAACTGTTGAAAGACCTGTTTAAGTGAAATGACTTCCACTGGAAAGTGCTTTTGAGTAACAAAGTATTTAATCCTTTGGTGGCAGCGTAACATCTTGCGACCTGTACTTCCGGCAGGGCTTCTGTGATGTACGAACGGCGGGGTACTTGAAGTGAAGTAAGGCTACGTTCCTTTCCTAGAGACAGAACGAAGTTTTCTGCTCGGAAACGTACATGTCTTATTAATAATTAAAGTACAATCCAGCTCCATGGCTACGTGCTAAGCGTCTTGGCCTTCGGTCCTCTGGTTCGATTCCTAGTCCGGTCGAGGGTTTTAATCTTATCACGCTTGCTTCCCTTGGCACGGGGACTGGGTGTTTGTGCTGTCCCCATTATTCCTGTATCTGAAATGAAATGGCGTATGGCTTTTAGTGCCGGGAGTGTCCGAGGATAAGTTCGGCTCGCCAGATGCAGGTCTTTTGATTTGACTCCCGTAGGCGACCTGCGCGTCGTGATGAGTATGAAATAATGATGAAGACGACACATACACCCAGCCCCCATGCCAGCAAAATTACCCTGCCGGTAATCGAACCCGGGACCCCTGTGACCAAAGGCCAGCACGCTAACCATTTAGCCATGGAGCCGGACGTTTCCTGCATCTAATACACCACCACGCACAATACTATCCTCTAACACACTAACATGCAATTTCCCGTTCACGCAGACGCCACGCACCCTCTTCGGAGGGTTTCCGAAAGGTTGGTCCTCTTCCACTTTCTCCTAGATTAAAATTAAGAAGGGACGGCTATCTTGTTTTTTTTTTGTTTTTTGTTTTTTGTTTTTTGTTTGTTTGTTTGTTTGTTTGTTTTGGTTTTACGTCGCACCGACTCAGACAGGCCTCATAACAGGGCTAGGACTGGGAAGGAAGCGGCTGTGGCCTTAATTAAGGTACATTTGCCTGGTATGAAAATGAAAAACCACGGGAAACCATTCTCAGGGCTTCAGACAGTGGGGTTCGAGCCCACCATCTCCTGAATACAGGCTAACAGCTACACACACGTCTCGAATAGCGTACCCTACTCACTCGGTGATAATTATCTGGCCGTAGATGTTATTTCCCCATAGAACAAAGTCGAACACCACGATTGCCATAATGAAATGTCAGTTTTCTTTAAATAAATCTAACTGCACAACCCGTCACTGACAGGTTGTTGAACATTTCCATATCACCGACGCTCGCCGTTGATGAACTTAATATCTACATTATTGGAATTTGCATTTCTTACAACTTTTGTTATATGCAGGTACTAGATAGAACTTATAATTGTGGAGATAATTGGACATTTGTGAAAACTTGTAATAATCGTGATCATCATCATCATCATCATCATCTGTGTACCCTCCAGGTTCGGTTTTTCCCTCGGACTTAGCGAGGGATCCCACCTCTACCGCCTCAAGGGCAGTGTCCTGGAGCTTCAGACTCTTGGTCGGGGGATACAACTGGGGAGTATGACCAGTACCTCGCCCAGGCGGCCTCACCTGCTATGCTGAACAGGGGCCTTGTGGAGGGATGGGAAGATTGGAAGGGATAGGCAAGGAAGAGGGATGGAACCGGCCGTGGCCTTAAGTTAGGTACCATCCCGGCATTCGCCTGGAGGAGAAGTGGGAAACCACGGAAAACCACTTCCAGGATGGCTGAGGTCGGAATCGAACCCACCTCTACTCAGTTGACCTCCCGAGGCTGAGTGGACCCCGTTCCAGCCCTCGTACCACTTTTCAAATTTCGTGGCAGAGCCGGGAATCGAACATGGGCCTCCGGGGGTGGCAGCTAATCACGCTAACCACTACACCACAGAGGCGGACAATAATCGTGATAATCTCCGTTAATTTTGTCCCTACAGTAAAAAAGGATGAAACATAAAGTATCTGGTAAATTTTTCGCAACTTCCATTATTTTCAGTTTTCGATACAGCTAATGAAAATCTACAGCCTGTTTCCAGTCATTCGACCGGGTTAGGAATGGAATGCGTCGAGGATATAAATTGTGCCGGCTGCCGAAGCCTGTCAACAATGATTAATGAATGACAGTTGAAATGACATGATATTGGAGAGTGTTGCAGGAATGAAAGATAAAAGGGAAAACCGGAGTACCGGGAGAAAAACCTGTCCCACCTCCGCTTTGTCCAGCACAAATCTCACATGGAGCGACTGGGATTTGAACCACGGAACTCAGCGGTGAGAGGCCGGCGCACTGCCGTCTGAGCCACGGAGGCTCTCGATACAGCTAATATTCCTCCTTAATATTGCTTCTCTTTGTATACCAATCAAATAAGATATACTGTACTTGGGGACAAAACATGACGACCTCGTCTACCAACACTACTCTCCGGAAATATACAACATGTTTATGGACTGCATTATTTGTCATTTCGATTTAAACTGAGTTATTAATTTATTATCTCGATATTACTATTAATAATGCTAAAAGGATCACTACACTGAACTCAACACGAAGAAAGAGTAAAGACTGAAGAGAGTGTGGAAGAAAGTGGTTTGGCAACCTCTCCACACCAAAGAAGCATCACTAAGAACTCGTTAACTCAGCAGGTGGAGGGCGTGATTGACACTTTGTTCTAGCGCCTGACACTCAGGAGCCATCATCGGCTAAGTTCGTGCATGGTCGTCGTTGCCCGATATTTAGCCACATCCTCCCTCTGCTTGAGCGTTTCAAAACTGAGGATTAACGCTCCCTTCGATTTGAGTGTATTGTGAACAGAATTACAGGATCAGTAATATAACTGCTATTGCGTACCCAGTTTATAACCGGTTCTAATACGTGGGAAAATAAGTGGATAATTTTATTATCAAAGGCATACCTAGTTACAAATATTCATGTCATATCGTTATGATGGAGGCCCATATAATATTGTAAGGGGAGCGAGCTGATAAAACTTTTAACTTTTCTTTGCTAGGATGAGACGTCTCCCTCTTACAACTATATACGGACTGGAAAATTATTTATCATAAAAGTGGGCTTACCAAATTCGTTCTACGTCTCCAGAAGCGCCGGGAATAGGATTGTTGAAACTCATTTTATAGTTCATGTCGAACGATCTTTACCACAGTTTCAGCACTTATAGTTTAGTTCCTAATATCACTTGACATATTTTGCACAGATTCTGCAAATAACTTATTGTTCACGCTCAATCCTGTCGAACGACTGATGACCACAGTTTCAACACTTATAGTTTAGTTTTTAATGTCACCTGTCATATTGCACAGATTCTGTAAATAACTTATTGTTCACACTCAAAATGGTAACTAATGAAATAAACAAAGAAATTTCATTTTATATTATAAGATAATTATCTGAAAGATGAGAAACATGTCACTGTGGAACAAACTAGGGAAGATACAACTACATATATTTATTACGTGGCTGTGGTATGTAGTTTAGCGGAGTAATAAATTTGCACAGATTACTTCTTGCTCGTCTACAGTAGGTCTTGACAATGATGAGGCTGTTCTTTGATAAGGTCTCTTTAGTGGGGAATAGTCTTCTTTGCGGTTCGAAATTTATTCTTTTAGAAGAAGATGGCATGTGTGTAGACGATGTCATTGACTTCCGGGCCCGTATTGTAGGTATTATAGGTTGAAGGTGTTTCTCAGCAATTTCAGAATCTTCTATATCCTCATCTTCTGCAAGAATTTGTTCGAATTTGTTCGAACATTTCTCTAAGTTTTCTTTTTCTTTGTTGTACATCGTTATCCGAATTTTTCTTCAGGGGATTGCGAATCTCATTTATGAGTCTTTCTTCTTCCTCTTTAGATGGGCGTTCCTGAATAACAAGGTCATTTTCTATGGTGGGATTGTCTGTATTTTATTCTTCAGCAGACTGCATTGTTATCAGATGGATATGTTTACACATATTGAATTTGATGGCTGACTAGTGACAGCTACATATATAGGCATGAATGCAGACTTTACATTCACTGCATGTTAAATTACACTCGCATTTTATTTCGTCTGTTTTCCTAATTTCATATATTTCATGACTATTGGCAGATGGTACTCTCCACAAGTCGCCATCGCAGATAACATTTTCTAATTAAAGAGACAGTGCATTAGTATGGCCGCGTCTTATCTCAAACAGTTTACTTGTTACTTTATCTCTGTGTAAGTAAATGAGACGCTCAAAAGGTTTATCTCTTATGAACCGCATCAGGATATCGATGGTTATATCCAATCTTTTCGGGTTCTTCCCGCCCATATAAATGTGCTTGATAAATCCATACATTCGCTCCAAATGCATGTTGGTATTGAGACCTGCATGGAGGCGATGGCAATACGCCCAACTAGAAGCACAGTGTTTATAATGCAGCTCGAAATACAGGGCAAATTCCAGAATGTCCGGGTCACTTTGTAAATCAGTTAATGCCTGATTTAACATCCTCGAAAATGCATCCGAATCTTTCTCTTCTAGCAGAATCCTTAATATCTTGTAGGTTTCAGCCTGCTTTTCCCTTCCTTTAATTTTACTAAGATTTTTTTTCCACGCGCGGTCAACATGCCAGGAACAGAAAAGTCGAAACTTGGGAGGAAGCATTACTTTCATCCAGGCATTGTAGAATGATTCCGTCATGTCCGACATGAAAACTTCAGGCTCAAGTTTTTGAGACATAACCTCTCTCAAAACCGACATGAATATTTCCATGACTGTCGTGTCAGACCTGTTACTCAGCATGAAAGCACACGGGAAACCTTGGCATTTTTCGTCGATAACTAGCAGTGTTGTCAGTTCAAATCCATATGAATTCATCCTGTGTGTGCTATCAAGACAAATGCAGTTAGAACCATATTTTTCAAGCATTTCCCTTTGTGATTCGTTCATAAGAATCAACGTGAAGTTCTCTATGTTTAACTGAGGATTCGAGGAATTGTGCCTTGTAGAAACGCACTACATCTCCTAGTGTATCCACTTCACGAATCCAGGCTTCGCCACTCGTGCAATCATTTCGATGCCGTACTGCCTCAGATTTTAAATTATACTGTCGTTCGATGTTAAACAGATCGTTCATGGTGAGAATACGTATGCGATCTCTATCTGAACAGCCTATAGAAAATCGAACATCATCAAGAATTTTATCAAAAGGAATTTTCATGGCTATTTTACTTGCTATATCTTCCCTCTCTTTGTCAGCCTCAGACGACTCAGTTCTGGTTGGTGACCGACATGGGTTTTGCAGAAATTAGCAACTGTTTTTCCTGATGAGCTGAATGTATCTTCTTATTTTCGATGGACAATGACCGTTTATTTTATTTGTCCCCTAAATTTTATCATGCCGTATGTTCTGCCCCTTAGTCTTAAAATACCCATCGCGATGACAAACAAAAAACATTTTTGTAGAACCACAATTTTATTTACATATTTAGAGCGCCATATGACGTACTCACAGACATGGCCTTTCTCAGTGTTCGCC
Organism: Anabrus simplex; assembly: GCF_040414725.1. NCBI lineage: Eukaryota > Metazoa > Arthropoda > Insecta > Orthoptera > Tettigoniidae > Anabrus > Anabrus simplex. The sequence continues at coordinate 301,347,724 of NC_090268.1, read as the reverse complement.
TTCCAGCTGTAAAACTCCTCACTACTGGAGAATTCGAGAGTCTCGTGTGAAATAGAAATGTCATGATTGTTCGTATAATGTTGCACCGCATCCGTTCTTGAGTCCAGTAACTCTGAACAAATTGGACATCTCACTTTCACTAATACACTGTCTGTGCGTGGATTTACGTGCATCGCACTTAGATGAAACTTTAAATTGTACTTATTATGAGTGTTGAAACTGCAGAAGTCACATGTAAATTTCACTGCATCACCTGAATGTTTCGTCTAAAAATGACGATTCAAGTTTTTTCTATAATTAAAAGATGTAGAACATTGTGCACACAAAGTTATTCATGACTACTTTATAATTAAATAATACACTGGCTTAATATCCCACTCCAAAATTCTCAAAGAAAAAACTTCAATCCACGTTTTTGCAAACTTCATCTGACTACCGCACGCTACATATTGGGAGCATCTTTCCGGGCGGGATCTTCGGGAATGCATACGCTACAAGAAAAAGAAAGACTTGTGTATAATTATAGAATGTACCGGTAGAACATAATGCACACACGATGTTATTCATCACTATTTTAGAATTAAATTTAATACACTACCTTAAATAATTACTTGTGACGACACGAAAGAATTAAATAATACACTAGCTAAATTATTTCACTCAAATATTCTTAACTAGCTGTAGTACCCGGCATTGCCCGAATAGTTTCTGAATATTTCCCTTTAAGATTTGCATTACCAGTTAGTTATGTGTGAAGTGAATTTTTATAGAATTACTTTTTGACTTGCAGATTGATATGTTACGATCTATAATGTAGTTTAAGAATTATTTAGATGTGTTTGATTTCAAGTTTTAGATGATTTAATTTTCGAGTAAAACTTCGTCCTTATGGAAGTTTGGGAAGTATTTGATCCTGTCAAAAATTAATAAGTGATAACTAAATGTATTTAGCCGTCGCATTATAGATACGATGTACAGGATTTCAACTGTCAATGAGACTGTGCCCCTCTCGCCCCCCACCCCTAAGAGATAAAAAATCTGGATTATCACCATTCATCTCAGTGACCCCGAAAACTGTAGATTCGACACTGTTTTCGATTATTTTTATATCTCATTCCCCCCTCACCCTCACCCCAAAGGAGGCGGAACATGAACTTTAAAAAATTCGGAGTGTTACTATTCATTTCAGCGACCACGAAAACTATGGATTCGATACTATTCTAGATTATTTTTATACCCCCCTCGCCCCCTTCCATAAGAGTGCTAGGGGTGTCTTACCCCCACGCGGTTTGTCTCCCGATACTAATTGAATGATAAGTGTACCAAGTTTGGTGACATTACTCCAGTGGTTTAGGAGGAGATGTGTCATTTACACACCCACACACACCCGCGCACATACATACATCCATTTTATATATAGTAAGAAGCAGAAGCAGAAGAAGAAGAAGAAGAAGAAAATATTTTATATATAGTTTTTCGATTATTTTTATATCTCACCCACTTCGCCCCCCACTTGGACCTGTAAAAATTTCGGAGTATTACTATTCATCTCAGAGACCCTGAAATCTATGGATTCGAAACTGTTTTTAATTATTTCTATATCTCATACCCCATTCGCTCCCTACCTAAAAGGGGACTGAACTTGGACTTTAAAAAATTCTCTCGAGTATTACTTTTCAAGTCAGCGACCCCAAAAACTATGAATTCGACACTATTCTCGATTATTTTTATAACTAACCCCCCTGACCCCCCTCCCTCAAGGGCGCTAGGGATAGCTTACCCCCACAGTGCTCGTCTCCCGATAGTAAGTAGTACGTGTACCAAGTTTGGTTGAAAATGCTCCAGTGGTTTAGGATATGTGTCATTTATACACACACATACATCCATTTTTATATATAGTTAAGATAAGATTTTTATACTGCGCCCCTTTTCCATCCCCGCCCAAAGGAGTCCTATGAGTGCCTTACACAACAGTATACCTTTCCCAGATAGTAAGTCTTATGTGTACCAATTTTGGTTGGCAGCTATGCCCAAACGTACAAGCATAATCTCGCTGATCTAGAATCCTGGAACTGACGTTGCCATGGTTACTGCAGTTCATTTCTTTTATCCGATTCCTAGAGCAGGGGCAGTGTGGTACCAATATCTCCGTAACGGTTGGTTTTACGGCCTTAAAACATGGTTTTCGGGTCCACAGGGCTTACTGAGTTTTGTTCATTGCGTCAAGAGGATTAAATTGAGCTTTGTCTCGTCCTTATACGACAAATTCGATATTTTGCATATATTAGCCTATTATTTTTATATCTCCCCACCCCCGTGCCCCCCACCTCTAATTGTTTTGAAAATAAAATACAGCCCATGTTACTCTCTGGCAATGCAGCTTTCTATAGGTGAGGAAATTTTTAAAATCGGTTCAGTAGTTTTTGAGTCTATTCGTTACAAACAAACAAATTTTTCCTCTTTATAATATTAGTATAGATGAATTAAAAGTGAGCGGGAGTTGTGACGACACGATGCGTTCGGCACTACGAGCCGAGTGACACCGAATATAACCGATGATGGCTCCTGAGTGTCAGGCGCTAGACAAAAGTATGATTGACCATATAGTTAGTAAATGATTTATGATTTATAATTTACTAACTCTATGTGATTGACATGCTGGTTATTCCGTACCTTTAACGAATATCCTTTAGGGGGAAGCGCCGTGCAAAACAAGTGAACGCTATCGAAGTAACAACGTAAGCATGGTCGCCTCACTTCAGATATGCACTTGTCTGTTATTCGGTTTTGAGTAGTGAAGATGTCAAACCTATTGAAATTCATCGACGAATGACGACTCCATATGGTGATGCATGTTAGTCATAGCCCCATACTGGCCGTGCAACAATTGCAATCATCCGAGACCTGCAATCTCCACATTCACTAGACCTCGCCTCGATCTGATTACCACATGTCTTGGCCACTCAAGGAGGTACTGGGAGGAAAGATGTTCCGTTTGGATGCAGATGAAGGCTGTGCACGAGTGGCTGTGCAGATAGACAAATGATTTATTTCTGGAGAAATCCATGCTAATGATGGGATAATCGAATACTTTAAATATTCGAATAACCTCCATCCGATTATTTAAATAATCGAATATTTAAGTAATCGAATGAGTTTCAAATATCATTCAGTTTAATAATCGAATCTTTTTAATAATCGAATCATTTTCATCCGATTAATTAAATAATCGAATAAATAATCGAATGGAAAAATTCACTATTCGATTGCCTCATTCGTTCGAGTGATGTTTCGGGTGAATAATCGAAAAAATAATCGAAAGTAAAAAATAATCGAATAAAATGAAATATATAATCGAGAAAACGATTATTTTTTATTCGATTATCCCATCAGTAATCCATGCACTTTGTAAGCGCTGGAGGACTTGCATTAAATGTGTCACCGGGCGAGTTGGCCGTGCGGTTAGAGGCGCGCGGCTGTGAGCTTTCATCCGCGGGATAGTGGGTTCGAATCCCACTGTCGGCAGACCTGAAAATGGTTTTCCGTGGTTTCCCATTTTCACACCAGGCAAATGCTGGGACTGTACCTTAATTAAAGCCACGGCCGCTTCCTTCCAACTCCTGGGCCTTTCCTATCCCATCGTCGCCATAAGACCTATCAGTGTCGGTGCGACGTAAAGCCACTAGAAAAAAAAGTGTTAGAGACTACGTAGAAAAATTCTGAGATGAAAATGAAGTGTGAGAGAAAGAAAATGAAATGTACAGGCAGAATTATAATTTTATTTATACAGATTATCGTTCAAAAACGTAATTATCGTTACACCAACAAGTCTGAGGAGTTCCAATTACTAGCGCTCCCTTTGTAGCGTTCCCGGGATCGTTGACTGCTGTCATGTGGAGACTTCGTGTTGAGGGTCTGCCATTTTGTACTATGTAAGCCTGTGTGTGGTAATGCGAGCTGCTGACGTAACTCAGCGCGGTGACACTAGTAATGGCCAATTACCGTAATTAGCATGCACCACCCCGTACCTTGTGAGAGCACGAGACCAGGTTTGTTATACTTTCTGAAGGAGTGGGTTAATTTATCTCCAGACAAAGAGACACCAACAACCTGCTGTCGTATTCAGGCCATCTCAGGGCATGGAATGTGAAGTCACAGAGCAGTAGCCACCTTAAATGCTTTGGTCGCCATTAAGTTTATACCTCATTAAAATATCATCCCTTCTTATTTTAGTGCCTTCTGCACTGGAAATATGTTAAAACTTGATGGCATCTGTTTACAATATTTGCGCTCTATGAGGCCAGTCGTGTCGCTATAAAACAACCACTCAAAGTGGCCGACGTAATCTGTGTTAAATGTCCTTTTAACAGGAAAATATGTTTTGACGTTTTCATATTATCTTTTCACAGAACAAAAACCGCAACCCTGTTACAGGCTGACTCACTCTCACTTTGTTTCTGAGACCGTTGTGTTTGCACGTCGGATACAGTCCCCTCATCACTAACTTTCTTTCTTAATCTGCTTACCCTCCAGGGTTGGTGTTTCCCTCGGACTCAGCGAGGGATCCCACCACCTGTACCGCCTCAAGGGCAGTGTTCTGGAGCATGAGATATTGAGTCGGGAATACAACTGGGGAGGATGACCAGTACCTCACCTAGGCGGCCTCACCTGCTATGCTGAACAGGGGCCTTGTGGGGGGATGGGAAGATTGGAGGGGATAGACAAGGAAGAGGGAAGGAAGCGGCCGTGGCCTTAAGTTAGGCACCATCCCGGCATTTGCTTGGAGGAGAAGTGAGAAACCACGGAAAACCCCTTCCAGGATGGCTGAGGTGGGAATCGAACCCACCTCTACTCAGTTGACCTCCCGAGGTTGAGTGGACCCCGTTCCAGCCCTCGTACCACTTTTCAAATTCCGTGGCAGAGCCGGGAATCGAACCTGGGCCTCCGGGGGTGGCAGTTAATCACACTAACCACTACACCACAGAGGCGGACTCATCACTAACTCACTCATTTTTAATATTAGTCCTTTTATAAACGGACAGGTTACTCCGATTTTTCATGATCAACGAGCGTCCAGCTCGTTGGCTGAATGGTCAGCATAGACTCTTCGGTTCAGAGGGCCCGAGCTTCGAATCCTGGCCGGGTCGGAGATTTCAATCTTTATTTCTTTCTTTCTTTCTTTCTTTCTTTCTTTCTTTCTTTCTTTCTTTCTTTCTTCCTTTCTTAATGTGCTTACCCTCCAGGGTTGATTTTACCCTCGGTCTCAGCGAGGGATCCAACCACCTGTACCGCCTCAAGGGCAGTGCCCTGGAGCGTGAGACATTGGGTCGGGGATACAACTGGGGAGGATGATTAGTACCTCGCCCAGGCGAACTCACCTGCTATGCTGAACAGTGGCCTTGTGGGGGGATGGAAAGATTGGAAGGGACAGACAAGGAAGAGGGAAGGTACCACCCCGGCATTTGATTGGAGTAGGCCTAGAAGTGGGAAACCACGGAAAACCATTTTCAGGATGGCTGAGGTGGGAATCGAACCCACCTCTACTCAGTTGACCTCCCGAGGCTGAGTGGACTCCGTTCCAGCCCCCGTACCACTTTTCAAATTTGGTGGCAGAGCCGGGAATCGAACCCGGGCCTCCGGGGGTGGCAGATAATCACACTAACCACTACACCACAGAGGCGGACTCATCACTAACTTACTCATTTTTAATATTAGTCCTTTTATAAACAGACAGGTTACTTTGATTTTTCATGGTCAACGAGCGTCCGTTTCATTGGTTGAATGGTCAGCATAGAGCTCTTCGGTTCAGAGGGCCCGGGCTTCGAATCCTGCTCGGGTCGGAGATTTCAGTCTTAAATGATTAATTTCCTTGGCTCTGGGTCTGAGATTTGTGATGTCCCCAACATCCCTGCAACCCACACAACCCCCACACAACACCATCCTCCACCGCAATAATACGCAGTTTCCTGTTCACGGCAGATGCCACCCGAGGGTCTGCCTTACAAGGATTGCACCAGGCTAGAAATAGCTACACATTCTTTTTTACATCGTCATACCCATCTGTGGAGCGCGATAGAACTTATTTAACTTATGTTGAATTGTTCTTCTCCAAAAGTCTCTTCAACTGGGAACTGAACATTTTCCTCTGTTCTTAAGTCCATGATTTATTGATCCTGGTATTCATTTTCTCAGCAAAATGATGCTTGTTGACTGCTTTCTTGAATTGTAGTCCATTTTGAATAATTTCCTGTGAGATACCAATTCTTCTTGACTTTCATTGAGAGAGCAAGGTTGAGAATCCTTTTGATGAGCCTGTCATTGTTCATTCTGAGAATGTGGCCATAAAACTTTAATCGCATTTTCTTTTCCTGATGGCGTCGGTGATCTTTTCAGAATGCTGATAAAGCTGCCGAAACTTCCGTTTCATCCAGATTCCCTCTGAGTGGACTGGAGCGAAGATTTTCCTCAATAGTTCCCTCTCCTGTTTTTCTGTGTCTTTAATAAGTGATCTGCCTCCAATGATAAAGGTTTCTGAGGTGTATATGCTTCAGGTTTGATAGTATTATTATTATTATTATTATTATTATTATTATTATTATTATTATTATTATTATTATTATTATTATTTCAACGAGTATTTCACACTACATTATGCTGATTGGGATATACGTGGTTACTAACTGGTCGCTTGAGGGGAGTATAAATTCACTTTTTCTATATTTCGTCATTAAGCAACATGACATACGATGTTTTCAAACTTTGGCCAAATATTTCAATTTCAGTAGAAAAAATCAATGTAGGACCTAGTGGTCTTCATTCCTTTTTCGCTATGTTTTTTTTTTTAGGTTGCGGGGAGTGGGGGGATGACGATTTGTGGAGTTTCTCTGTGATAGACCTAACTGCCTCACAGCTCGCTAGACTACAGTTTATCATCCATCGCTGAAAGCTGGTAGTTGCTGGGAGTTCTGCTCATCACTGTAGTGAGAGTGAAGAAGGTCACGGACTACGCTGACGACCGTGAACTACCACGCCGCAGTCGGCTAGCAGGTGCATAGCGGACTCTAGTTGGACTACGGCAAAATTGTGATTTGGGAGCAATACACGCACCAATACATTTCAAGGCTCCGTAGTCTGAGAGAAAGTATTGTGGAACGAATCTTGAGATGGGAAGTAGGTCTTGTTCAGAGCTCCTAAGTGGAGAGGCAATCACGTATTCGCAGATGGAACAACTGCTGGTTATCGGCTTCAACATATTTTGTTCATGACTTTTGAGTAACATGTCATGGTCTGTATCTTACAGGTCTCAATGGAAAATATTAACTAAACTTTCTTCAGCTTATCCCAGTTAATTTTGGGGTCGCTGGAGCCACCCAGGGTCATTTTGATTGTGGTAGGTTTTTTTGCTATTTGCTTGACGTCGCACCGAAACGGATAAGTCTTATGGCGACGATGGGATAGGAAAGGCCTACGAATTGAAAGGAAGCTGCCGTGGCCTTGATTAAGGTACAACCCCGGCATTTCCTGGTGTGAAAATGGGAAACCACGGAAATCCATCTTCAGGGCTGCCGACAGTGGGGCTCGAACCCACTATCTCCCGAATACTGGATACTGACCGCACTTAAGCGACTGCAGCTATGGAACTCGGTGACCCAGGATTGACCGGGATTCGAACCTCAGCCAGAAGCTAAGCCACTGAGCTAATCACGCCCTCTCTCAATCGAAAAGGTACAGATGTATTTTAAATAATGCAGTTTAATTGGCCTGATTATGATTTAAAACTACAGTTAAGCCTATTTTCTGATTGTTAGTAATACAGTAACACTATTTTACTGAAATAATAATAATAATAATAATAATAATAATAATAATAATAATCGCCTCTCTGGTGTAGTGGTTAGTGCGATTAACTGCCCCCCCCCCTCGGAGGCCCGGCTTCGATTCCCGGCTCTGCCACGAAATTTGACAAGTGGTACGAGTGCTGGAACGGGATCCACTCAGCCTCGGGTAGGTCAAGGGAGTGGAGGGGGATTCGATTCCCTTCTCAGCCATCCTCGAAGTGGTTTTCTGTGGCTTTCCACTCCACCTCCAAGCAAATGCCGGGATGGTATCTAACTTAAGGCCACGGTCGCTCCCTTCCCCCTCTTCCTTGTCTATTCCTTCCAATCTTCCCATCCCACCACAAGGCCCCTGTTCAGCATAGCAGGTGAGGCCGCCTGGACGGGGTACTGGTCCTCCTCTCCAGTTGTATCCCGGACAGAAAAGTTCCACGTTCCAGGACACTGCCTTTGATGCGGTAGAGGTGGGATCCCCTCACTGAGTCCGAGGGAAAAACCGACCCTGGAGGGTAAACGGATTTATAAAATAATTACAAAACAAATAGTTGAATTCTACGAAAAGAGTAAAACCAAAAACAGACACAATGAAATGGATTGGCGAAATCAAAATCGACTTGAAACAGGCAGAAATCGCACCAGCAGATGTCCAAAACAAGGTAATCTTCATATCCAAAATTCACAAATGACAAGTTTACCAAGTGGAAAGACAAAAGAAGAAGACTGGAAGAACCTGGTCTGAATAATAATAATAATAATAATAATAATAATAATAATAATAATAATAATAATAATAATAATAATAATAATTGTTCCGGGGTGTCTGTGGAACGCAGAGGTGAAATAAGGTGATGGGTAGAATGGGTCTAACTACAATATCAAAAATTAAATTAAAACTTTAACGTAAGTTTGTTTTTTGAAAAGAAATATAACCTAACAATTTTTCACTTAGTGAAAGAATAAAGTGACAGGTACAAATAGCGATCCAGAAAACAAGAATTGGAAAACCCAAGATTAGGGAATTTCACAGGTTTGGGGCTTCAAGCCCTTAGTTTACATATTCTGAGATACCGGATCCAGTTTACAGAATTTTGCAAAATCTCAATGTTTAGACAAGAACTGGAATATTCCAATTTAAGAGCACTTGCTCCAAAGGTTACAGTCTGTAGCCTTCCAGAGGCACCCCTCACTATTACAGAAAACTTCGAAAAGAGCTTACATGCTCTCCAACATCAAAAATCTTACTTTCTCTGGCCTCTCTAGGCACAATTTACAATTGAAATTACTTTTACACAGGGGTATCTGTTACCCAAACTACTGGGCCTTCGTGGAAAAAGAACAGGATAGATTACTGGCCCGAACACAAAATGAATGGAGGCGTACACTTGCACTCCTAGATAATGTATAAAATCCTAACTGGACTCTCGACCCGATTATACAGGGGCTAATCCCAAGCTACTGAGGTGACTCGAAAGAAGGTTAATTTAATGCATTACACGAAAGAAAAACAGTTACGAAATCGTAGTCAGCTCAAACCAAGTTGAAGGGGAACTCGAGAGGGTAACTCACTCTCTATCCTCGATTTACAGTTTTGAGACTTTATGAAATTTTACATTGGCCGAAAGAAAGTTTACATTTTAAAGAACAGGAGGTTACATAATTAGAAATTAGGACCTTCCCCTCGTGTAACTCTACGGAGGTAGCTACAGAAAAATAAGTCTGGTGGCCATTACCTTGGCTGCTGGACTGCCTGGTGAAGAAGGAGGTGCCCGCCTCCTGTCTTAATGCACACACACTCAGAAATACCGCGATCAATCGACAAGGTAGCCAGAAAAGCCACCGTTTATATACGCGAGGGGACGGTTCTAGAGGGTTCTGGACAAATCCGGACACACCCTTTCAATTTTATTGGCAAATTCAAAAGTTACACCCAAAAGTAACAAGAAGGCTTTGATAGGCTGAAAAATAATTACGGAAAATTCCTATTGGCTAGATTAAAAACTGGCGGAATGAGAAAGAAGTGTTGGAAACCTAGAAATATATAAAAAATAAATTAACATTTAGTTGGGAAACAAAAACATAAAAATTTCTTTAAATCACTAATTTTTCCGTCCTGCGCCAGAATGCGTGACCACAGTTTTTTGTAGAGACATCTATGGAGGAATGTCCAAACTTCTTGAAGTACACCAAAAGAAAAGAAAACAAAATAAATCCAATCAGTTTAGGAAACTTAGAAATGACAAACTTCTCAATTATTCATTAGTGACATCTTCTGATTACTGTCCCAACTTCCTGCAGTAGCAATTTCACATTTTGTTGGATAGATAGAGTTCATTAAGGCGCTTCTTTTGAATGCGCGGAGTTGAGGTGTACCTCCCGGTTCAATAATAATAATAATAATAATAATAATAATAATAATAATAATAATAATAATAATAATAATAATAATAATAATAATAATAATAATAATAATAATAATAATAATGTTATTGGCTTTACGTCCCACTAACTACTTTTACTTTTTCGGAGACGCCGCGGTGCCGGAATTTATGCCTACAGGAGTTGTTTTACTACCAGTAAATGTACCGACACGAGGCTGACGTATCTGAGCGCCTTTAAATAACCCCCTGACTGAGCCAGGATCGAACCTGCCAAATTAGGATCAGTAGGCCAGCGCCCCAACCGTCTGACCACTCAGTCCGCCTGGTCTGAAGACAGAAAGGAAGTCACAGTAAAAGAATGAAGGAAATATGGGCACAAAGGAAGACAAATGCACACCTCCGAGTACTGTGCGTTGTCTTAATGAGCGTATTCGCATATCCAGTAGGCCTACTTATAAAATAATAATAATAATAATAATAATAATAATAATAATAATAATAATAATAATAATAATAATGCTTGAACTACTATCTTGCGGACATTTTGTTTTGATGCCATTTAGGCTGTTGTGTGTCAATTTTGACGTTCCATGTTGCTCTACCATGTGGCAGACAAACCGCTACATTCTTGGGTGATCTATGGCTCAGTTTAAATTAATTTTGTCAGGCATACACCAAATGTGTAACCAGGAGTTTTTTTTTACATTCCAAAACGTACGGCATGGAATGCTGAATTAACTTTTTATGTCATTAAAAAATCCGACTAGTTTGTCGGGTTTGAACCCGTGATATTGTGATCTTGTGTATATTTTAAATATCCTACTTCTTCTGCATCCTATGAAGAATAAATAAGTTCTAACCAAAATACTTGCGCCTTCGATGTTAGGCCCCTTAAAACAGCAAGCATCATCATCATCAAACAACAAGCAAAATACTTGTTCGATATTTGGGAAATGCTTCCAGTCATTGTCATGTAAAAGTGCGGTGATCTTACGCAATAAACTTATCAAAAATTTTACTCCGTCTAGTGAAATAAACTTTACTGTTGATATTTGAAGTGGGAGAACACTTGTAAAACAAACAGTGCAGGAAAGTTGTGGTGGAGATGGTGATGATTGTTCCTTTAAGGGGGAAATGCAATTAGGCAACCATCCCCTCAGCCGATGAAAGAGATGATCACTCAATTATACAATTCTGATTTGGTACGGGAAGATACTGCCCTCTCAGAAATGAATAATATGCAAGAGAATATGCTTTTAAAGTGATCTCAGGAATTTGTCTTTAGCTACATGATTCTCTTCTTCTTCTAGTGCGATCTCCTCAGAGAACGTTTGCGACCACCATAGAGTATTTCTTTTTCTATGTAGTGTTTCCCATATCACAGATATCCAACCACTGCTGGAGGTTCACACCCAGGACAATATCTTCATCGCCCACACCCACGTTTCCCTTCAATCTTGCCTTCTATGATCAGGTGTATCAAGCTACATTTATCAACTCGGAACGTGTGACCGAAATAAGCAGCTTTCCTGAGTTTTGCGAGGGCTAAGACTGACATGATTTCCTGGCACGACGGAATACTTCCTCGCTGGTGACGTGGTCTGCCGATTGGATCTTCAACATTCTGCGATACACTTCGGCACTTCAAAAGCCAGCTGCATGATCACGTCAGATTATTTTTTTAATATTTGGAATATATTTTTCCCTTTTTAACCATTTTGTTAATTAGCACGGACCAATATTTATCAGAATATTAGATTCTATATGAATACCTATTTTTGTGGAAAAATTAGACCAATCTTTCTTCAGGGTGGCCCGCTTTCATCCGCTGACTTCAATCAAGTTGTGTGAATAAACCATCGAATTAAGATTTTTCTCTGAAAATAGTTTTCAGATTGTCATTAAACTCAATGCCAAATGAAGGAAATGACTGATCAGCTTCAGCACACAGGCTAACCCTGTAATTAATTTGTCATTTCCAGCACTGTGTGAAGGATACGATTGTGAGTCAGCGGAGCAAATGATCACAATTAATTATTCCTGAATAGAGCTCGGGGCAACCCAAGAGGTGACCGTAGCTTTGTGATTATAACGAATTTCTTTCCCAACTCACTCTGTACTTCTTTAAGATAATACGAAATCACTGACGTGCTGAAAAACCGTTACTTTGCCTTTTAGCCATCGTATAAGTGATTTTTTTCTATGGTTGCTTGCACTCGATACCATCTCGTCATTCGCCTAAAGACGAAGTGGGGGTTCGCCTTTAGAATGGATCTTGAACCATGAGATTACCTGTGATTAGTGCCATCACGCGAGGAACTCCATGGGTCGACTTTACTTGCGATTAGTACCACTATGTGAGGAGCACCATGGGTCTGTGATTACAGTTCGGATTATTAGGTGCTGATAGGTTAGAATGCAAACTTACTTTAGCCAGTAACAAGTATACCCTACACTGTACAACGGTTATGCTATGAGAATTGCATAGACAGTAGGGGTACAGCCTATAGAACTCCTTGAATTTATGCTACTCCTCCTACATTATGGTACAACGGGTTGCATGACACTTTCTACAAACCAAATTACTTTGCATTCTAACCTATTACCACCTACAAATCCGAGGTATAGTTATTACTATCATCGTGGGTAGATCTCTATGGTCTACCCGTGGCATTGTATGGAAGTGAAGTATGGACGATAACTAGCTCAGAAAGAAAGAGAATAGAAGGTTTTGAAATGTCGTGTTACAGAAGAATGCTGCCAACCTACATCGCCGTTTCTTTATGGGCCAGATGTTTTGTTCGCAAGTGAACTGTACTTAGCAGCTCTATGCGGCGTTTTTCCGAGAACTTTTCGACTGCCTGCCTTTTAGCATGCTCCTTTCTCCCCGTGGAATAATTAAACCATTGGTGTGCTTTCACTAAGACGACGATGACTTCTGAACCATTCATGCAAATTATATACTGCAGGCCTGTCCAACGCGGTGCCCGTGGCTTACTTTTTAGCGCCCTTTAAACGCAGGTTTAACTTAACAACTTTAACTGCAGCTAAAAGTTTAGAATTACTTTTGAAAATACAAATAATTGTTAAATTTTTCCCTGACATACCCACATTGTGATTCACCTCTTTCAATTATTGCTTTTGGGCGCGCGGGTGCCGTTATTGATGATGATGATGATGATGATAATAATAATAATAATAATAATAATAATAATAATAATAATAATAATAATAATAATAATAATAATAATAATATAGAAACGTGTAGGCTAATAATGATTGAATATGTTTAAACGTTACGTAATTACGTAATTGATGTAAAATCTGGTATTGCATGTTCGCTGCAGGTTGACGAACAGTATTGCTCCTCCCATTCACTATTAAAACTGTAGATTCGTAACCATTTAGTCATGATTAGAATCACTGTATAAAATAATATTGCAAATTAATAAGTGAAGTATACTTTTGACAATCATTACAAAATACAAATTGAGATCGTGAAAATTAAGTTATTAATTGAATATGATTCAAGTTTAAATCTGTACGACCGGGCGAGTTGGCCGTGCGGTTAGGAGCGCGGAGCTGTGAGCTCGCATCCGCGAGACAGTGGGTTCGAACCCCACTGTCGGCAGCCCTGAAAATGATTTTCAGTGGTTTCCCATTTTCACACCAGGCAAATGCTGGGGCTGCACTTTAACTAAGGCCACGGCCGCTTCCTTCCCATTCCTAGGCCTTTCCTGTCCCATCGTCACCATAAGACCTAACTGTGTCGGTGCGACGTAAAGCAACTAACAAAGTAAATCTGTGCGTTAAAGGGAAGAGTAAATTAAATGTCCTTATTGTTGACTAGCACACCGGTTCTCGGCCACTCATCCCGGCGATTTAAACTTTTCAGTTTCTGAAACTCTGCCTACCGATACAATTTCCTTACAAGTGAATTAAGGAGCAGAAAATTAATAATTTTTAAGAGTATAAAGGAGAGAGTATATCTGTAGTGAAAAAGAAAGTTGTTTTATCCTCGAATTAATGATTTTCCGGCATTTTGAGTTATCTGTCAGTGCATGGACAAGAGTGGTAATCCAGCATGGTAGATAGTGTGGTGGTGCAGCCTAGAACTGTGTTGCTAACGAATGTCTCTCCTGCTGTTATAGGTGTTGTGTAACAAGCTGCCTCCAACCCCTACCCCGTGTGCCTATACTTCGTCTTCAAAGGTAACTGGGTGCTATCTCTTCCTCACAAGTCTTGGTGAAAGCTCAACTCCATGGACTGAATGGCTGTGTTGCACGAGAACACCTTCGACGTTCCGCAATTCGTCACTCGAAATTAGAGTCAGCTTCAATTTCCCTGTTTGTAATGTATCAGTTTCATGCAATATCAGAAGTTCAATATCTACAGGAGTGCAGACGAGGCATGACCTAAACATACAAGCTTCTTCCTCAGCACCGCGTAACACCATGTGCTGGCCGTCATAGAGAGAGGGGATAGTGAAAGATGATTACACACCGAACCTGCACCTGACTCTTACCTTACCTTCAATCTATCTCTCTCTTCCCACCCCTTTCGGTGGCTATGCTCCATCGCTTTGTTTGAGTCATGTCCTGCCTGCTGTCCTGTACATCATATCATTTTCAGTTCGCTTACCGTTATTTTTTTACACTAAAATTAAGCATTCCTATTTTAATCAAGGCTTGCATTCCATTGTAACGTGTCATTCAAAATGTTTACACATCACCGAAGAATGCTTTTAAATGCCGTATACTTTGAGGTATTAGTTAGAAATAACTGTTATTGCCGTGCTTTAATCAAACACTCTTTCTCATGAAACATTAATTTAGTTCTTATGATGATATTTAACGTGTTCAGGTCGCATCATCAAGAAAGACGACGGCTGATCATCGGAGTTTGTGTTCTGTTTGAGTGTTAAACAAATACAAGTAGTGGTATAAAATAAGAAGGTTCTTAGCTTTTCTTCATTGTAGCTTCTAATAATATAACAACAATCGTGTTCTTATCTTTACATCTAGCCTGTTTTTCTACTAAAGTCTAAAGTGTGCCTGATTGTCGCTTCTAGTCTATACTTGTGACAACAGGAGTTTTTTGAATTATTTATTGTTTGTGTTTAATTATTCAACTGACTTAGGTTTTAGAAATGTTCTACAGTGGGTTCCAATTCTCTTTTGCATTTCATTGTTTTTTTTTTAAATCGTGTTAGATATTATGTGGCTCGTAAGCTTGTTTTCAAGGTACATTGAGAACGCAACTTTCCAATGGAGACAGCACGATCTCTGTTATTGCAAGAAACAGTCAATTCAAACAGGGAAACTACAAAACTGGTTTTTTTTTTCGGGGACGAATCCTTTCTGAAAGCTGCTTTCTACTATGAAATGTCACAACTTACTTGGCCGTAATTTTCAGTTTATGAGCTTAGAATACAAAGTGGAATTCGTTATTATTGTTTTATATACATTTAAATAAATTCTGAAGATGTTAATTGTGGCCAAATAGAGGTTGTGTACGTCTCATTGTAGAGCCGATACTGTGATATCTGCCTCAGAGCTGTCCTACTTCACTTTTATAGCTGGAATAAACCTCTCACCGAGAGAAATATTAGTCGCTCTTTGTGTACGCTCATGTCTGTTGTCTATATGTACAAAATAAATTAGTATTGAATATAATGGTGTTCAATCTTTGGCTACAATATCACATCCACTTCGTTCAATTTAGCAACGCTTCCGATGTAACGTGTGTGTTTCATCAAATACTTCGCCATTGGTACTGTCAGAGGGTGGAATTTGAGAAGAAACTGTTATATGCTATACCGTAAAGTATACTGGTATTTAAGATTTTCACAACATTTCTCTTCCTCCATAAAAATACTTCGGAGTAGTGTATAATAAGGATATTTGAACAGTAGATCGATTGTAGTTGAAGAGTTATTAAACCATCATCTCACATAGTGAAATAAACTGATAAAATATAGATTTTTAACTATATATATATCAAGAAGAACTAGCAAGCTTACATCAGGATTTTCATGTGGAAAACACGTAGAATCTTTTGAGAAAGATATTTTTCATGAAACTATAACACAGTGTCCTTGCTCTTTCTTAAGACTATGGGATTATATTCGGCGGTTCTGTTATTATTATGAAGACATGATGTCCGACTCGTTGGCTGAACGGTCAGCGTACTGGCCTTCGGTTCAGAGGGTCCCGGGTTCGATTCCCGGCCGGGTCGGGGATTTTAACCTTAATTGGTTAATTCCAATGGCACGGGGGCTGGGTGTATGTGTTGTCTTCATCATCATTTCATCCTCATCACGACGCGCAGGTCGCCTACGGGGGTCAAATAGAAAGACCTGCACCTGGCGAGCCGAACCCGTCCTGGGATATCCCGGCACTAAAAGCCATACGACATTTCATTTCATGAAGATATGATGCTATCCTTTTGCGTAGCTTGTGTCTCGTTAGTGCGTGTGTCTTAAAACTGATGTGAACTTCGTTAAGCGCATTGCTGATAGTTGTAACATTCGGTTTTATTTCGGCAATGTAAATGTTTCAGCTGTAGAGTGTTGTATTTATATTAGTGTTTATTAGTACAGCCCATATATACAAATCACAAATCTGTCCTTAATCAGTCGTTCGGCTCCACTACGATGCCACGCTGAAGACCTTAACTCAGGGTAACAGTTAAATCCCGGTTTCAGTTTGATAATGGAACAATATAAAGTGGCTATATCGCTACCTCATTTTGCTATAACATTGTAACGTACATGGTTCCCCGAAGACCTCACCTGTTAGGTGGACTTCAGTTCAACTCTTGCTTATCATCCTCTAGACTGATATTGTTATTGTACGTGCCCAGAACAATAGGGAAGCAAGAGCATTCTGTCCGCAAATTTTCTATCAAAATGTACAAAATATTGGAGCAATTTTCGTAAGTGAGATTGTTTAGAAGCAACAGTTGGGTCAAGTTATACAAAGTAGTACTAATTATTTAATTTAGACCAACGTTCTGTTTCAAGCAATTTGCTTAGAAATTATTTAAATCATAACAGAGAACTGCAGTGTTCTCTTTTTTTAACGCACGTGCCAAAGTTTAATAGCTAATTATAGTTCCATGATGAATAAAAGGTATAATTTGAGCTGTACGAATGTTTTTTAATAAGACGTTAGCTTGAAATAAATATTATTAATGATATTGAAATGAAAATGAGTGCATAAAATTCTGAAAAGCGGTCTCTGAAAAAAATATCCATACGAAGTTCTTTTCTATGGCATATCCAGTAACATTTTTGACAACGTTTACAGACATGAATGTCTTAATAATAAAGTGTCCTATGTACACTGGGGAAAATGGAAATTGCTGCACCAGAGAGGATTGGGTCATTCGTATTGATATTGGAAATACGGAATGGTGCCAGTTAGATACGTAAACAATACGAGTTTCAGACCAGTCGGATTGTCCATATAGCCCTCTCCACCTGATTGTTCTCGTGTATGCGAAGGTGCAGTGACGGGAAGTGTTCACTTGTGAAACATGTCTCGCGGACGGCTACGAGTAGGATATCAACTGTTATCACTGGTTGAGAAGGCCCTGATACTTGGTCTTCGTGAGAGTGGACTGCCCGTAAGGGCAGCAGCTGTACGTGGTAGCCGAAATGCATATACGTTACAATGCCTATCGCTACGGTTGTCAAGTGAAGGGACACATGCTCGGAGACGTGGAACAGGTCCAACTCGGCGGTCGGTAGTGCGGGAGGATCACCGTAACATTCGGATCTTCTGGGCAGAATCCCGAGCTACTGTGGTTACGTGGACAAACCATTGATAATCAGGTGTGTGCAATTGGCTTCGTACAGGAAATAGTTCACTTCTACTGAACCCACAGCCAACATGTGAGGCTGTTCTAGTGTTAGGAACGGCCACCCTGGACCGACAAATGGCATAGTGTCGTCTTCAATGATGAGTCGCGGTTTAGTTGTGGCCTCAGTGATCACCGCAATCATGTCCGACGAAGTTCGAGAGAGAGGGGGGCTTCACTAATTTCATTACCAAGACCCACACTGGAACTTTTGGCTTTCAGGTGAAATCGCACGAAGTGATTCTTATGGGCACAGTGACTCCTCGACTTTATGTGGACAGGGTTGTCAGTCCACTGGACTTCCCTCTGATGACGACCATTGAAAATGGAATGTTTCAGCAGTATAGTGCCCGCCCTCACACTACAAGCATTTCCAGAGAAGCTCTCCAAGACATTACGCTTTTAAAGTGGCCCGCCAGGTTCCCGGACTTGATCCCTGTTGAACTCATGTGGGATATGATGGGTAGACGCCCTCAACCATGCTGAAATATTGGACGAACTGACCCTTGCGGAGCAGCAAGAATGGGCCGTAAATCTGCAGGACGTGATCCAGAGCCGTACTGGCTCCAGACTGTTCAGGATTCAGCAGTGTATTACAGATCGCAGTGTGCATACCATGTACTGACCTGTGTCCACATGTGCGCACGAAAGCACTTGAACGTGTTTATCATCGTATTTCTGCCTCACATCCTTCTACCATGAAAACTTTTGGCGTTGTAGGTACGCCCTTCCTTGATATCGTATTTTCCATTTTGCCTAGTGTACTAGAATTCACTTAGCGAATTGCTCCTTTCCATTTGGGTTCACAGATTGCACGACGTTAGTTACTTAATTTTTCTGCCACAAATTTTGACTATTACTTCATGCCAGATGGATGTAACAAGGTTTGTACAAGGTGTAGCATAGATCAAATAGATTTAGAAATTCTATTTCTTATTATGAAATGTACCGTCTTTCTCAGAGACATGATTTTTGATACTTCAAATTGTTTTCAGGAAGAGAGATGGAATAAAATATGGTTCAGTGAAAGCGAATCTCCTTGATGGTACCAATTTTGCGTTTTTGATCAGACTGACGATTACATTTCTGAAGCGTTGTACTCCTTATTCCTCAGTGAATGTGTCATCTCTGTGTGGTGTAATTTGGCCCTAAATTCAACCAATCAATTGGCTTATTAACAAACATATTAATTAAAACAATAGTATTAAAATAAGTAGTGAGCATGCACATGTGGTTCAAGTGGATGATGTATTGTATACACGTTTTGTAGATAAAACAAAAGATTGAAGGGTGTGAGGATGTAGTGAGACCTGTTAATTCCCCCTCATTACGGGTTTTCATTTGTTTACATTAGTTATTAGTTATCTGACTTCTTTCCCAGTTCTGCAGTTTCGCTGACGTATAAGGTTACGATGGAAACTACTGGCTAATGTATTGACATTTACTTTCAGATGGACCTGTTATCATGCTTATAAAGTAATCTTACGTCTAGGAATATAACAAGATTTCCAGAATTTATTCTGAAAGAATGTGAAGCTATCCGCCTCTGTGGTGTAGCGGTTACCGTGATTAGCTGCCAGCCTCGGAGGCCCGGGTTCGATTCCCCGCTCTGCCACGAAATTTGAAAAGTGGTACGAAGGCTGGAACGGAGACCACTCAGCCTCGTGAGTTCAACTGAGTAGAGGTGGGTTCGATTCCCACCTCAGCCATCCTCGAAGTGATTTTCCGTGGTTTCCCACTTCTCCTCTAGGTAAATGCCGGTATGGTACCTAACTTAAGGCCACGGCCGCTTCCTTCCCTCTTCCTTGTCTATCTCTTTCAATCTTCCCATCTCCCCATAAGGCCCCTGTTCAGCTTAGCAGATCAGGCAGCCTGGGGAAGTACTGGTCCTCCTCGTCTGTTGTATCCCCGACTCAAAGTCTCATGCTCCAGGACACTGTCCTTGAGGCGGTAGAGGTGGGGTCCCTCGCTAAGTCCGAGGGAAAAACCAACCCTGGAGAGTAAACAGATTAAGAAGAAGAATAATAATGTGGAGCTCCAGTTGTATTTATTTTCACCGTTTAGCGAATAACAAGATATTTAAAATCATAATAAAAGTGAATAAATATAAAACAAATCAAATACATATATATTCGATTTTGTTATGTCATGGCCGGGCTGTAATACGTCTGGAAAACACAACTTTCAGCACAGAAATATACTGTTTATTTTCCATTATAAGTACTGTTTGTACTGAGGCTACCAATATGTCGGCTATCGGCTTCATCAGAATAACAGACGTCCTTGTGATTGTGCGGTCTGTGGTCAAATGTATGATTTTTTTTCAAATTGCTTTACGCCGCATCGGCACAGATATGTCTTATGGCGACTACGGAATAGGAAATGTCTAAGAGTGGGAAGAAACCGGCCGTGGGCTTAATTATGGTACTGCCCCATCATTTATCTGGTGTGAAAATGGGAAATCACGGAAAACCGTCTTCAGGACTGTCGACAATGGGGTTCGAACCCACCATCTACCGCATACAAGCTCACAGTTGCGCGCCCCTAACCGCACGGCCAACTCTGTGTTTGAAGACAACTCAAGGAAACTATGAAGATGATTCAGTGCGCTGTTCTGATGAATTTACATAAAATAGGGACACGTAGGTATGACAAAATAAACGTCATGAAACGATAACATTATGGTGATAAGTTGAAATTCCTGATATTCTTTTAGCGGATTGGTCACTAATTCATGAACTATACAGTCCCTGCAGTAGTTTCGAACATACTCTTCAGATTAATATTTATGCATCTTTAGTTTCAAAGAATGATCGAACATCAACTTTGATGGGCTGGTCACGTCGCCCACGTGCCTAACACACGTCTTCCTAAGCAAGTGATGTATTCTCAGCTGAAGAATGGAAAACGTAATCAGAAAATACCAATAGCAGCGATTTAATAATTTAATTTCGTGTGGCTATTTCTAGCCGAGTGCAGCCCTTGTAAGGCAGACCCTCCAATGAAGGTGGGCGGCATCTGCCATATGTAGGTAACTGCGTGTTATTGTGGTGGAGGATAGTGCTATGTGTGGCGTGTGAAGTGCAGGGATGTTGGGGACAGCACAAACACCCAGCCCCCGGGCCATTAGAATTAATCAATGAAGGTTAAAATCTCCGACCCGGCCGGGAATCGAACCCGGGGCCCTCTGAACCGAAGGCCAGTACGCTGACTATTCAACCAACGAATCGGACGGGGAGGGGGGGGGGGGGGTTATACATCAAAACTGAAAATAGGTTACAAAATTGTACATTTTTATGCTCACTGAGCGAATTTCGACAGAAAGGTTGACATTGTGATTCGGTACTATACAATAAAACTTTCACCAAAGGAACAATAATCACACATGCATTACAATTAAATAGAAGTACGGCGTGATTATTCAGTTAAAAATAATTTAGTATTAGACTACATACGAAGAAACTAAAAGAAACTAACAGACACTAAAGAGACTGCCAGAGTGACGAATGCGCGCGGCAAGCGAGTGAATCGTACCTCAGTGTCCATCAACTTGGCAAAAAATGTCCCCGCTACCCTTCTTCACAGAAGATGCAAAGTGTCCACTACCTGCTGTGGCGCTATACAAGTATGTTAACCACGACGAACGACATTTTATGCGTATTTCCGCTAGTAATTTTGTTATTAATTAAAGAAAATAAAGGACATACTTAGCTGATAAGACAACAGGGTTTGTACAAATGGTTTGTTTTAATAATTCCTAAATTCCTTGTTTCAGCCAACTAAAATGTAATGTTTTCTCCACATTCGCCGCCCCCTCTTAATCGCCGCTACTGGAGAGTATAGCAAAAGCGATGCAAGGACGTTCTAAAGTCTTATATGAAGAAGTGCCATATTGACATCGACATCAGAGTAATAAATTACAAGAGAGCGACTGCAACGTGACCTCGATAATGTTGTGAGATGGACAGAAGGCAATGGTATGTTGATAAACGGGGTTAAAAGTCAGGTTGCAAGTTTCACAATTGGAAAAGTCCTCTCAGATTTAATTACTGCGTTGATGGGGTGAAAGTTCCTTTTGGGGATCATTAAGTATCTAGGTTATTATAAGGAAAGATCTTCATTGGGGTAATCACATAAATGGGATTGTAAATAAAGGATACATATCTCTGCACATGGTTATGAGGGTTTTTAGGGGTTCTAGTAGGGATGTAAAGGAGAGGGCATATAAGTCTCTGGTAAGACCCCAACTAGAGTATGGTTCCCGTGTATGGGACCCTCACCAGGATTACTTGATTCAAGGACTGGAAAAAAATCCAAAGAAAATCAGCTCGATTTGTTCTGGGTGATTTCCGACAAAAGAGTAGCGTTACAAAAATGTTGCGAATTTTGGGCTGGGAAGCCTTGGGAGAAAGTAGACGAGCTGTTCGACTAAGTGGTATGTTTCGAGCTGTCAGCTGAGAGATGGCGTGGAATGACATTAGTAGAAGAATAAGTTTGAGTGGCGTGTTAAAAGTAGGAAAGATCACAATATGAAGGTAAAGTTGGAATTCAAGAGAACAAATTGGAGCAAATATTCATTTATAGGAAGGGGAATTAGGGATTAGAGTAACTTACCAAGGGAGATGTTCAATAAATTTCCAATCTCATTGAACTCATTTAAGAATAAGCTAGGAAGACAACAGATAGGGAATCTGCCACTCGGGCGACTGCCATAAATGCAGATCGGTATTGATTGATTTGATTGATTGAAGTATACAAGTGTATGATCAGCCAATGAGGTGACGTGTTGTCCCACTACATTTCGAACTACCCTTGACAGAGACAAGAGTCTGATAAAACGAGAGCATGGAAAAGAGCGAGAAAATCACAGAAGAAGTCAACACCGGGTTCTGTTACAACAAAGAGCTTTGACGGATTTGATGTACCAGCATTGCGACAGAGCTTATAGCTGTAGAATTGTTTTTCCCGCCATAATCAGCGGCCTTGGTCACTCACAAGACATCATTATACACCACACCTGCGAGTGAATGCCTATGATGTCGATTGGTAGAAGTACTGGTGCCACTCGATCGTCCAATGGTTCGAATCTTAGAGCTAACAATACATAATAACAAGCACACTAAACACTGCAGGAAAACATTTCTCAGTGAAACAAATACAGATCGTGTTAGATGTCGCTCAGTTTCCAGAACAGTGGAAGAGCATCCGTAGACAAGTCTGTGAAGAAGAGGAGAGGCAGCTGAAGACATCACCCATTTCCATTCATAGTCATTTCTTTACAATCAAGTACTGTACCCCATATGAGCGAGATATGGCTCTTAGATCATCAGATCTCCCAGCCTTGTTAGAATTCTCTCAGTTGTTTCTAATATAACGCACTGAAGAACCGGAGTTCACAACCTGCACGTTATTTGCCGACGGAGCCGTATTCACATGAGAAACAGTAACTTATTCAGTCATCATAATTCACATTCCTGGGCGCTGAAAATCTCCTGAAAATTGCCGAAATACTGCGTCCATATCTTTATCCGCCATTGTCTGATAAGAATGGTGACAGACACAGAATCATCACCAGTGTTTGTCAGGCCGTGAAGGACTTGCCACTCGATCAAAGACAACACGTTCAGAGTATGCACGGCGGAACACCACACTGTAAAGTAGCAGCGATAGTACATAACACTTCACTGCACGCCAACGAGCTTCAAATTCTTGGAAGTCATCGCTGCACACGACTTCAGAAACACAAACCGAGCGAGTGGCTGAGTGGTTTGAGTTACGTAGCTGTCAGCTTGCATTCGGGAGATAATGGGTTCGAACCCCACTGTTGGCAGCCCTGAAGATGGTTTTCCGTGATTTCCATTTCCACACCAGGGAAAAGCTCGGTTTGTACCTTAACTAAGGTCACGGTCGCTTTCTTTCCGCTCCTAGCTCATTCCTAGCCCATCGTCGCATAAGACCTATCTGTGTCGGTGCGACGTAAAACAAAATGTGAAAAGAAAAAAACACTCCTTGCCATGGCGATTCTGATTGTGATTTCTACATCTGGATCCAATTCTTCCTAAGGACTTGAAATGTGACATACTTTCAAGATGTTTCCGTTGAGGATGATGGCAGTGTCGTTTAATTTTCTACTTGCCGATAACTTGCGAATTTTGTTTTCAGAACGTTTATTTTAAGGTAAAACTCGTTGCTTACTGTACTTCGTTGATCAGAAGTATTTGGAAGTGTTTTCAATTGGATACTTGTTGCCCGTTGTGTTTTTCACCTGTTGATGACATACAGGCACTACACTAATGTGCATTATATAATTCAATAGTAGCCAAGTTTGCTCCCAGTTTTGTGTGAATTATCTGTAATGATGAACAAGAGTTCTTGTTAACGACTGGAAACGATTTTGAGCACTTCATAGTATGACGATTAAGACCGGCAAATTTCAACACGTAAGCAGTGAATAGTAAATAGAAGCCTAGATGTCACTACGGGATGCGTACTGGTGTAAGAAGAGGTAGAGAAAGGTTAGCAGAATGGGTAGATGTACTCAGGGACTTCGAATATGGGCTAGTTTTGGTTGCCGCAGGAATAATTATTCAAGTCTTCTAAAAATAGTCCAAGCTGACTGTTGATGATGTATTTGCGAAGTAAAACCGATACAATCACAAGAAAAGAACAAAACCACGGCCAGGTAGGCCACGTTTAATGACAGGAAACATCAGCGCTAGTACTCGCCTAGTGCGTCGAGAGGTGAAGGGAATCGGGCTCCATGTTCAAGCACCTACTCATAAGACAAACTTTTCTCCCGTAAAAGTGAACGCTGATTAAAGTGGTGTTACGAGCAGAGAAGCGTGTTATTTGTAGTGATGAATAACTGTATACCAGGTGACAGTCCGATGAGAGGATCTGAGTATGATCAATATCTGAAAAACAGTACCCAACAGCATGTGTAGCATCAGGAGCAAAGCTTGGGGAAGGTTAGATTACAGTGCAGAGAATGTTTTTCATTGAAAGGACTTGGAATTCTCTTAAATAAATCTGAATGCGACATTTTGATTAGTTGTGTACTGACTACGGTCGAATGCCAATCTGGTGATGCCTGTTGTCTGTCAGTATGATAATCCTACTTATCATACAGCAAGGTCTATGTAAGAAGTATTCGTGGACAGTAGGGTTCCGAAATGAACTGGTCAGTCTTCATCAGTTTTTGCTGCTGGAAATGTATGATTACTTTATAAATGTGTAAAGTAAACTCGTACCCTCACCCCGAGGTGTTGCAGCTCTTTTCAGGCACACCCCCAACGTACCATTGTAATCACATACCAGCCCTCCTGCCTTTCTTACATTTCTGGCAGTACCGGGAATCGAACCCAGGCCACTGAGCTAATAGTGAACCGTTACGCTACTGAGGCGGACTACAGTGAAGAAGGAATCATGGGGGATCGCTATTATTTTTGTTGTCTTTATTTCTGCCGCTCCTGATATGTCGTCCCATCCGCGACGCTTATCTTCCGTCCTTTGTAGATATTATTTTCGTCTTTCTCTTTGAAGTCTTTAACCTTTGGTCGCAGCTGTGCCCCATGCTTATCACTGCAAAAAAACTAGCGTGTGTGCTACGATGAGGTTATCTGCGTTCCTTCTTCAGTGATACGAGAACTAAGTGTCCCTGTCAAGAAATTACCACCGGAATTACAGAAGTTTATGATTTAAGAAGATAACAGATATGGTATATGTAATTTCAGACAAGATGATGGTTTGCTGATTCCTTCACAGGTGTATATAAAAACACTAATTTAATACTTGTTAAAAGTTCAACAGTGTTGATATTAACTGGTTATAATCGATGTGCTACATTTCACCGAGCTCGATAACTGCAGTCGCTTAAGTGCGGCTAGTATCCAGTATTCGGGGGATAGTGGGTTCGAATCCCTCTGTCGGGAGCCCTGAAGGTGGTTTTCCGTGGTTAACCATTTTCACGCCAGGGAAATGCTGGGTCTGTACCTTAATTAAGGCCACGGCAGCTTCCTTCCCTATCCTAGCCGTTCCCGTCCCATCGTCGTCATAAGACCTATCTGTGTCGGTGCGACGTAAAGCAACTTGCAAAAAAAAAAAAAAAAAAAAAAGTGCTACACTTCGGCAGGGCTAGAGGACGTGCCTGGGAGACCAGATAATAGCTATCCCGTGGGTCAGCGGTGAAAGTAGTACAGAACCTCCCTCTATGTTAAAACTGTAGTACAAGGAAGAGAGTCTCCTTTAATTATTCGATTTTAGTTCGCGTGCATTGTTGTGTGTACTTCATGAATATGAGGGCGGATCCAAAAGCAACGCAAACCATTTTTGCTAAATATTTAATATACGGGAAAAACAAAAAGTACAAAAATAAAGTACAGGTTCTACCTATTTTTCAACCTATGAACCAAGTCTCTTGAGATATTTCTTCCGTCATGACATCAAGCTGAATATGCCTTGTTCATCAAACTCCATTCTCTGGGATTAAAGTCTCCTGCGCACGATCGATTTCACTTTATCTGAATCGAAGCGTTGACCTCCTAGGAACGAATAGTGACAATGCTCCTTGCTGTTCTGAGTAGTGTGGCTGGGAGGTGATCCATTACTCACCATACAGTTCAGCGCTTTCGCACCTCTCAACAAAACCAAGTGTATTTGGCGAGAAGAGAAGGGTCATTTGATGGGTAAGGGAAACCTGTAGTTCCCGATTTGGTAAACGTTAACAGGGCTGTAATACTGCTAGTCTATGTGATAATGAGCATGACCATCGAAGAATGTTACGTTTAAACGCACAACTACGATAAAACAGAACGAAAACGACTCTGCTCTTATATACCTTTAACAATCGCCACTAAAACACAATAAGAGAGAATAATTACACTTCCGCTTGCAATGACAAAAACTGAAAAATATCTGGCTTGGTCAGCTTAGTTTTGGAAGAAGGGAATAGGTAGGGCAGACATTTGTTACACTTCCTGTTGCTGCAAACGTGTCTTGAAGGTCGTTCAATCGTCAGCTCCTATCCCTAATCCTAACTTGAGTTCCTCTATTTGCCAAACACACCATAGGAGTTTTAAATAGGAAATGTGCATTAAGACCCCTTTTACACTAGCCGAGTCTCTGTCTGACACGTCAGGTGCCGAGGAAGGCAGGTCTGGGCATTCAAACGAGAATCTCCTCGACGCCTTCAGCCTACGCTTCCCGTGACACAGGCCAAGTAACCCCGAAGGCAACATGTGCCGCTTACCGGCTGACTTGTCACGGAGGCTTGCATATAAACAGATTAGTAGCGTCTTTGTCTTCGTATTACTCATTTGGATCCTCGTTACAATACGTATTTTGAATGCTGAGGATCTGCTTGTTGCGCTCCGAGATCCGAGATCGTCCTGCGGTGTGAGACACGCGTTGTTGCGAATACAGAGATAAAGAAAAAAATAAGCGCAGTGCTGGAAGGAGATGTTCTCTAACGAGGAAGAGGAATACAACATCGCGCCAGTTCAGTGTTTGTAGGTCTACAAATAAGAAATTGATAGATTGTACGTAAAAATTTCGGGAGTTTTAATGAACATTTCGATAGTTTCTCGAGCACTGGAACGTTAGAATATAACTAAAAGAATACAATAGTTATTTGAAGTTATTATGAGAAAAATATACCATTTCACTCACCCGTATTCTCCAGCCATTCTATTCTTCTTCTTCTCCCCAATTTTCCTGTAGATGTAGTTATTCATCAGGCTTAGAAATCGTGTGCCAATCCTGAAGTCGTTGCAGGATGCAGATTTTGTGCTCTATATGCGGGTCGGTGATTTCCCTTCGAAAGATGCAGTCAAGCGTGAGTTTTGAGTAGAATAATAGGGGAGATATTACGTATTTCGAACCTGAAATGAATGCGGAGAAGTACCTAATGAGTGATATTATCGATAAAACGTCACGCAGTGAGACGAGGAAGGAGTTTTTCGGTACGAATATATTATGTACCATTAATCATTAATGTTCATTTTCCTTAAATTTGGATTAGAAGAAATTTCGGGAGATTTTTATTTCTTCAGGTTTTCTGGTGTGTTGAAAAAAAAATCTCCTGAAATTTCGGGAGACTTGGAAGCACAGTGTGCCAGTTTCCTCTGATTCCATCATTGTTTCTAGAGAAAACGTTATGTCCTCCCAATCTCCCTTACCTCGGAGAGTAATCATAGATATAATTCCAAGAATCGTCATGTTTTAAATAAACATAATTCACAGCGCCTGAACGGTCTTTGCGTGAGAGAGACGGTTGAGTGATCGGGAGACCCGGGTTCCCAGTCAGACAGAGACTCGGCTCCCGGGGCCTAGTAAGGGGTTTAACAGGTCTCACTACAACGGTGGGCTCGTGCTTGGAGCCAGGAGTTGAGCGATGCATTATCCTCGTAGTATGTAACCCCTAACATTCACCTGTTTAGTTAGCACCACATATTTCGTGTTCCCCATAGTAACACAATCACGTCCTGTTCCGGTAAATTCTTAGAACGATTCCCTATTGTAATGCATGCCAGTTGTAACATTTAAAATAATGGCCGTACGTGACGTGGTTTCCATTTTTATCATGCTTCCTGTTCATATTTTCTTGTAATACCTAATTCATGTTTGAGAAAAACAGTAGTAAATCTTTTGTCCGTGGTTTAAGTCATTGTGCATGCACGTTTCTTCTACAGGATACTTGTCACGGAGAGCCGACAGCTGCAGCTTCAGCTACGATGCATCCAAAGGTAAATATTTCAGTAATTCATTTGTTTACGTAATTTATTTATTTAATAGATCTTTGGACGATCATTTTACTTTTATACACAGATTTGAAAATGCCAAGAAATTGAAATATTGATATCAAAAACATCTCGTCCAGAAACTAAGGTTTTCAGAAGAAACAAATTACTAAATGTTATTACAAATAGTTGTGTGAGCCAAAAATATTAAACTCCCTTTATTGGTTATCCACTCAGTTAATAATTTTAGAAAAGTTGAATTTTGTCTCATCTCTAAATCAAGGGTTATTATTTTGAGCGAAACTTTGTTTTAATCAGATTAGTGAACATGTATTGAAAAATAATGCTTTATTACAAAATACAGAAATAAAAATAAAGCACTTTAAATATTGGTGAGAACAAACATTATTTCGAATAATTTCGATTAGTACCTGCTGTACACTTTGCATAACATTTCTTGAGATTGATAAGGAGATCCAGTATGTGAGTTTTTCAAGTTCATTTATTCCGGTTGTAAGTATATATTGTCGAAGACTTAGCATAATCAGATTTAATTGATTTGTTGTAAGCCTTAAATCAGGGATTATTGGCCTCACGTTCTTCATGTTAGGATGGGATAGCATGAATTCGGCCGCAGGAGCAGACGCAGGTTCTGGGAAAGACACGAATTCGGCCGCGAGCCTCTCGGAACTCCTCTCCGACATGTATGAATTCGGCCCCAAGCTTGTTTACTGTATTTACGCTTGTATCTAACGCGTATCTTAATTTAGTTTATGTATTAGAGCATCATATTTACCGTGTTTACAAATTAAAACAATAAATAAACCCTGAGGTATACAACTTAAACAGCTATACACTAAGAGAAACTCACTTCACAAAGCGAATCCTGTTAATTTCACAATTCTTAAGCTGCTGCAACTTCCATTCTGTGAATGAAAATGAAAACCTACAACCTCTTTTCCAGTCATTGACCGGGTCAGGGATGTAATGAATGAATCATATATAGGCTATTAGTACGATGGGGTCGCCACTTCCAAAGTGATGTAGTAATGACTGTTAGATGCTATGAAATGAGAATGTTGCTGGAATGAAAGATAACAGAGAAAACCGGAATACCCGGAGAAAAACCTGTTCCGCCTCCACTTTGTCCAGCACAAATCTCACATGGAGTGAGAAACGGTATCCAGCGGTGAGAGACCGAAGCGCTGTCGTCTGAGCCACGGAGGCTTCCTTTCTATGAATATTCTTTAAATTTTGATTTTTTTAATTTGCTGGAGCGTTCCCATTGAGCACTGTTCATTCATATTTTCTTTCTGTCTGTGTACTTTATAAATGTATCTGGATCTGGGGAAGAACAGGAGGCATTAAATTGCAAATGAAAACTTTCACACGCGTTGATAGTGCGCCACAACGCTGACGAATCGGCAGCCCAGTGTGGAGGGACGGTCCCTGTCAATGTCTGTCTCTGTAAGGTAATCACTATAAGCGGCGGTCAAATCTGGAGTTTTCCTCCGTCTAATATACACAAATCGAAAGCAATAATGGAGCCACCTCCCCACGTACGAGTTTGCATCCTTGTACTCTGTAGACGGGTCAAATAACTAACTGTTAGATAAAACTGTATATTAATACATTAACCTCGTTTCTCATCGTCTAGTCTCATCTCGCAGGTGTAAGTTTTTTCAAATTTCCTCCAATGTATTGATTGTTTACTAATTACGCTGCGTAATTTTTGGGGTCGGGGCCGAATTCACACTCGATGATTGCATTTCATTTAAGATCCCTTCTAGTGATCATGGTTTGGGGCCGAATTTTTGTTTGCTCGTTATGATACAACGTGTGGAACTCTGGCGTCACCCCGCTCATGTTTGTCCTCACTTATTTTATCCCGTGGTGCTTATCAGATTTGAAAAAAATTATATTTCATAACGCCAAACCTTTCTTTGTTTCTTTGTTTGTCATTCTAGACCTGTAAAGTCAAGTACAGTTCATTGTAATTAATTCCAAGGTTAAGTGCAGTATTAGATGTGGAACTTCATTATACACTGACTGACAATGCAAATGCAACACCAAGAAGGAGTGGTCAGAAGTTTATGCCAATTGCAGGGTAGACTGACGTCACTGAGGTATGCTCATGATGTGAAATGCGCCGCTGTGCTGCGCACGTAGCGAACGATAAATGGGACACGGCGTTGGCGAATGGCCCACTTCGTACCGTGATTTCTCAGCCGACAGTCATTGTAGAACGTGTTGTCGTGTGCCACAGGACACGTGTATAGCTAAGAATGCCAGGCCGCCGTCAACGGAGGCATTTCCAGCAGACAGACGACATTACGAGGGGTATGGTGATCGGGCTGAGAAGGGCAGGTTGGTCGCTTCGTCAAATCGCAGCCGATACCCATAGGGATGTGTCCACGGTGCAGCGCCTGTGGCGAAGATGGTTGGCGCAGGGACATGTGGCACGTGCGAGGGGTCCAGGCGCAGCCCGAGTGACGTCAGCACGCGAGGATCGGCGCATCCGCCGCCAAGCGGTGGCAGCCCCGCACGCCACGTCAACCGCCATTCTTCAGCATGTGCAAGACACCCTGGCTGTTCCAATATCGACCAGAACAATTTCCCGTCGATTGGTTGAAGGAGGCCTGCACTCCGGGCGTCCGCTCAGAAGACTACCATTGACTCCACAGCATAGACGTGCACGCCTGGCATGGTGCCGGGCTAGAGCGACTTGGATGTGGGAATGGCGGAACGTCGTGTTCTCCGATGAGTCACGCTTCTGTTCTGTCAGTGATAGTCACCGCAGACGAGTGTGGCGTCGGCGTGGAGAAAGGTCAAATCCGGCAGTAACTGTGGAGCGCCCTACAGCTAGACAACGCGGCATCATGGTTTGGGGCGCTATTGCGTATGATTCCACGTCACCTCTAGTGCGTATTCAAGGCACGTTAAATGCCCACCGCTACGTGCAGCATGTGCTGCGGCCGGTGGCACTCCCGTATCTTCAGGGGCTGCCCAATGCTCTGTTTCAGCAAGATAATGCCCGCCCACACACTGCTCGCATCTCCCAGCAGTCTCTACGAGGTGTACAGATGCTTCCGTGGCCAGCGTACTCTCCGGATCTCTCACCAATCGAACACGTGTGGGATCTCATTGGACGCCGTTTGCAAACTCTGCCCCAGCCTCGTACGGACGACCAACTGTGGCAAATGGTTGACAGAGAATGGAGAACCATCCCTCAGGACACCATCCGCACTCTTATTGACTCTGTACCTCGACGTGTTTCTGCGTGCATCGCCGCTCGCGGTGGTCCTACATCCTACTGAGTCGATGCCGTGCGCATTGTGTAACCTGCATATCGGTTTGAAATAAACATCAATTATTCGTCCGTGCCGTCTCTGTTTTTTCCCCAACTTTCATCCCTTTCGAACCACTCCTTCTTGGTGTTGCATTTGCTCTGTCAGTCAGTGTACTTACAGCTTACAGTGTACGTACATTGTCTGATGCTGGGTTCAAGAACATTCCAAATCGTAGACTTGGGATTCTCTTGAAATGACTTCAGTATTCAGTTGCTATTATATATGACAATGAAATGTGAAGTTGAGTACTTTTTCTTATTACAAAATACGGTTCTCTTCATACTACAATAGGACGCGAAAAAGGCGATTTCGCAAAAATAGAGATATGGAATATTTCTGAAATCACCTTTTCAGTTAGCTGTTGTGAGGTCGTGAACTCTTATCTCAAGATGTTTCTACATAGTCTTACGACTATCATTTCTGATAACGAGGCACTGCTTGCGTCAGATATCTTGATTACGCTACAAGGGTGGAGACGCTGTGCACATGTTCCGCAGATGTATTCTTTTCATGGAACACGCTTCGTGCGAAGTATGCCCTAGTTTTCGGTAGATGTCAAACAAGAGCAAATACGACAGCATAGGAAAAGCAGCGAGATGATACACAGCGGGAACAGATATGTATGGAAATGTGTGGTATGCTGTAGGGAAGAGAAGCTGGAACCTTTGAACAAACCGTTTGAAATATACTGGTAATAGTCAACTTGCAGACAATCCAGGGAAAGATCTAATGACCCTAACGCTACATCGGAGAAAGGAAGTACAGTACTTGTATTTTCATAATCAGAGAAGATCTACTATAATTAACTATTTAAAGGTCTTCATTCACTAGCGAATTTACATTTTTGGAAAATATTCAATATCTCTGCAATTATTTGAACTATTTTATCATTGGAGTACCCTCTGAAACGTTGACTGCGATGCTGACCATTAGGTCAAAATCCTGGTTTCGATTCTCGGCTAGATCGGGGATTAGTTAACACGCCTCTGTGAATTAAATTAACACCTCCGCAATCCGTTATCTACAGCTAACTCTGTGGCCTCGTTTAGTTTGACACCTATTATAATTAAATAATTAAAAACTGAGTCTACCCATCGTTGCCTTAGTGACTTCTCTTACTTTCCATGACCGAGTCCATTATTCTCCTAGCTAATCCTCCTCCGTTCACCTCATATGACCCCATCACCGAAGCAAATTTATGCATACATATTCATTTATCGAGTTTTTTTGCCCTAACTTAGCTTTTACCTCCTCATTCAGAGTACTCTCCTACCATTGTTTCATCTGTTTATACGAGCAATTATTCTGTTACTTTTAACTTAGAATAAGGAATCCTGAGTCCACCCACCTTTCATCCCCATGGAGTAAAGATAGCTTTTCCCGACAACTCACGTCTTTCTAGCAGAATGTATTATTCAAAATACGAATGGAAACTCTCGTATGCTACGGAGGCTGTTACCGCTAAGAATTGGCGAATATTAATGACGTTGATTGGCGCGTTCTTTGAGTAGCACTTAGAACACTATAATATACCTGTATACGTGTTACATTTCTCACCACCGCCGGAGGCCCGGGCTCGATTCCCGGCTCAGCCACGAAATTTGAAAAGTGGTACGAGGGCTGGAACGGAGTCCACTCAGCTTCGGGAGGTCAGCTGAGTAGAGGTGGGTTCGATTTCCACCTCAGCCATCCTGGAAGTTGTTTTCCGTGGTTTCCCACTTCTCCTCCAGGCAAATGCCGGGAAGGTACCTAACTTATGGCCACGGCCGCTTCCTTTCCCGTTCCTTGTCTATCCCTTCCAATCTTCCGATCCCCCACAAAGACCCTGTTCAGCATAGCAGGTGAGGCCCCGTGGGCGAGGTACTGGTCCTCCTTCCCCGATGTATCCCCCGGCCCAGTCTCACGCTCTAGGACATTGCCCTTGAGGTGGTAGAGGAGGGATCCCTCACTGAGTCCGAGGGAGAGTAAATGAATTAAGAAAGAAAGAAAGAAAGAAAGAAAGAAAGAAAGAAAGAAAGAAAGAAAGAAAGAAAGAAAGAAAGAAAGAAAGAAAGAAAGAAAGTGTTACATTTCGTGTTTCCACAAATTGAAAAACTTGTCTGTTCATTGTGTTGACACTGAAAAGAAATGACTTCTAAAGAAATTGTACTATTGCTCATCCCAATGGCCTCTTTGCTGCATTATGACTCCAGCACTCTTGGCGTCTTTCGGATTACTCTCTTCAGCTCAAGAGGTAGAGTGACTGACAGGATACTAGGTGACCTTAAGTTCGAATCCCAAACGAACCAAGCATTTTCAACTCTGTGTATTTATGAACTCACAAGCTAATGTTATCTTCTCCCAATATGTTACTATGTAATTAGTGCATCATTAAAACAGTTTTCTTTCTTTCTTTCTTTCTTTCTTTCTTTCTTTCTTTATTAATCTGTTTACCCTCCAGGGTTGGCTTTTCCCTCGGACTCATCGAGAGATCGCACCTCTACCGCCTCAAGGGCAGTGTCCTGGAGCATCAGACTCTGGGTCTGGGGATACAACTGGGGAGGAGGACCAGTGCCTCGCCCAGGCGTCCTCGCCTGGTATGCTGAACAGGGGCCTTGTGGGGGGTTGGGAAGATTGGAAGGGATATACAAGGAAGAGGGAAGGAAGCGGCCATGGCCATAAGTTAGGTACCATCCCGGCATTTGCCTGGAGGAGAAGTGGGGAAACCACGGAAAACCACTTCCAAGATGGCTGAGGTGGGAATCGAACCCACCTCTACTCAGTTGACCTCCCGAGGCTGAGTGGACCCCGTTCCAGCCCTCGTACGACTTTTCAAATTTCGTGGCAGAGCCGGGAATCGAACCCAGGCCTCAGGGGGTGTCAGCTACACCACAGAGTCGGGAAATGTAACACGTATACTGGTATATTATAGTGTTCTAAGTGCTACTCAAAGAACGCGCCAATCAGCGTCATTAATATTCGCCTATTCTTAGCGGTAACAGCCTCCGTAGCATACGAGAGTTTCTATTCGTATTCTGCAAGAAAGACGTGAGTTGTCGGGAAAAGCTATCTTTACTCCATGGGGATGAAAGGTGGGCTTCTTCTTGCAATTTCAAGACCATGGTAGCCACTACTTTGCAGTATCCACACTAACTGAACTAATAGAAGTTACTATTTACACAAAGCGACCACTGGCAGGCACTTTTTCCCTGTTCACTACTACAATATTCACAGCTATAATCAATATAACTATAATAACTTAAACATAACTAGTGCCCCCTCTCAGTAGGAGTCGCTACATGTCTGCGAAATTCAAGGAGCGAACATTGGAACACAAAAATGTCAAGATGGTCGTGTTAGATGGCGATAGAAATTTTTAAAAAATGTCTGTGTGCCACACACCCTTATGCAGTCTATATTTCAAATATTTTTAGGCCAATTTACAATTCAAATATAGGCAGATCGTTTTGGGATCTGAAAGTAAGCACTCCAAAGATCTGAAATAGCCATTGAATTTGTTTTTTTTTTTAATTGAAGTTTTAGGGTAGAGTCTTCCTTAAGGGGTGTACACACTGCTGAGCTGTTGCATGTAACTTAACGGTTACCGTAATCACTTTGTTAGTGGAGTCGCCTTCCGAATTATGCACGCGAACGTACTTGAGCGTGCTCTGTAACATGACATGCAAGCCGTTGCCTATGAGTGGTGGGAGCGATTACGAGGAGGACTTGATATAGTCTCGTGGTCGCCACACGCGCTAGTTTGTTAATGTGTACGTTTCCTCCGAGCCAGGAGTTGCGTTGTACAGGAGAGTGGAATAGGACTATGATAAGTACCTGAATTTAATGTGTTCTTTTAATCGATCAATGGTGACTCCACACAATTCTGCAACAACAGATTAGGTGCACGGATTATAGCAAAACACGACAGACGTTGTCCTGCCTGTGTACATTTATTTACCTCAATATATACGACACTAATGTCGGTCGTTTTCGATTACTTTTACATTTCATCCTCTCCCCTTGGGCTGGGAGGGGTGTCCTGCTCCCAGAAATAAGTTTTAAGGAACACATCATAATTTTCACATACTGCTGGGTAGGCAACCCGCTGATCGGACTTGTCTTGCGGTTTGCTTATCTTCCCCTATTTCATTTTTCACCCCTTAGTGCCGAACTACCAATCATATTTTGTTCAAACTACTCCATAATCCCTCTCAGATGTAATAAGAACAAACTGTAAAAATTTCAGCGAAATCGGTGCAGTAGTTTTTGAGTCCATTAGCTTCAAACATACCAAAAACCAATTATATATATAGATGTATTGTAAACTTGTAAAAGATGTGGTGGTGGTGGTGATGGTGATTGTCGTGTTAAAATGAAGTACAACTGATCAACCATTCTTTCTTAACACTAATCAGAGGAATAATTGAAGAGGTCCGACACGTTGAAGAATAAAGGTTAGAAAGAGGAGGGCCACGATTGGCATATAATACCGTCGGGATCGGAAGAGAACAAGAGTTGACTAAGTGTGGTTGAATAGGAAAGTTGAAGGTGAGGAGCCTGGCACCTGTAAGTGAAAGCAATGACAGGCTCAGCTAGGGGAACCGTGGTCGCCAACCCACGCTCCCAAGTTGCAATTCCCCGGTTTCCTTTTTAGTCGCCTTTTACGACAGGCAGGGTATACCATGTGTGTATTCAACCGCCTCCACCCACAGGAGGCGTGGTTGTAAAAGTGTCGCAAGTTGCCAGTACCATTTTTTTGAACGTTGAGGACGACACAAACACCCAGTCCCCAGGCCAGGGTATTAATCGTTTTACAATTTAAAACCCCTGATCAAGCTGGGAATCGAACCGGAGGCCGCCAGGTAACAGGCGGACGCGTTGCCCCCTACACCATAGTGTCTGTCGCAAAACTTAATGTTGCATTTCTGAATCATGGGTCCAACTAGGTTCATCAAATATTCGAAGTCCGTTGGATTCAGGCGCGTGAAAATTTTTGTAACGATCCCGAACTTAGATACTTTAAATCCAACAGTAAATCAGAACCGCTTCCTTCTTTGTAGAATGCATGTGCCATGCGTACATCGTCGTCAGTTACGTTGTGTATCATGATATACTACGCACTAACTATTAACTCAGGCGATGTGTATGAAGACACCGCGAACTCCAAGAATCCGGTCGTTCGCAGCTGATTACATGACGACTAAGAACGAAGCGTCCACTCGAAGATGTAGTTACAGTAACCGTTACATTACTAATAATAATTTTATTGGTTTTGCCTCTTACTATTTGCTTTTACGGTTTTTGAAGACGTCGAGGTGCCGGAATTTTGCCCCGCAGGAGTTATTTTACGTGCCGGTAAATCTACCGACATGAGACTGACATATTCGAGCACCTTCAAATACCACTGGACAGAGCCAGGATCGAACCTGCCAAGTTGGAGTTAGAAGGCCAGCACTCTACCGTTTGAGCCACTCAGCCCGGCCCGTTACGATACATGTAACAGTTCGCTCATATACACTGAGTGACCAAAAGTCATGGGAGGACACTGAATGTGATGTTAATAATGAGTTGCTCCTCTTCGAGCCCTCAGAACGGCAGCACTACGGCGAGGTGGTTGGAATCGTTCTGGAGGGATCTGGACCCACGCATCCTGCACTGCTACCCACAATTGGTCTTGTCTACTTCGTGCAGGGTTCATGGAGCGTACACCAGCATCAACAACATCCCATAAATGCTCGACTGGATTAATATTGGGGGACCTGGAGGGCCAATCCATGGTCGTAACTTAACTGGAGTGCTCCTCCAACCACATGCCCACAGAGCGGCGGCATGGCGCATTGTCCTGTTAAAACATGGCATCTCCATCAGGGCACTCTCGGACCAGAAAGGGATGCAAATGGTCTGAAAGAATGTCCACTTAACGTGCACCTGTCAGGGCTCCATAACGTCAGACAATGGGGCCTAAATGTGACCATGAGAACGCCGCCCAGACCAAACCTGAGCCACCTCCCGCCTGGTTACAACCTTGTTGACACGCATGATCCATAGCTTCATAGGGCATACGCCACACTCACGCGCCCATCAGCTTCATACAACTGGTACCGGGATCCATCGGACCATACCACACGCCGCCACTGTTCCATGGTCCATTGCGATATTCACGGGCCCATCCACGTCGCGTCGTTGAGCTCTGTGTCGAAGTGTCAGCAAATGGATACGAGCTGGTCGTCGGCTGGTGAAGCCTATGCGGTGCAGTTGCCTCCTTGCAGTCCTGCAAGAAATGCTTTCCTGACTCCCAATATTCAACTGGGCAGTGATCTGACTCACAGTAGCCCGTCGAGCGCCCAGTATGGTTATGCGGAGGTGACGTGATGTCCGTTCGTTAAACACCTGTGGTCTTCCCGTGCGGTGGTTTACGCGGGTAGTAACATTCTCTGTGTGATATTGAAGATCCACCCTCGACACTGTTGACCTCAGAAATCCGAATTCGCGTGTATTCTCCGCAATGCTATGACCCATCCGCCGTGCGCCGATGATCATCCCACGTTCAAAGTCGGTTAACTCGCGACATGTTGCCATCTTCACGACACTGGTTCTGTGACAGACTGCTCAACTACGCCGCAGCTAGCCGCAACGCTCAGGGGTCGAACACGGCACATTTCCTAATGGGACACCCCTTCCCTTGACTTTTGGCCACGCAGTGTATATCCGCTTTTAGTTGCCTCTGCAGTTAAGAAATCCTTCCGTAGATAATCTTTGTAGGTCTTATTTTAGGGGTGGAAACCAACACGTTTTCTAATCTCTTAAAGCGTGTTTGATTTTAATAGCTGCTTATATTTAAATTGCTATTTAACTTTCTAAAATGGTCTATGATATCACATTGACCACCACATTTCTTAGAGGAGGTCGGTATTGAAAGGATATATATATATATATATATATATTGATTTTTAACTTTATACACCAAAATCGGTATGAATAGGTTTCAGGCGTTTGTTACGTTATTTGTGTTATTGTGTTTAATAATACTCACCACCTATGGATAGATGAAGCCATGTTTTTCTAACCAGTAAAGTGAACATTCAGAATTTCTGAATTTATGATTCTTCACCTCCAAGCAATTATCATGAAGTTCATCTGCATAATAAATGAGGCACTGTTTGATGTGGCTCCACAATAAATTTTATCTAATAATACGTCCCACTAACTACTTTTATGGTTTCTCGGAGATGCCTAGGCGCCGGAATTATGTCTCGCGGGAGTTCTTTTACATGCCGGTAGATCTACCGGTACCTGCAAATACCACCGGACTGAGCCAGGATTGAATCTGCAAAATTGGGCCCAGAAAACCAGAGCATTAACCGTCTGAGCCACTCAGCTCGGCAGATTTATTTTATCGTTGTTCCACTTCTCTACGGAGAAGCTGAATACAATTGACTGTGACTGGCCAGCGTTACTACGACCTGTATCGCCAACGTGTGGTCCACGCTCTACAGGAGAGAGATGCGTTATTACAGAATAGATCTCCGCTGTACATCACACGTCATGTTGTAAAGTTTCCCGATACTGTATTCACTGAAAACCGATTTATTTTCGAGGCCACCCTGATCCCCTGATATCAAACTTCATGATTTCCAAAGCGCGAAATTTATCAGAGGACATTAAGCAACTTGATGATCTTAACTGGAGTTTACTGAGAATTATATCAGACATCTCAGCCGGGATGCTGTGGATAAGAGGGGAACAAGTGAATTAATATGTGGCCATACTATTCAGGTCACAAATGAAAGGTGGTGGAAGAAAAATAGGGATCGATTTGTAAACTGTACGATGTTAAAGATGCTGGTTTGAAGTTGTCTGTGCATTATTTCCCTTCTGCTTTCATTTTCAGATGTAGGTCGCGTTGCTATTTAAGAACGTGTGATTTTCCGGTTTTTAATATTTCTCAAAATTTCCTCTCACTCTAGATGATGATCCCATTCTAATTGTCAACCGAGATTTATCAGAGGGTGACTTTGTCATTCTCACCAAGGCGACCGTGGTTCAGATCCCAGCTAGTGCGAAGAGGATTTTTGAAATGAAATGACGCGTTCTTCTGGCTTGAATTCCACGTAAACCTAGAGTTTCCCTGGCTACAATCAAGATATCAAAAGTCACGTAAAACTACAATCTAGCTTACTTAAGATGTACCACTCTGCAATTTCTATTCCAGGATAACCAAGGGCACAGATAAGACGAAAGTGGTTATAAACGAACAGAGATGGAAAACTTGAACGTGCTGATATTCTGACAGATAGCCTGCTCAGGGCAGTGGTCGACGACCATGAACGTAAACAGCTGGCCAGATCCATCTGGAGGCAGCTGCTCTTTAATGTAAGCAAACATCGCAGTTTACCAGCGCGTGTTATTTATTTGAAGCAGCTGCGCCGAATCTTCTTGCAGGAGGGATAAGCGATGCTGTAGATCTTGAGGCCTACGGAAATGTTTGATGAATATTTCATCTAGTAACTCTTAATAATTCCAGTTTTTAACGAACACATCCCATACGTCAAACCCTTCGTTCCGCTCATATGTTGCTCGCTTTCTTGTCATCCTGTCAGAGTGCAGTGAGCAAACTCACATTTAGACATACTAAGACACAAGTTTAATGGCCAAGGTAACGCTCAGTAACGATTTTATTTATTTATTTATTTATTTATTTATTTATTTATTTATTTATTTATTTAGATTTATCCGCCTCCGTGCTGTAGTAGTTAGTGTAATTAGCTGCCACCCCCGGAGGCCCGGGTTCGATTCCTGGCTCTGCCACAAAATTTAAAAAGTGGTACGAGGGCTGGAACAGGATACACTCAGTCTCGGGAGGTCAACTGAGTAGAGGGCGTTTCGATTTCCTCCTCAGCCATCCTCGAAGTGGTTTTCTGGGGTTTCCCACTTCTCCTCCAAGCAAATACCGGGATGGCACCTAACTTAAGGCCACGGCCGCTTCCTTACCTCTTCCATGTCTATCCCTTCCAATCTTACCATCCCAGCATAGCGAGTGGGGCCGCCTGGGCGAGGTACTGGTCTTCCTCCCCAGTTGTATCCCCGACCCAAAGTCTCACTCACCAGGTCACTGCCCTTGAGGCGGTAGAGGTGGGATCCCTCCCTAAGTCCGAGGGAAAATGTAACCCTGGAGGGTAAACGGATTTAAGAAAGGAAGAATGTATTTATTTATTTATTTATTTATTTATTTATTTATTTATTTATTTATTTATTTATTTATTTATTTATTTATTTATTTATTTATTTATTTATTTATTTATTTATTTATCTGATTACCCTCCAGGGTGGGTTTTTCCCTCGGACTCAGCGAGAGATCCCATCTCTACCGCCTCAGGGGCAGTGTCCTGGAACGAGAAATATTGGGTCGGGTTACAACTGGGGAGAATGACCAGTACCTCGCCCAGGTGGCCTCACCTGCTGTGCTGAACAGGGGCCTTGTGCGGGGAGGGGAAGATTTGGAAGGGATAGACAAGGAAGAGCGGTCGTGTCCTTAAGTGTGGTACCATCCCGGCGTTTGTCTGGAGAAGAAGTGGGAAACCACGGGAAACCACTTCCAGGATGGCTGAAGTGGGAATCGAACCGACCTCTACTTATTTGACCTCCCGAGACTGAGTACACCCCGTTCCAGCCGTCGTACCACTTTTCAAATTTCGTGGCAGAGCCGGGAATCGACCCCGGACCTCCGGGGGTGGCAGCTGATCACACTAACAACTATACCTCAGAGGCGTACTATTTATTTATTTATTTATTTATTTATTTATTTATTTATTTATTTATTTATTTATTTATTTATTGTCATAGCTGATTCGAATATCGACCAATTCATGTGAGATTTTGGAAATGAAAAGTCACACGTCTGTACTTAACATCCCTTCAACACGTACTAATGTACGTAACACGACCTAATAGGTTGAAAGTCGCTTTCGATTACAATGTGGTCGTGAAAATTCAATATTCATCGCATAATCAGTTTCATGCTAGGACCGTTTGTTGCGCCAGCATGCCACAACAACATATTAATCTTATCAAAGTCTTCGAAATGTTTATAAAATATTATTGACGTCTACACTGCCGTTGGCTGCGTTGAGAAAATTCTTACCTAAGACTCTTGATGATCGGGAAGTGGCTACACCATTTCTTTTTAGAAGGTACTTGGAATTTGATTTGCATTGTTAAAAAATATTTGTGAAGTAGATACAATTCATACACATCAAGTTACTTGGAGATGTAAAGGTAGTTAATTAGATTGACAATCATATGCTTCTTCATGTTATAAATAAGTATGTGCAACATACGTTTCACCAGGGTGAGTGGCGTAGAAGGTTGAGGCGCTGGCCTTCTGACCTCAACTTAGAAGGTTCGATCCTGGCTCAGTCCGGTGGTATTTGAAGGTGCTTAAATACGTCAGTCTCGTGTTGATAGATTTACTGGCACGTAAAAGAACACTTCCGGGACTAAATTCCGACACTTCGACGTCTCCGAAAATCGTAAAAGTAGTTCATGGGAAGCAAAGCCAATAACATTATCATCAAAATATGATTTAAATATTTTCAAATATGTTTCTTTTTTACAACTTCCTAAGGATTAAGGAGTAATATCTAAATACTAAAATTATGAACCTCCGTGGCTCAGGAGGCAGCGCGCCGGCCTCTCACTGCTGGGTTCCGTGTTTCAAATCCCGGTCACTCCAAGTGAGATTTGTGGTGGATAAAGCTTAGGCGGGGCAGGTTTTCCTCCGGGTACTCCGGTTTTCCCTGCCATCTTTGATTCCATTTCATTTCCTTTCATCTATCAGTCATAAATCAATGCCCCAGAGTAGTGCGACAGGCTTCGGCAGCTGGAACAATTCCTATTTTCACCGCTAGATGGGGCTTCATTCATTCCCTTCCTGGCCCGGTAGAATGACTGGAAACGGACTGAGGATTTTCATTTTCATTTTAAAATGTTATAATTCATTTGCGGGTTAATTAACGATAACATTATTAGATGACCGGAGCAATCGCGCTTTTTGAAGGTGGAAGATTCGAACCTTATAGTGACGTGGTCGATGTACTATCATAAGTGTAAATGGTGACATTTCTATCAGTCCAGCATCAGCTGCTCGGTGGATCAATGGTAGTATCCGGCTCACGATCCCAAGTTCGGGAGTTCGATCCCGGTTGATGTAGGACGGTCAAAAATTTTGTCACTCCATGTCAATGTCGTTAACATGCTAAACATCTCCGGTGACGAACACAATACCACCCGAAAAATGAACGGAATTCAACCACAGAATTCCGCATTCATTGCTAGATAGCAGCAGAATCAGAATGTTGAAATTGGTAGGCAGGCCGTCTAGTTGGCACAGTTTCATAAGGTCTGAGCCGCGATAGCTGAGTCCATACCATGAAAGGGATATGACCTACGAAGCGACCACTGCTCAGCCGGAAGGCTTGCAGATTACGAGGTGTCGTGTGTTCAGCACGGCGAATCCTCTCGGCGTTATTCTTGGCTTTCTAGAGCGGAACCGCCATCTCACCGTCAGATAGCTTCTCAATTGTAATCACGTACGCTAAGTGGACCTCAAACAAGCCCTCACATCCAGGTAAAATTTCTTGTCCTGGCTGGGAATCGAAAGCGGGACCTCCGGGTAAGAGGCAGGCCCCTACACCGCGCTCTGAGTCCATACGATTTTTCTTTTAATCACTTGATATGATTGAAAATTAGTTGATTGATTCTCCATAATCCAGTGAGAGTTAAATGTTACATACTGCGACTGGGTTGAACGAAATAAAGGTGTAGACTGTAAAATACATTGACAGTGCATGTATTAATTAACAGCAAATATTGATTTAGTTAGGTGCTGCATTGAGTACAATCTTGTGCAATGAGTGCAGTCGAGAGTAGAAAGTAAGGTAGAATCAAACCTTGTATGATTTTCAGAACACGCAAAGAAATGAGGAATTCTACAACAGACATAATGTTCCTTAATTGTAACGGTGTCCGTCTCTGTGGTGTAGTGGTTAGTATGATTAGCTGCCACCCGCGGAGGCCCGGGTTCGATTCCCGAACCTGATACGAAATTTGAAAAGTGGCACGAGGGTTGG
Source organism: Anabrus simplex (assembly GCF_040414725.1). NCBI lineage: Eukaryota > Metazoa > Arthropoda > Insecta > Orthoptera > Tettigoniidae > Anabrus > Anabrus simplex. The sequence continues at coordinate 301,303,455 of NC_090268.1, read as the reverse complement.
AACGAGGTCCACTCATCCTCGGGAGGTCACCTGATTAGAGGGGGTTTCGATTTCCTCCTCAGCCATCCTCGAAGTGATTTTCAGTGGTTTCCCACTTCTTCTCCGGGAAAATACCGGGATGGCACCTAACTTAAGGTCACGGCCGCTTCCTTCCTTTCTTCCTTCCTTCCTTCCTTCCTTCCTTCCTTCCTTCCTTCCTTCCTTCCTTGTCTATCCCTTCCGATCTTCCTGTCTTCCCACAAGGCCCATGTTCAGCATAGCAGGTGAGGCCACTTGAGCGATGTACTGGTCCTCCACCCCAGTTTTGTCCTCCGACCCAAATTCTCACGCTCTAGGACACTGCCCTTGAGGTGGTAGAGGTGAAATCTCTCGCTGAGTCCGAGGGAAAAACCAACCCTGGAAGATAAATAGATTAAGAGGGAAAAAAGTGTAACGGTATATAACCAAGCAGCATAAATATGAGCGTTGAATATTCAAACGGATTATGTTATATTTCAAGGGAAACCGGCTATAGCAAATGAAAAACAGATTCGATGGCAGAGTAAAGCAAAGCATGGAACTTGACTTAAAAACCACCTTGTCTACAAATTTACAAAAGAGCATGCGTTTACCGGAATTAGAATAGCAGTTGTCTTTATTGGTAGCTAGTAGGCATTCTTCTTGGCTAACAGCCGACTGATGTTAGCATGTCTTCGTAAGTCTAAATCATAAAAGGAATCAGTCAGTGCTGGAAGACTAATGAGACTGCGTGGTATAGCTTACATTTTTCTTATTCTTTCTGAATCTTTAAGTAAAAATTGATATTTAAAACAGAAGAGTTTCTTCTCATCAGTTGAAACATCAAGTCGCGCGAATTGCAAGAGCCACCTGTTTCTCTGGCGGTTAGGCAGCCCAACAAACGTTACTGCATATGCGGCAGCTAGCGCGCTCTGCGGACAGAGTTGTGAAGTTTGTTTTGAACTTACCGTAGCGCCACCTAGAAGCCAGACTGAGAACTCTTTTAGCTGATACAGTAGTGTGTTCTTAGCTGGTGAGATGCCGCGACTGTAGAACATCACGGCGAACTGAATGATTTCCTGGTGGTCTGGAATCTTTTATCTTTTATACAGATTTTATGAATAACATATATTTAGTACGGCAGCATATACCTAAACGACACTCTTCTGTTACGATATCTGATTGAAGACATTGGACTGTGTAAGACCGAGCGATTTGGCCGTGCGATTAGGGTTGCGCAGATGTGAGTTTACATTCGAGAGATAGTGGGTTCGAACCCAGTTCGGAAGATGGTTTTCCGTGTTTCACGTTTTCACACAAGGCAAATGGGAGGCTTTACCTTGATTTTGACTGCGCCCGCTTTCTTCCTACTCTTACCCCTTTCCTATCACATCATCGCCGTGAGACCTATCTGTGACGGTAAAACAGAAAGCAAATTGAGAAAGTTATAAAGACCATTGGTGCCAGCCTCGAGGAGTAGTGGTAGCATGCCTGTTTCTTATGCGGAGGTTCCTCGTTCGATTCTCAGCCACTCCAGGGATTTTTATTCTAGACTGAGGGTTGGAACAGGATTCATTATTCCGTCTTATGAAGTCAAACGAGGACTTGTCTGTAACCCGGCCACGAAAGCCAAGCAATACACGGAGATGTCGTCACTCTGATCACGTGCCACTCCCATCTGCAGACTATCTGTATGGACAGCAGTTTTCTTGGCGGTCAAGGCCCGAAAGAGATGTTCATTGAATGACTACTGCCTTTCAATTATTTTTGTAATCTATTCCTTTCTTCTTTCCTTCTTTCTTTCTTTCTTTCTTTCTTTCTTTCTTTCTTTCTTTCTTAATCTTTTTACCCTCCAGGGTTCGTTTTTCCCTCGGACTCGGCGAGGGATCCCACCTCTACCGCCTCAAGGGCAGTGTCTTGGAGCGTGATACTTTGAGTCGGCGGATACAACTGGCGAGGTAGACCAGTACCTCGCCCAGGCGGCCTCACCTGCTTTGCTGAACAAGGGCCTTGTGCGAGGGATGGAAAGATTGGAAGAGGTAGACAAGGAAGAGGGAAGGAAGCGGCCGTGGCCGTAAGTTAGGTACCATCCCGTCATTTGCCTGGAGGAGAAGTGAGAAACCACGTAAAACCATTTCGAGGATGGCTCAGGTGGGAATTGAACCCACCTTTACTCAGTTGACCGCCCGAGGCCGAGTGGACTCCGTTCCAGCCATCGTACCACTTTTCAAATTTCGTGGCAGAGCCTCCGGGGGGTGGCAGCTAATCACGCTAACCACTACACCGCAGGCGCAGACTTTGTAATCTATATATAGCCTAATAAAAACAGGAAGCAATAAGTGATAGCAGGCATGGACGGCTACCGACGATTTTCATATTTCAGTTTCTAAATACAACGTCGATCTCTTACCATATGTACGCTACTTCTCACTGTACACCGACTTCGTCTGTTCTGTAAATTTGTTACGCATTTCCAAATGAGTCCGCCTCTGTGGTGTAGTGGTTAGTGTGATTAGCTGCCACCCCCTGAGGCCCAGGTTCGATTCCCGGCTCTGCCACGAAATTTGAAAATTGGTACGAGGGCTGGAACGGAGTCCGCTCAGCCTCGGGGGTCAACTGAGTAGAGAGGAGATCGATTACCACCTCAGCCATCCTCGAAATGGTTTTCCGTGGTTTCCCACTTCTCCTCCAGGCAAATGCCAGGATGGTACCTAAATTAAGGCCACGGCCGTTCCTTCCCTCTTCCTTGTCTATCCCTTCTACTCTTCCCATCTCCTTGCAACGCTCCTGTTCAGTATAGCAGATGAGACCGCTGGGCGAGGTACTGGTCCTCCTCCCCAGCTGTATCGCCCAACCCAATGTCTCAAGCTCCAGGACACTGCCCTTGAGGCGGTAGAGGTGGTATCCCTCAGTGAGTCCGATGGAAAAACTAACGCTGGAGGGTAAACAGACTAAGAAAGAAAGAAAGATTTTCAAATGAAAGTCTTCTTTCTCTCTTCATTCAATCAGCCAGTTAGAAGATGTGATGGGGATGACGTGATTGGTGAAGGAGATGAATATATCCCACTGCATAATACTAACTTATTTGTAAAATGACAATTCTTGTCATATGACTTGATAGAAACACGTTTTAGCAGCCTAAAATAAAAAGTAAAAAAAAACTATTTTTTTCGATACTTAATAAATTCAGAGGATATATTAGCCGCGTAAATATCCGAGGTGGAATGATAACTATGAAGTGCTGCCTGATCGGAGTGCCAGTCATCCAAGTAAATGGCCGACTGATTGCACTAACTACCGAGCAAGTGGCTGTGCGGTTTGTGTCACGTAGCTGTAAGGTTGCATTCGGGAGATTATGGGTTCGAACCGCACTGTCGGCAACCCACATTTTCACACCAGCAAATGCCGGAGCTGTACTTTAAGGTCACGGCCGCTTCCTTCCCACTTCTAGCCCTTTCCTATCCCATCGCTGCCATAAGTCCTAGGCCTATCTGTGTCGGTGCGATGTAAATCAAATTGTATATTTAAAAAATTATTTCAGTAACGGTCTACCACAAGAAGTTGCCTGAAAGAAGTTTCGCTCTGAACCTAATAAGCTTCACCTAGATATGCAATTTAGTAAAAACTCAAAGCCAGAAATTAAAACATAAATTCATGGCCTCGTCATGAGTTGGTGCAGTTGTATTGATCCCACACACACCCAATGGTTGCGAGAAACATTGGAAACGAAAAAGAAAGCTTAATTAGAATGATTTGCATAAAAAGAGACTAGAATTTGCCTTAATGGCGGGGAGCAATTTTTCGTCCTAATCAGACCGCATCGATGCGCTGGATTTGCATCTCTGGTGGAGTTCTGCACATGAATTTGCTTTCGTATTTCATCCGTAAGATACATATAAATTCTAATGTGTATGAAAATTAAAGACAACTGTCTACTGGAGGTCTTCCTCTGTGGTGTAGTGGTCAGTGTGATTAGCTGCCACCCCCGGAGGCCAGGGTTCGATTCCCGGGTCTACCACGAAATTTGAAAAGTGGTACGAGAGCTGGAACGGGGTCCACTCAGCCTCGAGAGGTCAATTGAGTAGAGGTGGGTTCGATTCCCACCTCAGCCATCCTGGAAGTGGCTTTCCGTGGTTGTCCGCTTCTCCAGGCAAATGCCGGGATGATACCTAACTTAAAGCCACGGCCGCTTCCTTCCTTCTTCCTTGTGTATCCCTTCCAATCTTCCCATCCCCCGCAAGGCCCCTGTTCAGCATAGCAGGTGAGGCCGTCTGGTCGAGGCACTGGTCCTCCGCTCCAGTTGTATCTCCGACCCATAGTCTGAAGTTGCAGGACACTGCCCTTGAGGGGTGGAGGTGGGATTTATCGCTGAGTGTGAGGGAAAAACCGACCCTGGCGGGTAAACAGGTAACGAACGACAAAATAATGCCTATAGTTTTATTTTCATATTCAATGTTCATGGAATAACCCTGTTCCATTGCCTGTGATATGAAAGTTGATGAACAATAAAATAATAAAATAATAATAATAATAATAAAATTTCAAATACATATTGACTGCATACTTGATTTTTATTCGACAATATCCATCAAGCGGTACGTCTTCTACGTCAATACTTGAGACCGTCACCCCGTTCGACATTTGCCTCTCTCTCTACATATCATAATATTAATTAAAAGCTTTCATTCCCCCACCCTACAGCGGTGCAGTCAGCCACTTAGAAGGTAACGAACGCTCTCTCTTTGGCCAGCAGATCCGGTGTGGGTAAACGTGGTGTGATTGGTGAAGGAAATTAATATATCATACTGCTCAATACTAATTTATTTGCAAAATAACAGTTCTTATCATATGCCTAGATAAAAACACATTTTAGCAGCCTAAAATAGAAACTGAATAAAACTATTTGTTTCGATACTGAATAAATTGAGAGGGCACATTAGCCTCATAAATATCCGAGGGTCCGCCTCTGTGGTGTAGTGGTTAGTGTGATTAGCTGCCACCCGCGGAGGCCTGGGTCCGATTCCCGGCTCTGCCACGAAATTTGAAAAGTGGTACGAGGGCTGGAACGGGGTCCGTTCAGCCTCGGGAGGTCAACTGAGTAGAGGAGGGTTCGATTCACACCTCAGCCATCCTGGAAATGACTTTCCGTGGTTTCCCACTTCTCCACGCAAATGCCGGAATAGTACCTAACTTAGGTCCACGGCCGCTTCCTTTCCTCTTCCTTGTGTATCCCTTCCAATCTTCCCATCCCCCCGCAAGGCCTCTGTTCAGCGTAGCAGATGAGGCTGCCTGGGCGAGGTACTGGTCATCCTCCCCAGTTGTATCCCCGACCTAGAATCTGAAGCTCCAGGACACTGCCCTTGAGGCGGTAGAGTTGGGATCCCTCGCTGAGTCGGAGGGGAAAACCGAGTCTGGAGCGTAAACAGAAGAAGAAGAAGAAGAAGAAGAACAGCATTTATTTACCTTTGCTTAAAGATATTTATGACACAGAAGTGCCCGGATGCTGATACCAGTCATAATTTTGTGAACTTGACACACTTTTTAGCAAGATATTTCTGCCAATATATTTCTTTTAAATGGTATTGCAGCAGTAGTATTGATTTAATAGATTCCTCTTTCAGTGTGTTTCTGCCATCTGTCCATTCTGAATTCATTAAAGAAAAAAATTATTTCTAGTCATGCATTATGGCCAGGTAAACAGAAATAGAACTGAGCCAATTTAACGATTCAGAATATTGGTCACTGGATTTACCTTCCTTTAAAAATTGAACCCATTTATTACTAGCTAACATGGATACAAAATCATTTTCATCATTATTCAACACGCTGCTCCCGGGTGGAAGTAGATAGCATTAGCGTAGGTCAAGCCTGTTAGCATGACAACGTACGTCAGACTCTGCTTCAGGATGACTAACCAAGAAAATTCCATTCCCTTTAAAAACATTTGTGCAAAATTTTAAATAATTTGTTCTGACTTTTAAAATTCAGGACATATAGGGATTTTTAAAAATTCAAACAGGACGTCGGGACGGGATCAAATTCAGGACAATCGCGCTTATTCAGGACGTACGGCAACCCTATCCAGTGTTGGTTTATCCCTCAGATTCAGCGGGGGATTCTACCTCTACCACCTCAAAGGCAATGTCCTGTAGCGTGGGACATTTGGCCAGATATAAAACTGGAGAGGAGCACCATTAACTCGCTCGGGTGCCTAAAAGTATGGTGGTGATTGTTTTAAGAGGAAATACAGTTGGGCAATCATCGTCTATTAATACTAATCAAAGGGAAAAAGTGGAAGGGATCCGATACTTCGAAAAATTTAAGGTATCGACCAAAGAAAGATAAAGGCCACGAAGGGCGTGGAAATGAAAGACTCGCCTAGGCCTTGGATGCTCTAATATCGTCGGGGTCAAAAAGAACAAGAGTTGACGAAGGGAGATCTGATAGGATAGATGAAAAGTAGAAGCCTGGCACAAGTAATGGAAGCAATACCATGATCACCTAAGGACCCCGTGGTCACCAACCCACGCTCCCGATATAACAGCCCCGGGGCCTCTTTTAGTAGCCTCTTACGGCAGGCAGGGGATACCGTGCGTGCTATTCTACAGCCCCCGCCCACAGGGGATGTAGGAGAGGCGGGAAACTGGAATGTGAGATGGAACACAAGGGAAGGAACGATGATGTTAACAAGCAGCTGTCAGCAGTTTTGTAGAGTCGCTACGGCTACATGAACATGGACAAGTTATGAATATCTTATCTATCTACAGTAAGTCATTTTTACTCTATCTTCAAAGTAGCTGAAAACAAATGCACGTGTATTAGAGCATATGGTGTAGTGTGTGCCATTGTCTGGTACTAAACCTAATCAGCTTATGCGTGTTCCGTATGTTACGGTAGTCTGTCTTCTTGGCTGAATGATCGGTGTAGTGGCCTTCGGTTCGTAGCGCCCCGAGTTCGTTTCCCAGGTGAGCTAGGTATTTTAACCACGTTTCGTTGATACCTCTGGCTTTGGGACTGGGTATTTGTGATCGTATCAATACACATCTGCATTTACACAGAACATATTATGCTGCTAACCACTACAGAAACACGCTTTAGTGAATCCATCCCTCCACATAGGGTTGGTGTCAGGAAGGACATCCAGTCGTAAAATTAGACTTACCGAGCTCGATAGCTGCAGTCGCTTAAGTGCGGCCAGTATCCAGTAACCGGGAGATAGTAGGTTCGAACCCCACTGTCGGCAGCCCTGAAGATGGTTTTCCGTGGTTTCCCATTTTCACACCAGGCAAATGCTGGGGCTGTACCTCACTTAAGGCCACGGCCGCTTCCTTCCCACTCCTAGCCCCTTCCTGTCCCATCGTCGCCATAAGACCTATCTGTGTCAGTGCGACGTAAAGCAATTAGCAAAAAATATTAGACTTAATCCATATTTGTGCCGACCCCAGATAATTGGGAAAAGGGCTAGGGAAGAAGAACCTCCACTGTCTCAACCCAGTGAATACAGTATTTTCGAACAAGTATTCTATAATTTATGTTACTTTCAGTAATCTGACCGAAATATAATGTTTTCAGTACGTTGTTTGAGGCGGAGTGAAATGTTTATCATAATACAAGAGAGCTCGATAGCTGCAGTCGCTTAAGTGTGGCCAGTATCCAGTATTCGGAAGATAGTAGGTTCGAACTCCACTGTCGGCAGCCCTGAAGATGGTTTTCCGTGGTTTTCCATCTTCACTCAGGCAAATGCTGGGGCTGTACTTTAATTAAGGCCACGGCCGCTTCCTTCCCACTCCTAGCCCTTTCCTATCCCATCGTCTCCATAAGACCTGTCTGTGTCGGTGCGACGTAAATCAACTTAAGAAATAACTAGGAAGTCATGGCTACTCATGCCTTTATTCTGTTGGCGAATAATTTCCGGCATGTTTAGTTGACAAAATGCTGTACAGTGGATCATTCAGAAGCCTTTCAAGAACAGCTGTAAGGGAATGTTTTGTTAACTGCTCATTATCTCCGGCTTTTTGTTCTCTCTCTTAGAGGAATGTTCTTCCGTGCTGCACGGATAAGGGTTATTTTTGGGCTGCTATGTCTGTCGTAATTACAAGATAGTTCAAGGTTAAGCATGCCCTGATGATATCACTCATGTTTGTTTGCACACTTCAAAATTTCTCAATTTATACCTCTCTCTTCAGTTGGTAATCGACTCCTAATTACCCTCAGCTAGTTTTAATAGAGGCCTCTTAGTACGTACAGTACGTAAATGCATATTCGCAATACAGAGTGTTGTCAATATTCAATATTCTACAGAACTAACGATTTGGCAACAATAAGTGAATAAATAATTACCCCGAGTAAACTGTAGGCTATTATAAAATGTCAACCTGTTTCCTACATACTGTAGTTTGTCCTTTGGAAGAAATGATTTCAGTTATTGTTTCCATGGCATTCTGTACTAGCCTTTTGGCTCTTTGTCATGCTATTGTAATACAAATTCCCTAAGTCATGTGAATAACAAACATATATTTTATCTTAAAAATTAACTTTATTTTTTAAATTTAAAATACACTGGCGGAAAAAAAATATCCAAAGACCACGAAGGGGTTGTGCTAGGCGTGTTTATACATCTGAAAGATGACGTTGATTCAAATTTCCCGGAAATCGCATTAGCTTATTTTTTACCATTTAATTTTACGTATCACCGACACAGATAGGTCTTATGACGACTATGCGACAGGAAACGCCTATGAGTGGGTAGGAAGCGGTCGTGGCCTTGATTAAGGTACAGTTCCAGCATTTGCCTGGAGTGAAAATGGAAAATGACGGAAAACCATCTTCACGGCTGCCGACAGTGGAATTCGAACCCACTACTCCCAGATGCAAGCTCACAGCGGCCCCATGACTTTGCACATCAGGTTTGTTTTAAATACGGGTTGTACTATGCGTGAGCGCTAGTTACATGTGAGATTGGACGGAGTGACTGTGAGTGGGTCAAGAATGCCTTTAGGACGACGAAGAGGCCAGTGTCAACAGCTCATTGCGGTTGAATGAGGCCGTATAATAGGGTTACGTGAAGGTGGATTTTCCTTCCGCACTATTGCAGAACGACTTGGCAGGAATGTCTCCACCGTGCATGCGTGCTGGCAGCAGTGGTCACGGGAAGGTACGCTCGCAAGAAGACGGCTCCGGACGTCCCCGTGACACCACCGAGAGGGAGGACCGCCGTATTGGGTGTATGGCTGTGGCGCAGCGTAAGGCTTTATAAGATGGGTATGCTTAGCCGCCATTTTGGTTCATACATGAGCAATGGGCCATGTGATCAAACTCTAGTTTCTCCTACGAGAGCTCACTTCGTCACATTGAACGTATTGCTTTTATCTCCGCGTGCAGGGACGGAATAGTGCTATATTTATGTGGATATTTATTACATAATGATGGGTTGTTCAGCATCTAATTGTAGTATGGTAATGTCTCTACTGCGGGATACAGGTTGTTTAGATTCCCTTCTGGTCTGCATTATGCCTCCACTGCCTCTGCTACTTCAACTGCTGACTTAACCTGCATCCAGCTCCCACTGACATTACTACACTCCTTAATTCAGTCACATTGATCATTCAACATTCAGTTCTGCCCCCAAAGTCCGGCAACAGGAGTTCAACACCCAAACACCACAGTTACAATATTTGTCAAAACTAACTTCATATAAAATAAATAATTTGTTTAACATTGGTGGTAGTACAACAAATGCATATTGAAAACCAAGATCTGTGGCAGGCCTGTATGTAGACAGGTTTGAAACTATAGGCTTTCTGACTCAAGCTCTGAAACATTCGTATTTAACAATTTTTTTTAGTGGTTGAACGAAATTAATTTCTAACTGTGAGGTCTTCTATAGGGACTATAAGCATTATGTAGTGCAAAATGGTGCAAATTGTGTAATGTAGAAAATTCTGAATGATAAATTAATGTACCAATAGGATGTTTTCCAACGTGCCGTAATTTAAAAGAAAAATTGTTAGACACTTCTTCAAAATTCTATCCTATGCTGTTGTGGACTTCAACAAGAATGTACGGAAACGAGGTAAAATGTATGGGACTGCTTCGGAAAAGAAGAGAAAAATGTAAACAAGGAATACAAATATTACTTAAATATCATATTTTTTAAAATGTGGTGCCTGAGCAAGTTAATCAATTTTGCAACCCTTTGAAGTTTAATAAGGTAAGTCGTGTTGAGAAATCATACTACTTCTCCTCAAGCCAGAGGAATCTCTGTATTTTTTTAAAAAAATGTACTATTAACTTTGCCAAAGTCTTTACCTGTAATTTACTTTTTGAAATAAAATTGTAATCGTTACATTCTAGTAATTGATATACATCGCACGGAAGCAGAAACGGCGGAAATATATGATGATGATGATGGTGATGACGATGAAGATATTTTGTAAGTTCTAATACAGTAAGAACTAGTAGCTTCACCAGTGCTGAATGAGGTACTTTTTAACCTCCCCAGTACTTCCAGAGACATCGTACTTATCGCAACTTTGTTCTTAAAATGTAACATGCACTCTTCAAGTGCCCCTGTAGAGCGTCTTTCTGGTAAATGCAAAGATGTACTTTCCGCCAAGGAGGTCGAAACTTAGTAATGTAAATTTTAAGAACCAATTATAGTATTTGTAAAATAAGTGAAAAATTATTTGAAACACTGCAAGTCATTAACGTAAAAATAATGTTAACAGATAATTTCGCAAGTTCCAAGCTATCGTGTTTAAGCTCATGTTTTGATGATAGCCACTCTATCCTAAAAAGAAAAATGAAAACACGCAAAATTGCAGTAATATATTTTTCTTGCAATCTTTTGTCTTATTCCAGCCTCATGCAAAACAAACTAGGCAGGTACTCTCACTGGAGAAATTTTAGAAAAAATAGCTTACTAATAAATCGGTATTTTATTATTAATAATTGATAAGTTTATGAACGGTACCAATAAGTAGAATAGGTTTTTCGTAAGCTATGCACCGCGGTACCGTCATCCACAACCGGTATTAACCGTACCTGTATTGACCGACCAAGTGCAACAGGCACGGAACTCCATCCCACAAGCTGACATCCAGCACCTGTACGACACTGGAGTTGTCGACCAATGGTCCTGATCCTGAACAGAGCCCTTAGCCTGCAATCTCCTTCCCCTTAAAACATTAGACCACCTGTCTTCTACAATTCCCCCATTTCCTTCACATCCCTCCTTTACACCTACTGTATCCTGTACATTATTTGACGGAGGCCTACTTTCCTTCCTGTTCTCTGAGAGAATCCTAATTATCTCCCTCAAAAACTCTCCAACTCCTCCCTCATACTCCTTAATGCCTGGCCACATCCACAGTTCCTACACTTGCACTCCTTATCTATTATTTACGGAATAATGGAAAGAAAAGGAAAAATAAAATAGCTTATTCTGTCCAAAATAAAAATGAAAGGAAATAAATATTGTCTAGGATAGTTCACAAAGATCACACAACCACAAGGCAATATAAGCTACTACTACACTACACAATACTACTTAGTTGTACGATTTTTTTTTCTACAACACCGTAACAGAATGGAAATTGCTGAATTGCTGTTAATTACTGAAAACCGAAAGTAATACACAAGAATTAGTTCTACATAATTCTAAACTGCAGTTAAGTCTACCCAAATTAATGCAACAGAATACTAGTAAGAGATTTAATACAGATACCACAGATTCTATAGATACTACAGATACTATACTAAACAAATATTTCACAGTAATTTGCCTGTGATTTAATTGATTAATTAATTAATTAATGTTATTTGCTTTACGTCCCACTAACTACTCTTTTACGGTTTTCGAAGACGTCGAGGTGTCAGAATTTAGTCCCGCAGGAGTTCTTTTACGTGCCAGTAAATCTACCGATACGAGGCCGATGTATTTGAGCACCTTCAAATACCACCGGACTGAGCCAGGATCGAACCTGCCATGTTGGGGTCAGAAGGCCAGCGCCTCAACCGTCTGAGCCACTCAGCCCGGCACTAAAATGATGTTAAACTACGTACAGACGTATCCTAATTATAATACAAGAGGTTATTACTAAGCACAACTGAAATGGAAATTACAATTAAAGTTTGAAATTCGCAAGACTACTCAAAATAATTGAATACACACTCTCATTTCTAATATCACTACAGTACACTACAACCGTTTTTAAACTACGTTCAGACGTATCCTAATTACAATAGGTTCTTATTAAGCACAAATAGAAATGAAAATTGCAATTAGGCCTAAAGTTTGAAATTCGCAAGAACTACCGTACTCAAGGATTACCAACAAAGTTAAACGCGTATTCTTTAGTATTACTTTAGCCGATCCGCCTCTGTGGTGTAGTGGTTAGCGTGATTAGCTGCCACCCCCGGAGATCCGGGTTCGATTCCCGGCTCTGCCACGAAATTTGAAAAGTGGTACGAGGGTTGGAACGGGGTCTACTCAGCCTCGCGAGGTCAACTGAGTATAGGTGGGTTCGATTCCCACCTCAGCTATCCTGGAAGTGGTTTTCCGTGGTTTCCCACTTCTCCTCTAGGCAAATGGCGGGATGGTACCTAACTTAAGGCCACGGCCGCTTCCTTCCCTCTTCCTTGTCTATCCCTTGCAATCTTCCCATCCCCCCACAAGGCCCCTGTTCAGCATAGCAGGTGAGACCGCCTGGGCGAGGTACTGGTCATTCTCCCCAGTTGTATCCCCCGAGCAAGAGTCTGAAGTTCCAGGACACTGCCCTTGAGGCGGTAGAGGTGGGATCCCTCGCTGAGTCCGAGGGAAAAACCGACCCTCGAGGGTAAACTGATGATGAATGAATGAATGAATGATTACTTTAGCCTACTATGTTTGGTTAAATGCTTAAGTATCGAAAAGATTGCCGTACACGAAGAAAGACACGAACATAACAGGCAAAATACTATCTAATCTCTCTCTCTTTGCGTTTAGGCCATCTGTGGACCACGGTGCTTGTGTTCTAGCTGTGTTTTTGTCTTCGTCTGCCCCTTTTAGCATACTGGATTGTGTTCTTAGTGGCCTCTTGAGCCTTCCTGTTGGCCCAGTATTCCTTCATTTTCTCGCTGAATTCTTTCCTGCGCTCCTCTGACCAATTCCCGGCTCCTTTGTGGCTAGCTGATGTAAGGGATGTTAGGAAATGTTTAGTTTTGACCATTAAACGGTATGCATTTCTGTCAGTAATGGCGGCTTGATTAATATTAAGCTCTGCAAGATCTTTGTCCACTTGTTTGGTCCAGGGGAATCCAGTAGCTTTGCCTTTGTTAGCAACCTTGAAGATTTTATGGGATAATCTATTAGGATCCATTCTGTATAGGTGTCCATAGAAAGTCAGACGTTTTCTCCTGATGGCATCTATGAGGTTTTCTTGATGCTGGTAGAGCTCATTGTTGGGTTTGTACCATCGCCTTCCATCTGGTAGGATCCTTGGCCCTATTATTCTTCTCAGGAATTTCCGTTCTTGCACTTCCAGGGCTCTCAGTGGGGTTTTTTTAGTTAGGGATAGGCATTCTGCTGCATACCTTATCTTCACTACAATTCTCAACTGCAATGTGGTTATGTAATTATTACAGCCGGTGGATTACTATTATTTTCCCTACTCCACGGGACACAGAATAAAAGTGTCCTTAATTAGGCCTACTGAAAAATACGAGGTTGTCTACAATAATTTCTCAAACATATTTCTGTCAAAACTATTTCTACTACTCCAGGGACTTGAATTGCAATTACTGGGATATATGAACTTATAACACATAAAGACGTAATTTCCTGGAGTACCATTAGAGTTACAAGGAATATGCATGATTTTTTTTGTAGAAAATGAATAATTAGTACAAACGTTGAGACCGCCTGGGTGGGTACTGGTACTCTTCCCCAGTAGTATCACCGACCCAATTAGTGTGATTAGCTGCCACCCCCGGAGGCCCGCGTTCGATTCCCGGCTCTGCCACGACATTTGAAAAGTGGTACGAGGGCTGGAACGGGATCCACTCCTCGTCGGGAAGTCAACTGACTAGAGGTGGGTTCGATTCCCACCTCAGCCATCCTCGAAGTGGTTTTCCATGGTTTTCCACTTCTCCTCCAGGCAAATGCCGGGATGGTACCTAACTTAAGGCCACGGCCGTTTCCTTCCCTCTTCCTTGTATATCCCTTCCAATCTTCCCATCCCCCTGTAAAGCCCCTGTTCAGCATAGCAGATGAGACCGCCCGGGCGAGGTACTGGTCATCCTTCCCGGTTGTATCCCCCGACCCAGAGTCCGAAGCTCCAGGACACTGCCCTTGAGGTGGTAGAGGTGGGATCACTCGCTGAGTCCGAGGGAAAAACCGACCCTGGAGGGTAAGCAGATTAAGAAAGAAAGAAACACCGACCCAAAATCTCACATTCCAGGACACTGCCCTTGCGGTGGCAGAGTCCTTGGGGTGAGGGGAGGGGGGAACCAAACCTGAAAATTAAACGGATAATGAGATGAAATGATAACACTCATACTAAGTAGCTGAGCTTCACGGAACGAGCCTATGTTTCTTTTGTCTTATTCCATTCCTGTTAATAGGGTTGTCTTTCATTTCTAAAAGGGAAAGCATCCTAGACTCGAAAATAATACAAGTAATATCTGTTTGATGTAGAAAATTAATAGTAAGTTATTGGTGAGAACAAAGTTGAGTACAGTTTCGAAACAAAAGTAGAATTAATTTATTAATGTTAACACTCATACGTGAAGTAGTACACCCTCTTGTAAGTATATATTCAACCCTTCTCAGCTTACGTTCTCGGGGAGTCCGGTGCCTTGGGGTCTACCTGAGACTTGTTCTCACAAACAACTGTCGCTTCGGCGACATCAACCTTACCGATGAAATGCGAAAGCAAATTCACATGCAGAACCCCACGTAAGTGGTCAATCCAGCGCATCAATGCGGTCTCATTAGGAGGAAAAATTGAACCCACCCTGAAGGCGACTTCGACTCTCTTTTCTTGCAAGTTATCTTAATTAAGCTATCATTTTATTTAATTTTTTGTGAAAAATGTTAGCCAACACGATGTTGTCTCGCGAGAGATAAATCATTGGGAATTTAGAAGGCAGTGGCAGAACTGTGCAGTTTTTGGTCGCGCTCCCATGCGATTTTGTTTGAGTACAGCTATAAAACTGCTAGGCTGAATGGCTCAGCCGGTTGAGGCGCTGGCCTTCTGACTCGAACTTAGCAGGTTCAATCCTGGCTCAGTTTTGTGGTATTTGCAGATGCTCAAATAAGTTAGCCTCGTGTTGGTAGATTTACTAGCACGTAAAAAACTCCTGTGGGACAAAATTCTGGCACCTCGGCGTCTCCGAAAACCGTAAAAGTAGTAGTTGTTGTTTGAGTCATCACTCCTTAGACTGGTAGTTAGTGGGACATAAAATAATTAACCTTGGTTGCTATAAAACATGACACTTGATGTTAGCATAAACAGGTTGTCCCCAGCTAGGAACGGGAAACCGCCTTTTCGAGACATCTGTCATCATTCCCACTCTGTTTTGTGACCTTTTGTCGTATTTCGAGATGAAAATGCGGCGTTAAATTATTCTCTATTAGGATCCCACTGTAACTTGTAACTTGTCTCTCTTCCACCGTGCTCCGTGGTTTCCCACTTGAAGATTTGCTTAGTTAATCTATTGTTATTCATTCTATAAATGTGACCAAAAACTGGGGTCTTCTTTTCCTCATTACAGTTGTCTGTTTTTCAACTTTTAAATATACCGGTAGCTCTCTGTTTGATTGCATATTGTAGTAGGTCCCAGTATTTTTCTCAAAATTCTTTTTTCCACTTTTTCTAATTTTTCAAGATCCCAAATTCTTGTAAGTTCAAGAGTTTCTGCTGCATATAAACTTTCTGACCGAGGCACTGTTTGATAATGTCTTAATTTCAAGTTCCAGGATAGAGATTTCTTATTGTATATATTTTTTGTCATATGGAACATCCTTTCCATTTTGTTTACTCTTATATCTATAGCTACCTTTTCTTTTGTGTTGTTTATTATCCATTCTCCCAGGTATTTAAAGCATTCGGTCCGACATATTATGTTATTGTTAATTGTGGTATTTTGAGGGGCATTAATGATGTTTGTCATAAACTTTGTTTTTTTTCAAATGATATTTGCAATCCTATTTTGACCCCTTGTTTCTGTAATTCTAGTATTTGTTCTTGAGAAATTATCTAATGATCTGCGAAAGTTAAACAATCTATAATGTTTTTATTTGGATTTCTTCCTAGTTGAACACCTTTACTATTGATGGCTTTCCTCCATTCTCGAACTACCTTCTCTAATGCACAATTTAAGAGTAGAGGTGATAAACCATCTCCCTGTCGTACACTTGATCTTATTTCAAATGGTTTTGAGAGTTCTCCCAAAAATTTTACATTGGATGTTGTGTTTGTTAATGTTACTTTAATTATTTCAATTGTTTTATTATCAAGTCCAAATTCCATTAAAATATCAAATAGAATATTTCTATCAATTGAATCATAGGCCTTTTTAAAGTATACAAAAGTGATTACAAATTTAGAGTTTCTGATCTTCCTCGTAGCTGTTATGTTCTTTAGATTTAAAGCGCGTTATTATTATTATTATTATTATTATTATCATTATTATTATTATTATTATTATTATTATCATCATCATCATCATCATCATCATCTGTTTACCCTCCAGGTTCGGTTTTTCCCTCGGACTTGGCGAGGGATCCCACCTCTACCGCCTCAAGGGCAGTGTCCTGGAGCTTCAGACTCTTGGTCGTGGGATACAACTGGGGAGTATGACCGGTACCTCGCCCAGGCGGCTTCACCTGCTATGCTGAGCAGGGGCCTTGTGGAGGGATGGGAAGATTGGAAGGGATAGGCAAGGATGAGGGAAGGAAGCGGCCGTGGCCTTAAGTTAGGTACCATCCCGGCATTCGCCTGGAGATGAAGTGGGAAATCACGGAAAACCACTTCCAGGATGGCTGAGGTGGGAATCGAACCCACCTCTACTCAGTTGACCTCCCGAGGCTGAGTGGACCCCGTTCCAGCCCTCGTACCACTTTTCAAATTTCGTGGCAGAGCCGGGAATCGAACCCGGGCCTCCGGGGGTGGCAGCTAATCACGCTAACCACTACACCACAGAGGCGGACTATTATTATTATTATTATTATTATTATTATTATTATTATTATTATTGCTACTTGTTTTACGTCGCACCGACAGAGGTGCATGGTGTGAAAATGGAAATCCACCAAATGCTATATTCAGGGCTGCCGTCAATGGAGCGTCGAACCCACTGCTCCCGAATGTAATCTCCAGCTACGTGACTCAAGCCGCACAGCCAACTCTCTCATTGTTTCCAATTTTCACACCAGGCAAATGCAGGAAATAATCCGAATTAAGGCCACGCCCATTTCCTTCCCATTCCTATCCCTTTCGTACCCCGTCGTCGTCAAAAGACTTAACTGAGTCAGCGCAACGTTAAACCACTTACTAAAAGAAACCAAATAGAAGTAGTCTACTTGCTGCAACATCGGCTTGTGTTAGCACTGGAACCAATTATCACTAAATGTGATATCGTGTTACCTCATCACTGTAACACTGTCTGCAACATAATATTGCATTATCCACGGAATACAGGTCGACTGAATAACACTAGCTGCAACCCAATTTCCTTCTTCATACTCTCTTCATTGTTTCCTTTTGACTCTTTCCCTTACGCCTAACATAAAACACACAGTACTTCTCAAGGCACGGTGCTTACTTTCGGGGTCTGCTTCATCAGCCCGACCAAGGATCATATAAGAGAAATAGATCCGTCACTCCTGTATAACATAGTTCACTGAGAAAACAGGTCATTGAAGCTATAGTGGCCCCTGTATCTCCGCCAACATAAGGAAATAAATACCACGATAATACCTCGTAATAAACTTGATAATAACAGTTGTTACTTTGTTAAAATTTTAATTGTGATAGAGATAATGATTGCATTTCGGTAGGAAAGTTGTATCTAAAGCTTCTCTCGTGTCTTTTACTTGAAAAGCAAATTGCAATTATCGTATTTGTATGTTGGCAATACTGCTATAATGCTAGCTTGTATCGTTGTTTCACCGTTCGCATTTTAATGTACATTTACATCTATTAAATAATAAATGCAACATTGATTACTGAAAATGTTAATGCAATTCATATAAAACCCCAAAACGCCCATATTTGCCTAAATCACGATCTAACGTAACCTCATTCTTTCGCTCGTTCGTTAAACCCTTCCCACGACTTTTATGTATGGGAATGGAAAACAGGAGAAAGAAAGGAAGAAGTAAAACACAGCATAATGCACACAGTTTATATGTTGAATTTTATTCCAAACAGCAGGTAAGAAGCACAATCACACACACGTTTACTCGCAACAGCTAGGTAGTTCAATGTGAAATACGTTCATGATCATGATACTATTTCTTCACACTAAGAACGCGTATAATTGTAATTTCACTCCATACTCTCAAAAAACTGGATCAAAAATCTCGTTCAATGCGAAAGAATCTCAATAAATGTTCGTCTAACAAGCACTATTACTTACCGTACGACCAAGTTCCCTTCACGCGCAACGATAACAGTGTTGTGTTTTGAATTTGCTGTACCGCGCAACTGAATGTGTAATGCCAACCACTGCCTACTAAATTAACCCTCTATAAGATAATTTTAGTTTTCACTAGTTGGCGGAGATTGAGGAGCCCATCTCGGAACTGCTTCGGACGCTCCCTATGAAGTGTCACCCCCTTGAGCCCGACCACTTTGTGACTCGAAAGGAATGATTAGTTTGAAAGTTATGATATCGATACGCCTCCTCCTAACAGTGGTCGCCATACATACACCTCTACGTGTACGGTACTTCAGCCATCATTCTTCTCGCCCCCATACTCCAAATATGACTGTGTCTGTACTTACGCCGAACTTCTGGACAATATAAACAGATTCCTAGAACAAGAAGCAACCTACACTTGAGATGGAAGCTCAGCTTCCTGGCTTCTGGTGATATGGTCATGGATGTTGACTCGTTGTGGAATATTTAGAACTTGTAGATAACAGTTATCTGCAGGCTGTAAATATTCCACAGCGTCACTTAGTTATTAAGAATGTGTTGTTTGAAACCTCCTGTAATTCAAAATATGGCCTCAATAAAATAATTAATAAGTATTTAATTAGACCTGCTTTTTGGCTAAATAGTCGGCATCGTGGCCTTCAGTTCAGAGGGTTCTAAGTTCAATTCCCGGCCGGGCCGGGGATTTTAACCGCGTGTAATAAATTCCTCTAGCTCGAAGACTAGGAATGTGTGTTTGAATAAGTACGCATTTCTTCATATACAGTGACTCGCATAATTATTCGGACAGACATGATTTATTATAGTTTCCTTTGCATTAGTGATTTCAGCAATAATAAAGCACTCATATAAATTAGATACAAGTTTTTGTACGGAATATAGAAACTAAACGTCCATCATACTTCTAATGAACACGTTCAGTGAATATATAATCATTAAAAACAAAATCAAAATATAAACCAATATTGAACAAAATTATTCGGACACTTTCCGTTTTACTTATTGTCCTAAAGGTTCAGTATCTGGTGGACTTTCCTCTCATTTTAATTTCTTTCTTGGGTCGACTTGGCATGCTCTCCACTAATTTCCGGATGTAATCGGGAGATATCTTCTGCCACTCTTCTTGAAGTCGATTTTTCAGTTGTTCTCTAGATGTGATTGTTATTTTCCTTATTTCTTTATCCAGTTTGTCCCAAAGATTCTCAATCACATTCAAGGGATTGAGGGGGAGGATGAAGCACCTCTGGGCAATTAAACAATAACCACTTCCTTACATTACAGGTCGTTATCTTGATAAACTTAAAATGTTCACCAATTCCCATCTTTTCGGCACTCTTTTTCATATTGTCCCTTAGTATTCTCAGGTATTGAAAGCGGTCCATTTTACCCTCAATAAAAACCAATTCACCAACTCCATTCGCCGACATGCACCCCCACACCATTACATGTCCACCACCATGCTTCACAGTTGCTTTTGGACTTTTCTCTTGAAGCTCAGTATTAGGACGCCGCCAAACTGTTACCCTCCCATCAGATTTAAATATATTATATTTACTCTCATCACAAATATAACGTCTTTCCACCACTCATTGTCTTCTTTAACATGCTCTTTGGCAAACAGTGTTCTCTTTCTTCGATTTACTTGATTTATGAAGGGCTTCCTTCTTGGAATACGGCCGTGAAAGTTACCTCTTCTGAGCACTCCCCGTATTGTTTCGGGATGCACTTTCTTTCCGATGTCTGCGGCAATCTCCGTAGCGAGTTTTGGAGCACTTAACTTAGGTTCCGTTTTCGTTTTTCTGATGATATAACACTCTTCCCTCACAGAAAATGTTCTTGGACGTCCCGTATGCGGTAGATGTTCAATCCTATCTTCCTCCCGGAATCTTGTGATAATATCAGAGACTGTACTTTTCTTCATTTGTAAAATTTCATCAATTTTACGACAACTTTTACCTTTAGCGTAGTGAAAAATTACTAGCTGCCGCTGTTCGATTGTGCTCTCTCTTCCTCTGCGGTCCACTTTCACTTACGTTGTACACAGCACTCTAACACACTCACCGTCTTACTAATAAACGGTGTATAACTTTTATACAAGGTTTATACGCTGTTTATGTGAAATTCGTTACTAATAAACCGTGTATAAGCCTCCTGTGTATACATCTGTTATAGTTATTCATTGGATTGCTTATACAGACCAGGACCCTTGTATAAGCGTTGTATAGCAGCGAGTAGCGGGGAAAAAAACAAACAAACAAAAAACGAGTGAGCAGTTTATTTTCGTGGTATTTATTGTCTACAGTAATATAATCGTGGTGAAATATTCGACTTATCCATTTAACATTGAAAGAATGGACGATAACGTTGATGATCTTTACGATATTTTAAACATAGAAGACATACACCGTTCAGAGATTATGGACGCTAGACATCTTCGTAAAGAGACGGAATGGCAATGAATAACTATAAAATAAATTATGGTTGGGCGTATTTTTGTGTAATAATGTGTTACTGCTTAATAGACTTTTGATATTGCGAGTTTATTATACATTATCTGCCCCTACAAAGATCTTTCTCAAATTTGAGTACCTATAAAATGGGTCATATTCCTCGAGATAAAAAATGGCATTACTTGAAAATCATACGTAATATGATTTCCATACTTTGTAGTTGAATACCCAGAAATATGATGTATAAATGCCTAATAGAAACTTTTTTGATCAAACCTTTCATTTAGCTACAAAACAGGTTTTCCTTTCTCCTGAAAAGTAAGAATTTTGGAATATGTACCCTTTTCAACTCGCCGATTCAATTACAATTGCTTGTGTTTTCCGTACTATCCCAGTTAGGAGCTATTGATCTTTTCTTAAGTCTTTCCATTTCTTTTTCTGGCGTTCATGACACAAGCAAGCTGAAGAAATGTTGATATCAGTATAAGCCAATTTCCAACTGTCTCACTTAGTGTTGCCACTGCCTTTTCGATATGCCGTGCTACTGTGCGACTTTCCGGAAAGTTTTGCTCGTAGATAACCAGCAGAGGCGATCATAAAGGCGGTGAACGTGCGAAAACGTCAGTGAACTGCAGGAAGAGATTCCTACGCCTTGGAACGAGTGTATACGTGCTGTATAGTAATACAATGCGTATACCTCGTTTTTTAGTAAGACAAATGTAAAACGCTTATACAGGGTTTATTCACTGTTTAACTAAACAAGAGTTAAACAACTGTATAAGGGCTTTTTATTAGTAAGACGGTCAATGTTTACGTTCACACTGTCCGTGGCTCTTCTACACACGACCTCTGCGGCAACTGACTTGTGTCCGAATAATTTTGTTGGAGCTCGTTAACTGCGTTCTGAGGTTTGCGTGTACGATATTTTCTCTGAAATATAGGGCCAGTGTGTAGCAAAGACTATAATTACTAACGTGTCCGAATAATTATGTGAGTCACTGTATCTACGCACAACACAACATACCACCAACGAGAAACGCAGTAGTGAATACATTCCACCACATACGATTGGTGTCAGGAATGGAATCCGGCCATAAAACAGGGCTATATCTCCATGTGTGGGGAAAGTGGCAGATGAAGAGTAAGACGAAGATCACTTCGAAATCTTCTTCCCAGCAAAGTTTTTAATACTATTTTGGCAGCCGGACAAATGAAATGGCGTATGGCTTTTAGTGCCGGGAGTGTCCGAGGACATGTTCAGCTCGCCAGATGCAGGTCTTTTGATTTGACACCCGTAGGTGACCTGCGCGTCGTGATGAGGATGAAATGATGATGATGACGACACATACACCCAGCCCCTGTGCCAGCGAAATTAACCAATGATGGTTAAAATTCCCGACCCTGCCGGGAATCAAACCCGGGACTCCTGTGACCAAAGGCTAGCACGCTAACCACTTAGCCATGGCAGCCGGACAGATAGGTGCCCATTCATCCAGTTAAATATTTAATGTTAAGGATCTTATATTTACTTGAGGGTAGAATTCAGTGTGTCTGACAAACCAAACCCCATGCGCAACAACCCCGACAGGCCATGACCTACTAAACAACCGCTGCTCAGCCCGAAGGCCTGCAGATTACGAGGTGTATGGTCAGCACGGCGAATCCTCTCGGCCGTTAACTTATTATTGGCTTTCTTAGCCCAGGGCCGCCATCTCCCCGTCGGAGGGCTCCTCAACTGTCATCACGTAGATTGAGTGGATCACGAACCAGCCTCTCAGATCCAGGTAAAAATCCCTGACCTGGGCTGGAATCGAACCCGGGGACAGCGGGTAAGAGGTAGGCACACTACTCGTACACCGCAGGGCTGGCATATATGTGTGACAAAACGTTCGATTCCCGGCAGGGTCGTGGATTGTAACCTTAATTAGTTAATTCATCTGGTTCAAGGGCTGGATGTTTGTGATATCATAACATTAGAAATCATCTAAGGCAGGGCTCCATCGCCACAGTCATGCAGGTCGCCTGCGCGGATATAAAAATTATTATCCGCATCCGCGAATGGTTATCCGCGGATATTGTAAATATTTAACTGCAATATGTTACACACAAGGTACTGAAATGGAGCGATCTGTTTACATAATACAATAGGCCTGATACTTGGCACCAGACCCCAAAGTCACAGGTTTATGAGTGATTTTCTCTTGCGACAACTACCGACGTTCCTTCCTTCCATTCATTGCGGGCAGGAGCCAGTTAGGCTGCGTTCAGAATTACAGCTTTATGGACTCAAGGTTCTTTATACATCACCATTCTTCTATACCACTGTCAAGGGTCGCCTAACCACAAGCAAAAATAAAAGTATAAAACCAAACCAAACCAAACCAAACCCCATGGCACAAAAGCCCCGAAAGGCCATGGCCTACCAAGCGACCGCTGCTCAGCTGGAAGGCCTACAGATTACTAGGTGTCGTGTGGTCAGCACGATGGATCCTCTCGGCCGTTATTGTTGGATTTCTAGACCGAGGCCGCTATCTCACCGTCAGATAGCTCCTCAATTGTAATCACGTAGGCTGAGTGAACCTCGAACCAGCCCTTCAGATGCAGGTAAAAATTCTTGACCTGGCCGGGAATCGAACCCGGGGCCTCCAGGCAAGAGGCAGGCACGCTACCCCTACACCGCGGGGCCGGCAAAAAATAAGAGTATACCTGAGTGAAAATTAATAAACTTAATTATTTAGAAATTATCAGCAAAATTATCTGCGCTGTCATTCAGTTTGTATCCGCCAAGACCCTAACTTCGCGGATGGAGTGGCACTTTAACACTGTTGTGTATTATCACCCGTAATATATTTTACAGTCCGCCTCTGTGGTGTAGTGGTTAGCGTGATTAGCTGCCACCCCAGGAGGTCCGGGTTCGATTCCCGGCTCTGCCACGAAATTTGAAAAGTGGTACGAGGGCTGGAACGGGGTCCACTCAGCCTCGGGAGGTCAACTGAGTAGAGGTGGGTTCGATTCCCACCTCAGCCATCCTGGAAGTGGTTTTCCGTGGTTTCCCACTTCTCCTCCAGGCGAATGCCGGGATGGTACCTAACTTAAGGCCACGGCCGCTTCCTTCCCTCTTCCTTGCCTATCCCTTCCAATCTTCCCATCCCTCCACAAGGCCCCTGTTCAGCATAGCAGGTGAGGCCGCCTGGGCGAGGTACTGGTCATACTCCCCAGTTGTATCCCCCGACCAAGAGTCTGAAGCTCCAGGACACTGCCCTTGAGGCGGTAGAGGTGGGATCCCTCGCTAAGTCCGAGGGAAAAACCGAACCTGGAGGGTAAACAGATGATGATGATGATGATGATGAATATATTTTACAGAATAATAATACTCACGTAGTGGTTAGTGTGCTTAGCTGCCACCCTCGAAGGCCCGGGTTTGATTCCCGGCTCTGTCACGAAATTTGAAAAGTGCTATGAGGATTAGAACGGGATACATTTAGCCTTGGGGGAGGTCAATTGGGTAGAGGACACGTGTTCGTAGATTACTGGTTCGTTAACGAATTGTCAACGCAATTGCTATAGATTTAAGAAACTCCAGGGTGCCATAAATCTGTTCTGCGGGAGTTCTTCGTAAATTGTAGAAAGTCTATGTGTATAACACAATTAATTCCTATTTCTACTCGAACCATAAGTCAAGAATGTGCTCAGTAACAGTATTAACGACTTTAATCCTGAGCTATGCCGTCCGCCTTGGAAAAAAATATATCCCGCTTTCTTCAAACATTTTGTCAACGCCAGATCTCTGGCAGTAACCCGGGTCACGTTGCTTCCCCTCACATGCAGGGTTGGCATTTCTCTCCTCGATCAGTTTTCGGGTAGGTTCTGTCTCGTATACACCTAGGTATACTATCTGGATACATTGTGATACCGGCAGATGTATTGCGTTACTCCGTGGGGACGTCACAGCCAACATAAATACGATTGTATCTATCAACCTTGAAACGCTCAAACAAGGCATCCTTTCCATCTTCTTTTTAGGGCAGTCTGAAAAGTTTACTTTAGGAATTGTTAACAAGTTGGTTTTAGTGTTTATGTTTCCCTATCGCAACTGACTGCGGGAAGTGCTTCACGTCTACATTAGGCACACCATCTGTTGTTCTCTATCGACCAACGTAGTTTTTCGCATTCCAATGTAAAATGACTATCATACCGTATTATTAATATTGTCCGCCTCTGTGGTGTAGTGGTTAGTGTGATTAGCTGCCACCCCCGGAGGCCAGGGTTCGATTTCCGGCTCTGCCACGAAATTTGAAACGTGGTACGAGGGCTGGAACGGGGTCCACTAACCCTCGGGAGGTCAACTGAGTAGAGGGGGTTCGCTTCCCACCCCATCCATCCTCGATGTTGTTTTCAGTGATTTCCCACTTCTTCGCCAAGCAAATGCCGGGATGGCCACGGCCTAAAAAGAAGATAGAAAGGATGCCTTGTTTGTGTAGATCTAGCCTACTTCGTTTTTTTTGCTAGTTGCTTTACGTCGCACCGACACGGATAGGTCTTATGGCGACGATGGGACAAGGAAGGGCTAGGAGTGGGGAAGGAAGCGGCCGTGGCCTTAATTAAGGTACAGCCCCAGCATTTGCCTGGTGTGAAAATGGGAAACCACGGAAAACCATTTTCAGGGCTGCCGATAGTGGGTTCGAACCTACTATCTCCCGAATACTGGATACTGGCCGCACTTAAGCGACTGCAGGTATCGAGTTCGGTACTTCGTTTTTATGCGCGTGTGAGCGTTTCAAGGTTGATAGATACAAGGCCCTTGTTCAGCATAGGAGGTGAGACCGCCTGGGCGAGGTACTGGTCCTCCTGGATGGTAAACGGATTATGAAAGAAAGAAAGAAAGAAAGAAAGAAAGAAATATTATATTATATTATATTATATTATATTATATTATATTATATTATATTATATTATATTATATTATACTAGCAAATGTACCCGTCCTTCGCTACTGTATTCTACATTGTATACGACTATCGAAGTAAATTACTGTACATAAAGTGAATAAGAATTTTTAAACTGCATGTCTCTTGGCGTTATCCGCGAAAAAGCATAGGGAGATCCGCAGTCGTTGTTTCCAATGTAAATTGCCAGTTGCGGCGTTGTCATGATAACGACAGGTCCACTTGTCTACCGCAATTCACTATGCGTAACGTAAGTCACATTTAGATGGATAAATTTGTTTATAATCGGGGGCACCCTTGCAAGGGGGCACCTATACCTAATGACAAAGAGAATCAGGTAAAAGTGTTTTGAAAAAATGCACGCTCCCTTGCCTTCTGCTAGTCAAATTGAGAAGGGAATTATCCATTACAATGGTACACATGCGTTGGAGGAGGACCCCATTCCTACTGCCAGTTAAAGCCGATGTGGCGAGTACTGATTACAACAGCAGACGCACTCCTGCTGACGGTCACTATTGATTTGTAAAGTATTAATTACAATAAGACACACTCCTTCTAGATCACTACAAATCGACTTAAATGAATAAATGTAGATCGACATACGGAAGTATATGCATGTTCACCATCATTTACAGAATAACTGCTGCTAAACGGGGCATCATATCGAAAAACGGATTGTACAAAAAGACGCCTCTGGCCTCATTTAGCGATCTAAATGGCGGGCCCTATGATATTTCCTCGTATCTCACCTATTTAAAGGTAAGATTGTTTTAGAAACGTTGAATAGGGTGAAATTTATGTAAGGTTTTCACACAGTGAATTACTTTTCAGATACTTACGCGACAGGTTCAAACACAGAATTTGGCTCACATATGGCTACTGGATGGGCCAATATTCGTGTAGAATTTGATGATCACATCTTTCCTATAAGTGAATCATGCTATCAATTATACGTGTAAAAAGTGCAGAATGTAGGTAAATCCAGAAATAGAGCCAATTTTAATATATAAGGGATAGCGATACGACAAAAAGTCATAAGACGAAAGTTGTAGATCACTCCAATTTGAACGGAGATTGCGCCATCCGTTTTGTGATACGACTTACAGTTTATCCACGAAATACCTCGAAAGGAAGGTGTGCACCGTCATTAAAATTGCCTCCAACATTCGATATTTTTCGTGGGTAAAAAATAAAATTTTTTAAACATCTTGTAAATTTTCCGTCGGTTACTAAATATCAATTTTCTAACTCATCTGGGAGATTGTGCTGCCATCTTTATATGGGGAGGGGTTAAATATTAGGACTTTCAGGAAACTTTTAAGCCCTTGAAATCTATAGGTTATCGTTCTGGATAGATATTACCGACTGTGTTCTTATGTAGATTTGAAACTCCCAGCGTGTCCCCCTCAGAGAATTTTGAGAATTTTAGATTTTTCTAGGCATCTTGAAGTTATCAGCTTGTCTGGTACAAAGTTTTAAGTTTATAAGTTGCCTAGAATGGTCTCATCAATTCACGTGTTTTAATTTTTATGCCTTAATTTATATATAGTAATGTATATATAGATCGCGCCAAACTGAGTTCCATTTATTAATATGGATTATATTTCACCCGCTTCCCTAGTGCTTCTAGGGGCGTCTTACTCCCACAGTATGTTTTCCAGGTAGTAAGTCGTACTGGAACATACACACGTCCATTATCTCGGTCATTTTGACAATTTATTTTTTCACCCTTTCTCACCTCCTATGCCAAAGGGGGCTGAAGTTGGACTTTAAGAATCCGGAATGTTACTATTCATCTCAGCGACCCTGAAAACTATGGATTCGGCAGTATATTCGATTATTATTATATATCAATCCCTCTACCCCCCACCATAAAAGGGACTAAACTTTGAGTTTTAAAAAATCGGGAGTGTTACTATTCGTCTCGGCGACCCCGAAAACTATGGATTCGGCAGTATATTCGATTATTATTATTATTATTATTATTATACCTCAATCCCCCCCTCTCCCCACCACAAATGGGATGAACTTGGACTTATAAAATATCCGGAGTCTCTCTATTCGTGTCAGCGACCCCGACAAGTATGGATTCGACACTATTTTCGTTAATTTGTATATCTGACCCCCACCCCTCGTCCCTCCGCCGCTAAGGGTTCCTGGGCTGTCTTTGTATATCACAGCCCCCTCGGCTCCCGCCCGCCTCTAAGGGTGCTTGGGGGTGGTTTGTCTCCTCATACTAAAAATCCGCAGTGTCACTATTCATTTTAACCACCCTGAAAACTCTGTAACTTATTCGACACTATTTTCTATTATTTCTATATATCTCTCCCCTATCGCCCCCACCACGAAGAGGGCTTTACTTGGACATTAAAACATTCCGGAGTGACACTATTTTTTATGATATTTATATATCACCCCCTCGTCCCCCGCCCCTAAGCGTTCCTGGCGTACCATATCCCCACTTGGTTTCTCTCCTGATACTAAAAGTCCGAAGTGTACAATTCACCTCGGCGACACCGACAACTATGTATTCGACACAATTTTCGATTAATTTTATTTATCACTCCCCCCTCGCCCCCACCCCAAAGGGTGATGAACTTGGACTTATAAAATATCCGAAATTCCACTATTCATCTCAGCGACCCCGACAACTATGGATTCGACACTGTTTTCGATTTTTGATATATCACACTCCCATCGCCCCCCCCCAACACGAAGGGGGCTGAAACTTGGACTTAAAAAAATCCGCAGTGTCACTATTCATCTCAGCGACCCTGAAAAGTATGGGTTCGACACTACTTTCGATGATTTTAATATCTCAGCCTCCTCGCCCCCACTACCTCTAAGGGTTCCTGGGCTGTCTTACCCCCACGTGGTTTGTCTCCTGATACTAAAAATCCGGAGTGTACAATTCACCTCGGCGACCCCGAAAAGTATGGATTCGACACTATTTTCGTTTAATTTTATATATCACTCCCCTCTCGCCCCCCAACCCAAAGGACTGAACATGGACTTTAAAAAATTCCGGAGTGTCACTATTCATCTCAGCGACCCCGACAAGTATGGATTCGACACTATTTTCGTTAATTTGTATATCTGACCCCCCTCGCCCCTCCGCCCCTAAGGGTTCCTGGGCTGTCTTACCCCCACGTGGTTTGTCTCCTGATACTAAAAATCCGGAGTGTACAATTTACCTCGGCGACACCGTAAACTATGTATTCGACACTATTTTCGTTTAATTTTATATATCACTCCCCCTCGACCCCCACCCCAAAGGGGGCTTAACTTAGACTTTAAAAAAATCCGGAGTGTCACTATTCATTTCGGCGACCCCAAAAAGTATGGATTCGACACTATTTTCGTTAATTTGTGTATCTGACCCTCTCGCCCCCCGCCCCTAAGGTTTCCTGGGCTGTCTTACCCCCACGTGGTTTGTCTCCTGATACTAAAAATTCGGAGTGTACTATTCATCTCGCGACCCCGAAAACTATGTATTCGACACTATTTTCGTTTAATTTTATTTTTCACTCCACCCTCCCCCCACCCGAAAGGGAGCTGACCTTTGAGTTTTACAAAATCGGGAGTGTCACTATTCATCTCAGCGACCCCAAAAACTGTGGATTCGAGACCTTTTTCGATTATTTTTATACTTTATCCCAATGATCCCCCAACCTTAAGGGAGCTACGGATGGCTTACACCCACAGTGCTCGTCTCCAGATGGTAAGTCATAAGTGTACCAAGTTTGGTTGAAATTGCTTCAGTGATTTAGGAGGAGATGTGTCATTTACACACACACATACATACATCCTTTTTTATATTATATTATATTATATTATATTATATTATATTATATTATATTATATTATATTATATTATATTATATACTAAAATGATGTCCGCCTCTGTGGTGTAGTGGTTAGCGTGATTAGCTGCCACCCCCGGAGGTCCGGGTTCGATTCCCGGCTCTGCCACGAAATTTGAAAAGTGGTACGAGGGCTGGAACGGGGTTCACTCAGCCTCGGGAGGTCAACTGAGTAGAGGTGGGTTCGATTCCCACCTCAGCCATCCTGGAAGTGGTTTTCCGTGGTTTACCACTTCTCCTCCAGGCGAATGCCGGGATGGTACCTAACTTAAGGCCACGGCCGCTTCCTTCCCTCGTCCTTGCCTGTCCCTTCCAATCTTCCCATCCCTCCACAAGGCCCCTGTTCAGCATAGCAGGTGAGGCCGCCTGGGCGAGGTACTGGTCATACTCCCCAGTTGTATCTCCCGACCAAGAGTCTGAAGCTCCAGGACACTGCCCTTGAGGCGGTAGAGGTGGGATCCCTCGCTAAGTCCGAGGGAAAAACCGAACCTGGAGGGTAAACAGATGATGATGATGATGATACTAAAATGATAAGTTACTAAAGAAATGCGACAAGCCTATCTACTGTATGTCTTCAATATAGCAATACGTTAAACAAATAATGTTATTATTGAGTTTTAAAAACGCCGTAATCTTCTTCTTCTTATGCTTCTACTTCTGTTTACCCCCCAGGGTCGGTTTCTCCTCCGGACTCAATGAGGGATACCACCTCATTAAGCAGCCATCGGATGCAGATCGAGCAGGCAGTGCCTGGAGCTTCAGACTCTTCCTTCCCATCCCCCCCCCCCCCCCCCCGACCCCAATGACTCTGTCCAGCACAGCAGGTGAGGCCGCCTAGACGATGTACTGGTCCTCTTCTCCAGTTGTATACCCAGCCCGAAGAATCACGCTCCAGGACACTGCCCTTGAGACAGTACAGGTGGGGAAAATAAACCTAGAAGTTTAGCGGATAATGAAATTAAATGAAAATACTCATACTAACTAGTTGAGCTTCCCTTTCTAAAAAGGGAAGTATCATAGACTCGAAAATACTACAAGTAATATCTGTTTGATGTAGAAAATTGATAGTAAGTTATTGGTGGGAACAAAGTTGAGTACAGTTTGGAAACAAAAGTAGAATTAATTTATTAATGTTAACACTCATACGTGAAGTAGTACACCCTCTTGTAAGTATATATACAACCCTTCCCAGCTTCCGTTCTCGGGGAGTCCGGTGCCTTGGGGTCTACCTGAGACTTGTTCTCACAAACATCTGTCGCTTCGGCGACATCAACCTTATCGATGAAATGCGAAAGCAAATTCACATGCAGAACCCCACGTAAGTGGTCAATCCAGCGCATCAATGCGGTCTCATTAGGAGGAAAAATTGAACCCACCCTGAAGGCGACTTCGACTCTCTTTTCTTGCAAATTATTTTAATTTAGCTATTCTTTTTATTTATGTTGGCCATCACGTTGTTAAATCTCGCGAGAGATACGATCATTGCGAATCTAGAAGGCAGTGGCAAAACCCTGCGTTTTTTTGGGGCGCCTTCCCGTGCAATTTTGAGTACAGCTATAAAACAGCCGGACGGAGAAGCGCTGACGGTTGATGCGCTGGCCCTCTGACTTCATCTTGGCAGGTTCCATCCTGGCTCAGTCCTATGGTATTTGGATGTGCTCAAATATGTCAGCCCCGTGGCGGTAGATTTACTTTTTCTTCTTCATCTGTTTACCCTCCAGGGTCGGGTTTTCCCTCGGACTCAGCGATGATCCCATCTGTACCGCCTCAAGGGCAATGTCCTGGAGCGAGAGACTCTGGGTCGTGGGATACAACTGGGGAGGATAACCAGTACCTCGCCCAGGCAGCCTCACCTGTTATGCTGAACAGGGACCTTGTGGGGGGATGGGAAGTTTGGAAGGTATAGACAAGGAAGAGGGAAGGAAGTGGCAGTGGCCTTAAGTTAGGCACCATTCCGGCATTTGCCTGGAGAAGTGGGAAACCACTTCCAGGATAGCTGAGTTGGGAATCAAACCCACCTCTACTTAGTTGACATCCCGAGGCTGAATGGACCCCGTTCCAGCTCTCGTATTCCTCGTCGGGAAATCAACTGACTAGAGGCGGGTTCGATTCCTACCTCAGCCATCCTCGAAGTGGTTTTCCATGGTTTCCCACTTCTCCTCCAGGTAAATGCCGGGATGGTACCTAACTTACGGCCATGGCCGCTTCCTGCCCTCTTCCTTGTCTATCCCTTCCAATCTTCCCATCCCCCTACAAGGCCCCTGTTCAGCATAACAGGTGAGGTTGTCTAAGCGAGGTACTGGTCATCCTTTCCAGTTGTACCCCCCTCCCCCCACCGAAGGTCCCATGCTCCAGGACACTGCCCTTGAGGTGGTAGAGGAAGGGTCCCTCGCTGTGTTCGAGGGAAAAACCGACCCTGGAGGGTAAACAGGTTAAGAAAGAAAGAAAAAATAATATAAAAAATAAGAAATATAGGATGATGATGATGATGATGATGATGATGATGATGATGATGATTTACACAATTATGTCATGACTACAGTATTCAAAACACGGTAAATTTTCATTTCTATTATCCTTAGTAATTGCAGTTAATTCCTACCTCTATGGTGCAGAGGTTAGTGTGATAAGCTGCCACCACCGGAGGCCCGGTTTCGATTCCCGGCTCTGCCAGGAAATTTGAAAAGTGGTACGAGGGCTGGAACGGGGTCCACTCAGCCATCCTCGAAGTAGTTTTCCGTGGTTTCCCACTTCTCCTCCAGACAATGCCGAGATGGTACCTAACTTAACGCCACGGCCGCTTCCTGGTCCATCCCTTCCGATCTACTCATTCCTCCGACAAGGCCCCTGCTCATCATAGCAGGTTAGGCCACCGGGGCGAAGTACTGGTCCTCCTCTCCAGTTGTATTCCTCGACCCAAAGTCTAACGCTCCAGGACACTACCCTTGAGGCTGTAGAGGCGCGATACCTCGCTGAGCCCGAGGGAAAAACCAATATTGGACGGTAAACGGATTAAGGTCCGCCTCTGTGGTGTAGTGGTTAGCGTGATTAGCTGCCATCCCCGGAGGTCCGGGTTCGATTCCAGGCTCTGCCACGAAAATTTGAAAAGTGGTACGAGGGCTGGAACGGGGTCCACTCAGCCTCGGGAGGTCAACTGAGTAGAGGTGGGTTCGATTCCCACCTCAGCCATCCTCGAAGTGGTTTTCCGTGGTTTCCCACTTCTCCTCCAGGCGAATGCCGGAATGGTACCTAACTTAAGGCCACGGTGCTTCCCACGGCCGCTTCCTTCCCTCTTCCTTGTCTATCCCTTCCAATCTTCCCATCCCTCCACAAAGGCCCCTGTTCTGCATAGCAGGTGAAGCCGCCTGGGCGAGGTACTGGTCATTCTCCCCAGTTGTATCCCCCGACCAAGAGTCTGAAGCTCCACGACACTGCCCTTGAGGCGGTAGAGGTGGGATCCCTCGCTGAGTCCGCGGGAAAAGCCGAACCTGGAGGGTAAACAGATGATGATGATGATGATGATGATGATGAAACGGATTAAGAAAGAAAGAAAGAAAGAAAGAATAACAGTTAAATAACGTCTAAAGAAGGGGCGATCTACAATATTATGTACAATATCCTACATCCAGGAAATACTGGGTTCGAGCCTTCAAGATGGTTTTCCGTAGTTTTCCATTTTCACACCAGGAAAATGCTGGTGCCGTACTTTAATTAAGGCCACGTCCACTGCCATTCTTCTCCTAGCCCTTTCCTATCCCATCGTCGCCGTAAGACCTACCTGAAGGTGCGACGTAAAACAAATTGCAGTGTCTCCGAAAACTGTAAAAGCAGTCAGTGGAGCGTAAAAAACCAATAACATTATTATTAATATTATTATTATTATTATTATTATTATTATTATTATTATTATTATTATTATTATTATTATTATTATTATTATTATAGCATCCATTGTCGGAGAAAAAGGAGTTCTGTCTAGAAGAGGTCGCAAGTATGGAACAATGTCTATATCAGCTGAGTCTTTAGACCCTCTTGCGGCCAGGTGTCCAGTATCCAGTATTCGGGAGATAATAGGTTCGAACCCCACTGTCGGCAGCCCTGAAGATGGTTTTCCGTGGTTTCCCATTTTCTCACCAGGCAAATGCTGGGGCTGTACCTTAATTAAGGCCATGGCCGCTTCCTTCCCACTCCTAGCCCCTTCCTGTCCCATCGTCGCCATAAGACCTATCTGTGTCAGTGCTACGTAAAGCATCTAGCAAAAAAAAAAAAAAAAACCCTCCTGCTAAGTGGTGAGGGGTCAGAAGAGGTTTCTCTGCATTTATGTTATGTTAACTGGTTTATAATATCAAACTGAGAACTTGTTTCGTATTCTGCTCCGTAGCTGAATGCTCAGCGTTGGTATCCTTCGGTTCTGAGGATTCGATTGCTAGCCGGTTAGTGGATTTTAGTTGCATCTGCTGAATTGTTCTGACTCGGGGACTAGGTTTTTGTGTTTATCCTGTCCCAATACACTCTTTATATAGGTACACACAACACACTACAATCATCACAGAAACCCGCAATAGTGAATGCATCTCTCGACATAGCGTTGGCCTCAGGAAAGGTTTCCATTCATAAAACAGGGTCGACTTTTTAATTTTTTTAAAAATTTATTATCTTGACTTTCGGTCTTGCGACCTTGCAGCCACCATACACATGTACATGAATAAAACAATGAATGGGATACATAAGAGAATGGGGCCGATGACCTTAGATGTTAGGCCCCTTTAAACAGCAAACATCATCATCACATAAGAGGACCATATGATAAACAAAAAATAAACCAAAAAAAAAAACAAACAGATTGGAGATGGGAAGAAAGCGGCTGTGGCCTTATGTTCGCACCATGAGGGGGGAATCGAACCCCTCTCTACTCAAATGACCTCCCGAGGCTGAGTGAACCCCGTTCCAGCCCTCGTACCACTTTTCAAATTTCGTGGCAGAACCGGGAATCGAATCCGGGCCTCCGGCGGTGGCAGCTAATCACACTAACCACTACAGCACAGAGGTGGACAACTAAACTTTACGGGCACTTTAACTGCTTACGAAACAGAGTCAAGTCCGCATGTGCTACCCGAGACACAGTCAGGGTGTCAGAAAAATTGTTGGAATAATAATAATATTATTTCTTTCGTTTGGATGGTTGAGTTGGGAATGCCGGCGCGCTAACAACATTCGTTGAGGATCTTACCTCTCTCTCTCTCTCTCTCTCTCTCTCTCTCACACACACACACACACACACACACACAGCGAGAGAGAGAGAGAGAGAGAGAGAGAGAGAGAGAGAGAGAGCCAAGGGACTTTGGCACTATGACTTCAGACCGTAATTTGGAACTTCCCGCTGGGAGTAATTTTTGACCGTTAAAATAAACACTCCCTTGAGTCTGATAACGCCCCCTCTAATCAGATAGAAATAACTTATGATCTGAGATAATGGTTTCAATTCAACTAAAATGGGACCTGGTAAATATTTAGTTCGGATGTGAAATTGAAGGCCGTGAGATAAATACTGTAAGCCTTTCAAATTTAAATGATCTAAGCAACGTCTGGGTGGACCGCTCCTATTGAATCCAGTGCATCTCCTGTTTGTGTGGATCAAGTGTTGGCGGGAGGAAGGATGGACACGTGCTCCGCTACGGGAGATGATGCTGCGTAGTATCAGCCAATCAAGTGGCTGAGAGCTCGTAACTTGTGCTGTCATTGGCTGGAGCAGCGTGAGTCAACGTGGGGAGCGGCTGAGCGAACAGTTGGCCGGTGCATTGCTTCAGCTGCGGAACGTAGTCGTGTGCCAGGCAGGGGGCTTTGTCTACCTGTTACATTGTAGTGTCTGCTGATCGAGGCAGCTGTGTGTCTCGCTAGTAGCGTTATAGCCTCTTCTCTTGCTGGTGTGAATAGGGATGCAATTGAACAGGATAACACTACTGAATTAGTATTAATAGAAAAATATAAAGATTATAAACTGTTGATTGTTTGGAATTTTACTTCATTTGGAGAAATTCGGCTCGTTTAAAAACTAACGGGTTTTTATTTTCATATCCTTTAAGATCTTCATCAAGAGCTTTTCGGAAGTGTTTGATTAAAGTGAAACTAGATATTCACGAAGTGATTTTATATATAAAAGGAGATTTGTTTGTACTCCCACGTGCGACCTAATGACAAGTGTTGTCATCGTGTGACTCGTGCAGATAATGTTTGACAAAGTGAAGGATTAGGATAAGCCGAGGAGAGCTTTCCTCGCGCGATAAAGTTTGTTGCCATCCAGTAAAAGTACGCGTCAAATCATATCTGGAAACAGTTATCTCAACTCGCTTGTTTCCTAGACAGTGCGAATTGTGTGAGCTACAATAACTGTTCTGTTGGAAAATACCCTAAGAGTCCTTGTAAATACTTTTTTCTCTCTTTATGAGCATCCATGTTTTTTACTGAAGTGATATTTTTACGCCGAGTCGTCAGTTGGACTTATCTGTTGGAATATTTGATGAGCTGCAGTGTGCAGGGAGCCTCCAGCTGATCGTTGCTAGACTTCATCCACCCAAACCACCTGTCAGCTATCTAAACCACGTGTCAAACTGAGCGGTATCTTGGATGGGAAAGAGCTTTCAGTTTGTTTTATTCATCGGTGAGTTGCTGAGTGAAAGTTGTCAAGAGTGACATTTTAGAAGCTGAACGTCTTGCTTCATAGAGAAGGGGAAGAAGGAATATATTATTACATAAGGTAAGGTAAAAATGAACGAAACTTATTTTTTTATAAACCATATGACCTAGTAAATGTGCTTTTCCTTCTCTTCATGGTCTGTTTATGTGTAGCTTAAATGTTCATCCTTAGTCAATGACAGGACAATAGTGTTAATCTATTTCTAAAGGTCTTTTGAACTGTAGAGTGATGTTAGACGAATGTTACGACCCAGTGAATTGGTGAATGAGATAAGTCAGTGTTTAGCAAGAAATGCTGTGGTCATTTAATTGCGTTTATCTCCTCCGTAGTTACTGAAATTGACTTCTGGCTCTAATCTTCCAAGTGTTTACGCTGTGTCCTAATCAAAAACCATGAATTGCTTATATAACAAATTCCAATACAATTCATTAGAAATTTACGGTTTACGGAAGAACTGCTAGATTGGCCCAAGGCCCAACTAGGAGCTGAACTGCTCCCCAGCTGGTCAGCCCTGTGCTTTTGTCCTTGGGACTAGAGGTCGGGCAGGACAATTAAAAAAAGGTTGGGAAAGGTTCTTCCCCATCCTGTCACATGTAAACTCTGGCTCATGGTAAGGACCCCGGAAGCGCTGTCAAACCTTCAGTTTGGTAACAATGTTTCTGTGTACTTCGTGAAGATAATGCGTCAGAGCTTTGTAAACAGACACATAAACGTGAAAGCGTTGACAACAACTTAGAAACTACGGAGCGAGTTGGCAGCGTGGTACGACCATGTGGGCGTTAATTTGCATTCTGGTGGTCGTTGGTTCGAATCCCACTGTCGACATCTGAAGATTGTTTCCGTGGTTACCTACTTTTACACCAGAGTAAATGCTGAGTCTGTCCCTTAATTAAGGCCACGGCAATTCACTGGCAGAAAAAAAAAACACCTCTCAGAACACTAGATGACTAATAGTTCATAGTTGAAGTGTATTACATTTACTCTGTGCTAGTGATGACCTCTCTTAAGGCTTCTCAAGACACCACAACAACAACAAGCTTTACTCTATTCTCAGTTCAGAAGGCTCTTTTATTGACATTTTGAGATTACATCTTACGTACAAGTTATCACCATGAACTATTCAGAGTCAAACAAGAAATGAACTCTCGAGATGTAATGTAAACCATTTTTTGATATGCGTGGGGGTCGTAGTTGCGTCACAAAATGTTTTTAAAGTAGGCAGATGAAATTAAATTGCGTATGGCTGTGAGTGCAGATCTTTGACGCTCGTAGGCGTCGTAATGAAGATATAGACGACACATACATCCAGCCCCCGTGCCGGGGAAATTAACCTATTATGGTTAAAATTCCCGACTCTGCCGGGAATCGAACCCAGGACCCCTGTGACCAAAGGCCAGCACGCTAACCATTAATCCATGGAGCCGGACGGTAGATCAGGTAATGAAATCGCATATGGCTTTTAGTGCCGAGAGTGTCCGAAGACAAATTCGGCTCGCCAGATGCAGATCTTTTGATTTGGCGACCCGTAGGCAACCTGCGCGTCGTGATGAGGATGAAATGATGATGAAGATTACATAAACCCAGCCCCAGTGTCAGCGAAATTAACCAATTATGATTCAAATTCCCTACCCCGCAGGTCGCCTACGGGTGTCAAATAGAAAGACGTGTACCTGGCGAGCCGAAGTCCTCGGATACATTCCGGCACTAAAAGCCATACGCCATTTCATTTTATAGGTTTGAGAAAGGTTTCTCAATTCGGTTAATAGGCCACTGTACCACGATTCTGCACTAATTTTCAAAATATTACAATTAGCTTTTACGTCGCACCGACACAGACACAGACCTTATGACGACAAGGCAATAAAAATCACAAATAATAACTTATATAAATAAAAAACTGCAAGTTATTCTAGATAGGAAATAGAGTGTCAATTCAATCATTAAGTGAATTATATTTTGAAAATGACCAGCTTTACGTAGAAATATTTTAAACAGAATATACCTTAAATTTAATTTCGCGTCTTAGCTTTTTCGATAGAGCCAACCCTGACGGAGGTATTTTCTTTCCTAATCCGTTTACTGTCCAGGGTTGGTTTTTCCCTCGGAATGGGCGAGGGATCCCAGCTCTACCGCCTCATGGGCAGTGTCCGGGAGCGTGAGACTTTGTGTCGGGGGATACAACTGGGAAGAAGGACCAATACGTCGCTTAGGCAGACCTTATGTTGAACAGGGGCAGACAAGGAAGAGGGAAAGAAGTGGTCGTGGCTCTAAGTACCATCGCAGCATTTGTCTGGAGGAGAAGTAGAAAACCTCCCGAGGCTGAGTGGACCCCGTTCCAGCCCTCGTGGCAGAGTCGGAAATCGAACCCGGGCCTCCGCGGGGTGGCAGCTAATCACACTAACCGCCAGAGGCGGACTGGAGATATTTCACTAATTCAAGTTGTTATTGTCAAGTCCATTAACGTCGAGCTTGTCCGACCACGGTGTAGTGGGCAACGCGATCCCCTGTCATCCGGCGGCCCGGGGTTCGATTCCCGGCCGGGTCAGGGGTTTTTAATTGTAAATGATTAATATCCCCGGCCTGGGGACTGTGTTTGTGTCGTTCTTAACGTTCCTTTCCTCACATTCAACACTTCATACTTCCGCAATTACACGCAGGTTCATAACATATGGTGCAATTAGTGGCAAAATATCTTTTAGAGGTCGACGCCACGAACGAATAGCTATTATATAAAATAAAAAAAGTCGAGCTTTTGATATGGAAGTATTCTTTAGTCGTCATGCGGATAGTGCTGGTTGTAGTCCTGATTGTCTATGTAACGTGTGTAACGAAATAATCATCTGTCACATTTAATCAGTAAGATAACCATCGAAATGAGAGAAACTCGTGAAGGGACGAATAGGATCTTCTCGAAGGGGAGGGGGGGGGGGGAGGGGGGAATTATTCTTTTGCTAGTGGTTTAACGTCTCACACATCGAAAGTTTTCGACGACGTAAGGATGGTCGTGGCCTGTAGTTGAAGTACAGACTCTGCATTTGCTTTGTGTGAAAATGGGAAACCACGGAAAACCATCTTCAGAGCTGCGACGGTGGGATTCGAACCCACTATCTCCCGAATGCAGTTTCACAGTTAAGCGATCTTAACCGCACGGCCAACTCGCTCAGCGAGAAAGGAAATTAAAGTGGGGTTGGGGCTCCCTGGGTTTCGCGTGGTCTAATATCGTATACAGCAAAAAACAGGTTATCCAACGTTAATTGTTGCATACTGTTGATGGAGTTTCATGAGTTAACAAGAACAAAAACGAGCTTAAGGAACACGAATGAAAGTTTTTTTTTCTATTTGCTTTACGTCGCACCGACACAGATTCTTATGGCGACGATGGGACAGGAAAGGCCTAGGAATGGGAAGGAAGCGGCCGTGGCCTTAATTAAGGTACAGCCCCAGCATTTTCCTGGTATGAAAATGGGAAACCACGGAAAACCATCTTCAGGGC
The DNA here is from genome assembly GCF_040414725.1 of Anabrus simplex. Taxonomy (NCBI): domain Eukaryota; kingdom Metazoa; phylum Arthropoda; class Insecta; order Orthoptera; family Tettigoniidae; genus Anabrus; species Anabrus simplex. Next base: position 301,263,370 of record NC_090268.1, on the reverse strand, counting down.
TGCCGACAGTAGGGTTCGAACCCACTATCTCCCGGATGCGAGTTCACAGCTGCGCGCTCTTAACCGCATGGCCAATTCGCCCCGGTACGAATGAAAGTATGTTGACGTGCTGTGTTGTACGAGCGTCGTATATTTTGTTGTCTTATATGTGAGGCCGATAATTCTGTTGTTTTCCCCCCTTGAAACAACAATCGACACCATCTCCACTTTGGTCTGTACCTGTGATATCTTCATAATTAGTTGGTTGAAAGATTATGAAAGCCTGTCAGTTCCAGGCCCAGGTCAGCGATTTTTTTTCAGCTGGATTTGAAAGGTGGTTTGAGGTCTACTCAGCCTATGTGAGAACAATTGAGGAGCTATCTAACTGTGAGAAATTTTTTCTCCGGTCTAGAAAGCCAAGGTCAAGGGCTGAGAGGATTCGTCGCGCTGAGGGTTCTAGGACATTTCGTACCACGGACATTTCGTACCACCGGACATTTCGTACCACTTGACCGGCTGATTACCTGCGAAGTGTCAGGTAAAGACTTTAAAATATTTAGGAGAGGACATTTCGTACCACTTGAGAGAGTGAGAAGTATTGCGAAGTAAAAACGGTATCCTAATGAAAATATTCATTTGTATATCCATTGTCCACTAGTGGCGCAGAAGCCTCCGCACGGTGTGACCACTACTGATGCTAACCTTCCGTCGGGCGCAACTGATCTGATAGGCACACGTGTTAATTCTTACCTCGTATTCGTCATTCGCGGGGACCTAACTACTTCCACCTTTCAGTAATGTCCTGTTTCCGCGTGACCTTCAAGCCCATATCGGCCAGTTCATCAGAATATTTTTATTTTACTTACTTGATACTGAAACAATGCAGTAGTTTAAAAATATTCACAATAATAATAATATTATCCATCCTTACGCTCACCAGGCACATCGCGCCCGAACACGATGTAGGCTATATTTCTTTGCTAGTGGCTTTATGTCGCACCGACAAATATAGGTCTTATGGCGACGATGGGAGAGTAAAGGCCTAGGAGTTGGAAGGAAGCGGCCGTGGCCTTAATTAAGGTATAGCCCCAGCATTTGCCTGGTGTGAAAATGGGAAACCATGGAAAACCATCTTCAGGGCTGCCGACAGTGGGATTCGAACCCACTATCTCCCGGATGCAAGCTCACAGCCGCGCGCTCCTGGATGTATATTTCTATGTATTGTTTCGTTGAGGATTTCTTTAAAAAATCGACTTTCTTATAATAACATTTACGAAAACATGACTGATAAGTATAGTTTAAAAGGCAATTATTAAAATTATATAGATGTTTTCTTCAGCAAATGTTGTAAATTAGTTTTGTTTCTGATTTCTTAAGTGTGCCTGACAAGCTCATTACGCCCGCTGGCGTGGAAATGGAATTCCAATTTGACATCAAGTGGTACGGATTGTCCGGGCGCAAATATTTGGAGATTACGGGAAAACCGTTGGCAGGTAGATAACGACCTAGGTGGTACGAAATGTCCTCAAAAATCAAGTGGTACGGAATGTCCGTGGTACGAAGTGTCCGGACACCGCGCTGAGCGCATGTCGCCTATATAGTAATCTGCAGGCCTTCAGGCTGAGCAGCGGTCGCTTCGTAGGGCAAGGCCTATCAGGGCTGTAGTGCCATGGGGGGTTTGGTTTGATTTAGGACTAAGAAAGGTTTCCATTATTGGAAAGGAGAGACCATCCCAATATGGCGGAGCCGCTCAGCTCACCGAGATTTGAACTTCGAATTGCACTAATGTTCGTTGTGACGTTAAAATAATTCCTTCTGTGCTGTTGTAATATAGATATTATGGTGGGAGTGAGGACTCTGCCGGGCCGTACACGTGTCGTTAGACTCGGCGTGCGCGTTGTCATGGTAACAACCTTCAGCAAAGTCCCTGTCCGCCAGCCAGCTCCACGGGGCGTGCTGTACATTATATTCATTTATTTAGCCAAATGGTGAGGAGCACTTCCATGCGTACTGCACGGTAAATAACTCTAAACCCAATGTATGTATGTATGTATGTATGTATGTATGTATGTATGTATGTATGTATGTATGTATGTATGTATGTATGTATGTATGTAAGGAACTTGTGACATCGTAGTCAGCAGTTCCATATACAACTGCTACCAATAGTTTGAGGACACCTGCTTATTTTAATTAAATATGTCCTGTTCTTAAACTATTAGCCTATGTTGTCAACGGCTTTATTTTTCGTTGCAAATATTACCCATGGGGAACGTGCAAGTTTTGCCGGCTCTGCGGTGTAGGGGTAGCGTGCCTGCCTCTTACCCGAAGGCCCCGGGTTCGATTCCCGGCCAGGTCAGGCATTTTTACCTAGACCTGAGGGCTGGTTCGAGGTCCACTCAGCCTACTTGATTAGAATTGAGGAGCTACTGACGGTGAGATAGCGGCCCCGGTCTAGAAAGCCAAGAATAACGGCCGAGAGGATTCGTCGTGGTGACCACACGACCTCGTAATCTGCAGGCCTTCGGGATGAGCAGTGGTCGCTTGGTAGGCCAAGGCCCTTCGAGGGTTGTAGTGCCATGGGGTTTGGAACGTGCGAGTAATTACTAGTGCTAAAGGTGGCGAAACAGTGAGATAGCGTACAGCTCATGGTGGTTTAACTAACACACGACTGTGGTGTTGATTGAAAGAAAGATTTGTTATTTGTCTGTGTAATAGTATATTGTGACACGTAATTGTAATATGAAACGTCCTTGTCGTGCTAAACGACACTGCTATGATTCAGAACGTTATAGCGATCCTAGTATCAAGTTTCATACGTTCCCGTGGAAGGAATGTCAAAAAGAAAGAAGACAAACATGGATATAGGCAGTGAACCCAATAAAGTATCATGAAATAATAACAGAAATATTTACTTAATACGTAATTGACCCCTTAAGTATGACAGTGGTGTAAGTCATTATTAAAGCAGACATTAATAACGACTAATAAGTTCCTTGGCCTTATTTATTACTAGCAGAAGTACCCGTTCTTCGTACGGGTTGTCAGAAACTGGCTTTAGTTACTCATACTGTCGGTGTGACTGACTTCATTAGATATTTATATCACTGGTGTAATAACTTAAGTACGTAGACATTATTTGTCATGTTTGGAATTATAGTGTATCCTCTTCTTCTTTTCTTCATGGGGCCTCTAAATATTAGTTCCTAATTAGCGTCGACCTCTAAGATCTTTTGCTACCATGTTTTTCCTTCATTCCCACCTAGATATACCTGCTTCCTTCACAAACCTGCAGTTTTAGTGTAAGTATACTTCTGCTAGATAGTACCATAAATATAAATATTATTGAATGTATTTGTTTGTTCCGACATTTCGTAACTATTACAAATGATCAAGGAAATACGCGATGAAAAAAGAAACTACTATAATTATCGAGAATTATAATTCCCAGGGCTTGTCACTCATGTTGCACATCATACAGTGAATCTGAGTATAAATGTTGAGAAATATTTTCAAGTCATGGGCGCACCATCTTGACAATTGTGTACAGCATATAGGTTGTTTTCATGGTTACAATGATCGTAATAGTGGACCAAAATATCGGCACTAATAACATCAGTGATCCTACTACTCCATGATTTGATAGAAAATAGTTTAAACTATAGGTAACAGACTCCGCAAAATGCTGAAGCCTAAGCCAGTACGTAAAAACGGAGGCCCGTCGGCAACCGCTGGTCGCTGTACTACAGAGATCTCCGGAGCTATTATTTTTATACTTCACTACCTTTCCATCCCCGCCTAAAGGAGTGCTATGAGCGTCTTACACAACAGTTTATTTTTTCCAGATAGTAAGTCGTATATGTACCAATTTTGGTTGGCAGCTATGCCCAAACGTACATGCATAATCTAGCTGCTGTAGAATCCTGGACCTGACGTTGCCATGGTTACGGCCGTTCGTTTCTTTATTCGATTCCAAGAGTAGGGTAGTGTGGTTCCAATATCTCCATAACGGTTGGTTTTAGGGCCTTAAAACATGGTTTTCGGGCCCGAAGGATTTGCTGAGTTTTGTTCTTTGCGTCAAGGGGCTTAAAATGAACTTTGTCTCGTCCTTGTACGACAAATTCGATTCCGCCTATATTAGCCTATTATTTTATATCTCCCCCCGTCGCCTCCCCTCGAATTGTTTTGAAAATAAAATACAGCCCATGTTACTCACTGGCAATGTAGCTTTCTACAGGTGAAGTAATTTTTAAAATCGGTTCAGTAGTTTTTGAGTCTATCCGTTACAAACAAATATACGCATTTTTCCTCTTTATAATATTAGTATAGAAGTATAGATTACATCCTTACACATACGGTTGCCGTCAGGGAGTATATCCAGCCTTAAAACAGGGTCAAATCCACATGTACTACACAGTTCGCACCCGCAACCCCACAGGTGTGGGTAAAGCGATAGAAGAAGAAGATGCTCATTTTTAAAATTCACCCGCTTTTTATTCTTTTCACCCCCTTAAGTGGATTTTTCAGAAAGAGTGTGTTCATTTTAAAAGGAGATTCCAAGTACCAATTTTAAAGTCTGTAACATCTTCATTTTTTGAGCTATATGTATCCTCATATAAATAATTCAACTCCTTCCTCACTTCTTCCCCCCCCCCCCTCTTAAGTGGATTTTCTGAAAACGAATATTTGTGTTATTTTATTTTTAAAGGGGATTCCAAATATCAATTTTCATGTCTGTAACATGTTAGGTTTTTGTGATTTATTGTAGATAATTTCGCTGCTGTAGAATCCTGGAGCTGACGTTGCCATGGTTACGGCAATTCATTACTTTATCCGATTCCTAGAGCAGGGGTGCCAATATCTCCGTAATGGTTGGTTTTAGGGCCTTAAACATGGTTTTCGGGCCCGTAGGGCTTATCGAGTTTTGTTCTTTGCATCAAGAGGATTAAATTGAGCTTTGTCTCGTTATTACACGACAAATTCTATATTTTGCCTATATTAGCCTATTATTTTTATATCTCCCCCCCGTACCCCCACCTCGAATTGTTTTGAAAATAAAATACAGCCCATGTTACTCACTCGCAATATAGCTTTCTATAGGTGAAGAAATTTTTAAAATCGTTTCAGTAGTTTTTGAGTTTATTCGTTACAAACAAACAAATTTTTCCTCTTTATAATATTAGTATAGATATAGACAACGCCGAATTCATTCGCACTGACTCAGATGTCATTCTCCCTGTAAATAAGTCTGAATTATTTCCTGAGTGGGAGGGGGGAGGGATGAGTATCCAAAGGGGGGGAAATTAAAATAGTAGACTACTGTACAGTAGAAGTTGCCAGGTAGCACGAGTCATAACTTAATTTAGACACTTCTTCAGTTTTGATTCCCCCCCAAATGGAGGTTTCATATTTCGCATCTAGGACTTAAAGATATATACGGCCTTTTGCAGTTTTGTCTTTGTACGTTAAGCGGTTTCTGTTTTGCCAAATTAGAGATATGAAGATATAACTTATTGGTTCAAACGGTGTTTAAATTGAAAGGTATTTTTCAAAATTTTACATTTTGAAGAGTCCGGTGTCGGCTAGGCTATAACATACGTACGTCGAGCGGTTTTGGAGATTATTTATTTTAGATCTAACACTCATTTGAACACCATACAAATGGATTGTTTTAAAATCCTATGTTATTTAACATCTAGGGCGTAGATGCGACCAACGTATGAAATTTTGACTTCGTACGTTAAACAGTAATGGAGGAATGAATGCATTGTTTTAGGGGCAGAATGTTTTATAAATATTTAACATCTAGGACATGGGTGACCAACTTCATTTAAAATATTAAGTTCGTACATGAAATGTCTTCGAAAAAATGAATATTATTATAGTCAAGCTTCATAACTTATAAACTCTTTAGGGGAGAAACATTTTTAAGCCACGCCGAGTGGCTCAGATGGTAAAGGCGCTGTTGTTTTTTTTTTTTAGCCGAAGTTGACAGGTTTAATCCTGGCTTAGTCCGATGGTATTTGAAGGTGCTCAAATACGTCAGCCCAGTGTCGATAGATTTACCAGCACGTGAAAGAAGTCCTGTGGGACAAAATTCCGGCACCTCGGTGTCTCCGACTACCATAAAAGTAGTTAGTGGGACGTAAAACCAATAACACAATTATTATTTTTATAAAACGTTTTGAAGTAGGCCTACATCAATTTGACACATGGGGCAACTTCGTATGTCAAACGATTTTCGGGAGATGAATAATTTACTTTCCGGAGCTTATCCCATTTAACCCCATGTTTTAAAATATTTCCTATTACACATCTAGGCCTTTTGCAGTTTTGTCTCCGTTCGTTAAACGGTTTCGGAGTAATGAGTATTTTTTGTTTTCGGGTCTTAATCCCCCTTTAATACCCGTACGGATTAATCTTGTTTCACACCAGGCAAATGCTGGGCAAGGGTCTCTTCCTTCCCGATCGTCGCCATAAGACCTACCTGCGTCGGTGCGACGTAAAGCAAATTGTAAAAATAAAAGTCAATCCTTCTGTTATTTGCATCTATGATATCATCTGAAAAATCATGCTCTTTCATGGTGTTATTTGATTTACTTTGGGGTACAAAATCCACGGACTGTAAGTCCATCATAAATGAAGATATTCCTCGATGATTGCTCCTTGCTCACGCAACTGGCAGCAGTAGGCTACACAGTAACTCGGGGAAGTCCGCTAGAGAGCTCTGAACCTCGTTACTTGCACGTTTCCTATTTAGAAGTGCAAGTAGACTTACAAATTTCCCCACTGATTCTCTTGTATGGTTTTTTGGGTCACGTAGCTGTTAGCTTGCATTCGGGAGATAGTGGGTAAGAACCCCGTCGGCAGCTCTGAAGATGGTTTTCTGTGGTTTCCCATTTTCTTTTCTTAAATAAGGCAACGGCTGCTTCCTTGCCACTCCTATCCCATCATCGCCTTAAGACCTGTGTCTTTGAAACATACGTCTGGCAAACACTAAAAATATTACACTATAACATACCTATAAAAATCTGTAGAAAAACATAGGCCTACCTGTAAAGAGTAGTATGTTTTAGGTGTTATATTTAGTGTTTGACAGACTTTAAGTCTCTTGTATGTTACTTTTCTTTCAATAAAGAGGAAGGTTATTTTCGTGGGTCATTTTTTACTGTTGTTTGATCGATTACTTTACAATCTGCTTCACGTTGCACTGACACAGATAGGTCTTATGGCGACGATGGGATAGGAAAGGGCTAGGAGTGGGAAGGAAGCGGCCGTGGCCTTAATTAAGGTACATCCCCAGCATTTGCCCGGTGTGAAAATGGGAAACCACGGAAAACCATATTCAGGTCTGCTGATAGTGGGATTTGAACCCACTATCTCCCGGATGCAAGTTCACTGCTGCGCGCCCTTAACTGCACGGCCAACTCTTCTTTACTGTTTTCGTAGGGAGGACAATATAACTTGTTTTAAGCCAAAAGTTTCTTCTTCCAATTGGCTGGAAGTGTAGCCTACTTGCCCGAAGTAAAGTCCTTAATTATGTAGGCCTGTGTGTTGTGGTTGTAGTTTCAACATATTAGTAGATACGTGGGCCCTTTTCATCATTAGCCACATGCACAGAATGTGTTATACCGAGATCTGCCATAATTGTATAAATATGACTAAGATAGTGGCAGGCCCCCGAGACTCTTTCCATCGAATGAATGTGGGAAAACTCGGAAATGTGGCTGGGATCTCCGAACTGTGTCGTTTCCCAGTTCTGTTGTGGAGTGTACTGAGCATGCGGCAGTCGACTGCGGCAGAACAGAAGGAGCAAGGAGGTTTGGTAGTTCTCGTAAACGGCTTGATCTGACAGATAATCCTCACAGGACCCCAGCCGAGTGGTTGAGACAAACGAGCCCAAGTTAGCGGGTTCAATCCCGGCGCAGTCCAATGGTACTGAAAGGTATTAAAAATGACAGCCACCTGTCGGTAAGTTTCACGTAGATATAAAAGGAATACTGTGGGCCAAATTTCAGCGCCTTGGTCCCCTCCCCCCACCCCCACCCCGAGAACCTTAAATGTAGTTACTAGGGGGTAAAACAATTTTTTATTATTATTATTCCTTTCACATCCCAAGTACCTTACTGAATTATTGTTCTTTTTTGATCTCGACCTGGAGAATCCTTCTCTTTCGCTGTTCATACCCTTCCCTTTCTCTATGCAATACGGTGCCACCGTTCTTAGAAGGGCCTGACCTCTTCCCCTTTCTTCTATCTTTTTGTTGTTGTTGTTGTTGTTGTTGTTGTTGTTTGGGCCATCAGTCGATAGACTGCTTTGATGCAGCTCTCCATACCACGCTATCCTGTGCTTTTTAATTTGTTCGTAACTACTGCATCCTACATCTGCTCTAATCTGTTTTGCCTTGGTCTACCCCTACCCTTATTACCGCATATCGAACAACTCCTTAGTGCCTTCAGATGTGTTCTATTATTATATCCCTTTTTTGGTCAAATTTCATCAAATTGCTCTCCTTTCACCAATTCGATTCATTGTCTCTTCATTCGTGATTCGATCTACCCATCACACCTTCAGCATTCTTCTGTAACACCACATTTCAAAAGCTTCTATTCTCTTTCTTTCAGAGCTAGTTATTATTCCATGTTTAACTTCCAAACAATGCCATGCTCCTGATGAAAGCCTTCAAAAACATCTTCATAATTACCATATCAATGTTCAAAGTGAGCAAATTTCTTTTCTTATGAAAGGTGTTCCTTGCTTGTGCTAGTCTGCATTTTATGCCGTCCTTCTGCCATCGTTAGTTAAGTCTACTACCCAAGTAACAATAATTATTCATCTGCTTCCTTTAAGACTTCGTTTCGTAATCTGAATTTTCCTGTATCACCCGACATCGTTCAACCGCATTCCATTACTTTTGTTTTGGATTTATTGACTTTCCTTCTCCAAGACTGTGTTCATGCTATTCGGCAATTTCTCCAGATATTCTACCTAACCTAACCCCATGGCACTACAGCCCTGAAGAGCCTTGGCCTACGAAGTGACCGCTACTCAGCCCGAAGGCCTGCAGATTACGAAGTGTTATGTGGTCACCACGACGAATTATCTCGGCCGTTATTCTTGGCTTTCTAGATCGGGGCCGCTATCTCACCATCAGATAGCTCCTCAATTGTAATCACGTAGGCTGAGTGGACCTCGAACAAGCCCTGAGATCCAGGTAAAAATCCCTGACATGGCCGAGAATCGATTCCGGGGCCTCCGGGTAAGAGGCAGGCACACTACCCCTACACCACGGGGCCGGTCCAGACATTCTACAGACTCAGATAAAATAACAATATCGTCAGCAAATATAGTTTTAATTTCTTCTTCTTGCTTTGTTATTCTTTTTCCAGATTCTTCTTTGATTTCCTGTTCTATATAAATGTTGAAGAAGAGAGGAGATAAACTGCCAACTTGTCTCACTCCTTTCTGGATCGCTGCTGCTTTTTCATACACCCATTTTCTTACAACTATCAGACAAATATCTTGGTCCACACAACGTTTCAAAAATGTCAGCGTCGTTTCGGTAGGTTTTTGGCATTCCTGCGGGACAGCATTCCGGCACCTCGGCGTGTCCGAAAACCGTCAAAAGTAGTTTGTGGGACGTCAAGCCAATAACATTATTGTTACCAATCATCATTATCGGGCCGGACTGAGTGGCTCAGACGGTTGAGGCGCTGGCCTTCTGACACCAGCTGGTAGGTTCGGTCCTGGCTCAGTCTGGTGGTACTTGAAGGTGCTCAAATACATCAACCTCGTGTCGGTAGATTTACTGGCACGTAAAATGACTCCTGCGGGACTAAATTCCGTCGCCTTGGCGTCTTCTAAAACCGTAAAAGTAGTTAGTGGAACGTAAAGCCAATAACATTATTATCATAATTATCGAATGCGTTTTTCTAGATTTACGAATGCCATGTACGTAGGATTGCCCTTCTTAATTCGATCCTCCTACGATCATGCACCCAAGAAGCACTAATGGACCCGTTGTTCAACTTCCTAACAACAATCACCACCACCATCTTTATGTAGCGCATACCTTCTTTTATTACTCTTCGAGCCGATTCAGGGTACTGTGAACACGATGTAAGGTACTGTAATCATATAAGACCGAAAAAACTAGTTCATTACTAATCTGACCAAGCGATTATGGTCGCGCAGCTGTTATTTTGCATTCGGGAGATTGTGGGTTCGAATCGCACAATCGGCAGCCCTGAAGATGATTTTCTGTTTTTTTCCATTTTCATACCAGGCAAATGCTGGGCTGTAGCTTAATTAAGGCCACGAACGTAACCTTCCTAATCCTAGCCCTTACCCACCCTTCCGTCGCCGAAAACCTTCGATGTGTTGGTGTGACGTTAAACAAGTAGCAAAAACAAAGAAAAAAAAAATAAAGAGACCACGAGTTTGAGTTCAACCATCTTCAGGACTGCCGATGGAGTGGTTCGAACCCAGTATCTCCCGCATGCAAGCTTACAGCTATGTGGCTCGTTCCACGCAGCCAGCTTTCTCGGTGGCAATTCAGCGAACGACTGGCTTCCTACTTTTTTCGTGGTTTCAAGCCAGACGAGTACTGAACTGTGGCTTAAGGCCACGGCTGATTCCAACCCTTTGCTCTCCTGCCATCGCCAAAAATCTATGAGTCAGTAAGACGTTAGACCGCTAGCTAGTTAGCTAGCTAGCTAGCTAAATAAATAAATAAATAAATAAATAAATAAATAAATAAATAAATAAATAAATAAATAAATAAATGTATGTATGTATGTTTATTCCTCAGCCCGAAGGCTGGTTGGATCCTCAACAGCTCCGCCTAAATAAATAACTAAATAAATAAATAAATAAATAAACAAATGAATTGCTGAATGGCCAGCGTCAGAGTTGACGTCAGGACGAGCACCCGATCGTTAAACTACACAAATTCTCATACGTGACACAGATCGCACCCGCGATCCCACCAGTTTGTTGTAAAAGTGACAGAAGAAGAATGACGGTGGAGGAGACCATTGAGAACATTATTGCCAGAATGAAATATAATGTGATACGCTGTGTGGACATCTATCGAAGAAGCTTAAACGTGGTGGATATATCCATCTTCAAATTTAAAGCCTATATTATTTATTATGGACGTAGCACTAAACGATTCCTCGTATTGACTGAGATATGACATTTTCGCCCCGTCCATTAGCGCACCCCGTGGCGTCCTCTCTCTGTCATCCAATATTTCAACTTGGATGTACTGTAGAGATTAAAAAGCAGGTCGGCGGAGGAATGTAATTCCTTGATGTGAAATAGCTTCTGAAATGGAGTTATAAAGAGTACGTTATTGAGTTTCCAGGAGACGAGAGAGAAGATCAGCCGTTATTGCAGTCTTCACAACGTAATAGGACTTGCAGATTGGAATTGACGTAGCTTATGCAACACTGATAAGCTCTGGAGCTGCCGGACCTTTTGGAGAGCTGTGGTTTGAATCCCAGTGGTGATAGTAGTCAACCTCGGAGAATAGTTGTAGGGTTTACTTGGAACCCATTAAACAGGCAGTTGCAAAGATGTTACTTGATTCGCCATCCCCTTGCTTACTTCGAGACTTAAATTAAAACACCATAATTACACAGCGAAATAGCATTTCATGTATTCCGATACATGGAACAGATGGCTGACGATGACCTGGACCCTTAATATAGAAGGTCGTTCGGTTTTTATCTGCCCATTTTCCAAGGAAATTCCTCGTACGAGATACATCGCCACCACCGGCTGTGTTCTGTTGGACCCTCAGCTCGGTGGACTATCGCCTGACATCGAAGTTTCCATGGAAGAAAACTCCAGGGGAGCAGAGACATGGGAATTCTGCCTCATTCTGCAAGACTTCTTTCTTTCTTTCTTCTTTTTTACAACTTGCTTGACGTCGCACCGACACAGATAGGTCTTACGGCGACGATGGGACGGGAAAGGGCTAGGAGTAGGAAGGAAGCTGCCGTGGCCTTAATTAAGGTGCAGCCAGAGCATTTGCCTGGTGTGAAAATGGGAAACCACGGAAAACCATCTTCAGGGCTGCCGACAGTGGGACTCGAACCCACTATCTCCCAAATACCGGATACTGGCCGCACTTAAGCGACTCCAGCTATCGAGCTCGGTTGCAAGCTTTCTATAGACCATCCAGAGTGTACGAACAGTGATGTTGGAGATGTATTTTCAGCAGTTCAGATGCACAAAAATCCATTGAACTGACTTCAGGGCTCTTCACAGGAGTGTCTTGAAGCGGAATTACATGAATTCCTAATTCCCGTTCCATTTCCCGTTAAAAATGCACAGATGTTCTGGCGGTATGACTTCCGCTCCATACAATTGTGGGACGTCTGTGCAATAGATTGGCGTCCCAGTGGATTTCTGAAAAAAATTTGCAGGTTTTTTCAACCTTCCGTATCATCAACTTAACACATTGTGGATTTTCTTGGCACGCCAATCGGCGAATCCCCCAAAGCACTGCGCGTGATTCTTTGGAGCCTTCTTCCTGGTGCTTTTCTTGGGCGAATGTTTCGCAAAGGGCTCCTGTTGTGTGTGTGGGCCAAATAGCGCTCGCAGCACAACTATGGCCTCAGGAGGGGCTTGGTACAGGTCTTTCTAGCTGACTCCCACGGGTGACCTGCGCATCCGTGAGGATAAAGCCCTACCTAGGATGAATTGTAATGTTAAAGACTGCACACACAACCAGCCACCGAGCCATAAGAATTAACGAATGATGGTTAAAACCCCGATCCGGCCGGGAATCGAACCACGGACTCCTGGACCGAAGTCCGGCATGCTGATCAGTTAGACCCGGAGCCAGAATTCACATTGGCACCCCGAGTGTTAATTTTTTCCCGATACTCTACCACTGTGTGTGTTTACGTAAAAATCGCACAGTACAGTACTTGGAACTTGCCCTTCCCAATAACTTGATTTTGCGTCATTTCACGATACTCACGAACGAAATTCGAACACCTACAATGTTAGACACAACTTTGCTCGCAACAGGCCCGTAGTTCTGTAAAAAAAAAAAAAATATCCTCACTCCCTAACTCACGTATTCCACCAGTATTCGCCTCCTTAGATGAGTTTCCGAGGTGGCTCAGGTTCGATCCTCGTCCGGCTAGTGGGATTAATGCGAGTAGTTCATTTGAGTGACTCGGGGATTGAGTATTGGTACTTTCTCTGCCTTTCACTGCACTTTACACACAACACATTTCACGTTCCTCCGCTACAATTATGTGCAGTGCCGAGCCGATTGGCTCAAATGGTAGAGCGCTGGTCTTCTGACCCCAAGTTAACGGATTCGATCCCAGCTTACAAGGAGACCTTGCCACACACCCAGATTTGATCCATTTATCTCACCTCCGGAGCGTTTTTACTTTTTATTGTTGTTGTTGCTGTTGTTATTTTCCACAGGCCTGAGTTTGTGATGACAGAGAACCGTTCATGAACGTGTACCAAGTGTGCTTTGCGATGGATAATTTGATAACTGCTTCTGGAAGTGAAAACGCGCGCTTTGTGCGGTGTGCTAGATGCCGTATAAATGACCAATTCTGATGTTTATTTGTGATCAGTACCGCCTTGGTTCATGTCAAGAGTTGTGTTGCGACTGCAGATTAGTACAACGATGTATGACTTACCATCTATACATGACGGACAACGAATACATCGAATAAACCGTGTGGAAAGAATTTTATGAATTCTTAGGTCACAATCCTTGACCAAGAAAGGAATCAAATACTGATGCTGGCACTGTACCTTAATTAAGGTCACGATCGCTTCCTTCCCACTCTTAGGCCTTTCCTGTCCTATCGTCGCCATAAGACCTATCTGTGTCCGTGGGACGTAAAGCAGACTGTAATGAAATCAAGGTCGGTTCAAATGCTGTTTATTCCATTGTGATATCAAATTTGCAGCACCTACGTAGTTCTTGAAACAATCAATGTGTAACAATAAGGATAAGGTACTAGTCCGGCTCCATGGCTAAATGATTAGCATGCTGGCCTTTGGTCACAGGGGTCCCGAGTTCGATTCCCGGCAGGGTCGGGAATTTTAACCATCGTTGGTTAATTTTGTTGGCACGGGGGCTGGGTGTATGTGTCGTCTTCATCATCATTTCATCTTCGTCACGACGCGCAGGTTGCCTGCGGGAGTCACATCAAAAGACCTGCACCTGGCGAGCCGAACATGCCCTCGGACACTCCCGACACTAAAAGCCATACGCCATTTCATTAATAAGGCACTCTTATTTTCAATACAGAACATGCCACTTCCCACACAGAAGTAGATGAAAATACGTAGGTTACTCAACGAATATTATTAAATACATATTATTGTGCATATCTTTAATGGGCTTGTAATTCAAATAACGTACAAACTGAATGTAAAAAAAAAAAAAAAAAAAAAAAAAAAACCACTGCGGAGGTGAGATTCGATCAGTCAACCATGAGCTCGTGAAACAGAAAACTTGCTCGTTATGGGAATGTGTTTCGTGCTGGTTTTGTGAAACACTTTCGAAATATTCAAATTACATTTTCAAAGAACTGGAAGCGAGTTGCGCTTTGCTGTTTGAAGCGGCGACAGTTGTCCCTCTGATCTGCAGCTGCTTTATAATGAAAATGGATCCAATCCATGGGTACACGTTGGCAAGGTCTCCTTGTACTTCTGTGATAGATGTACCAACATGTAAAAGATTTCCTGGGGGACAACATTCCGGCACCGAGCTCGATAGCTGCAGTCGCTTAAGTGCGGCCAGTATCCAGTATTCGGGAGATAGTAGGTTCGAACCCCACTGTCGGCAGCCCTGAAAATTGTTTTCCGTGGTTTCCTATTTTCACACCAGACAAATGTTGGGGCTGTACCTTAATTAAGGCCACGGCCGCTTCCTTCCCACTCCTAGCCCTTCCCTGTCCCATCTTCGCCATAAGACCTATCTGTGTCGGTGCGACGTAAAGCAAATAGCAAAAAAGAAAAAAAAATCCGGCATCTCAGTGCCTCCCGAAAACTGCAAGAGCAGTTAGGGGGATGTAACACCGTTCTTATTCTTTGTGGTTTGGGCCTACTGTGAGGACTACAGGGCTCGTTACCTAGGCCTGCTGTTTTCTCCTCTTCCAGTGCTCCTTTATTCTCTGGCTATGAGCCAACTTTTCTCCCTCCGACCACGTAAGTGACGTTGGAAAATTTCCCCGCTGTATGGCTTGCCGAAAGTGTGGGCGGTCATGCATGAACTCATGCGGGATCCCCAGTCGTTCCAGATCTGGCTTGACCGAAGAGATCCACTTTTTTCTGGATGCGTTTCCTCTACCTGCCACAGCAAAGATCCTGCTGAAAAGTCTGCAGCCGAATTCTGTAGGAGACTCCCCCTTCTTTTACGGTTCCCATTATTCTCCTCGGGATCTTCCTTTCCTTGAGTTCTAGTTTCCTGAGAGGGCCTATTCTGGTCATCACATTATTATTATTATTATTATTATTATATTATTATTATTATTATTATTATTATTATTATTATTATTTACAGGCTGCATATCCGAGGCGGTAGGTTCAACCGGAAGGGTGCGATTTCGATTTCAGGTCAGAAAGTCGAAACATTTAGAAATGAGATTGCTACTTATGGAGGGGCACATGGCCAGAGGCTCACTCAGTTTACAGAAAAGTTGAGTACCTAGGGCCAAAACTCTAACTCCACTTAGTGCCGAGGTTACGTATGGTAGAAGCCTTCACCTTTCACTCCTTGAACGGCCTTTGTAATAATATTAATAGGGCCAATGACCTTAGATGTTAGGCCTCTTTAAACAACAAGCATCATCATCATCATCAATAATAATAATAATAATAATAATAATAATAATAATAATAATAATAATAATAATAATAATAATAATAATAATGTTAGTTTTACGTCCTACTACTTTTACGGTTTTCAGAGATGCCGAAGTGCCGGAATTATGTCCGCCAGGAGTTCTTTTACATGCCGGTAAATCTACCGACACGAGGCTGGCGTTTTTAAAGCACTTTCAAACAGTAAGAAGATGACTTCTATTATTATCATATCTTACTGCAAGCTATGATGTGGTATGGATTTATAAATCTATGGATGGAAACTCATCCTGAAAACTTTCTAGTTCCGAATATGAAGCTCCTTATCTCACCCAAAACGTTAATTATTGGAAAAGAATGACAGACGAAGGAAAAGGATGGGAGGGATAGTCGGTCTTAAGTTATTGAGAACTCATAATCTTTATCTCCGTGAAATGTATGAATTTACCCAACTTTATAACCGAGCCAGCTACGAAATTGATTAGGTCTTTGTCACTACTCGATTGATATATTTTATTAAAGTGACGTCTTCACGCAGTTTCAAAGACATAAATGAGATAGTAACTTAATAAAAGTCAAGTCTCGGAGCATTTATCCCATACGTAACCTACTTTAATTATGTAGACCACTACAGTAACAGCAATAACTTAAACACTTACACGTAGCTGACGATCGATGTCCCCAACTCTTGAAGTTAATATTTGTCGGCAATAATGTACGATTTTTTGTAATGACTGTGATAACGACGACGATGATGATAAGTGATACATAGGTTGATTGATTTTTTTTTCGTAGCGGCTACTGTTTATTTTCTAGATACACGGCAAACACAGAAGGTTCTAGATTTTACAGGCCTTCGATGTACACCAGCGTTGCGTACGATGTGTTCCAGCGACTCGGAAGCCATTGGAAACCGTCGACACTGTCTAATTTCTGGATAGTGCGAAGAGAGCGATCGGTTGCCTGCAGAACGCCTTCAGCGGTTCCGGAGGGAATCTCACTCAGTGGTATCTTCATCTCAGGGATTAGTTCGAATTCCCAGGGAGAGAATCGGTTGGGGATGGGTGAGAGTGGCAGAGCACTCCCCAGCCCCAGCGATTGAACAAATCAGACACCGCTCATGCTGCATTCGCCCTTGCATTGTCGTGCTGTATGATGGTGGGTTATACTTAGGCCCGGTTGTATAAAACATTTGATCTGAGTTTAACGAGGAAAAATGGCTGCCAGTCAAGTTGAACTTCGATTTTCCGTTGTATAAACGCTAATCTAAGATCATCTCGTCTCGATCTAAGTTCAGATTTGACTGGCGAATATTCGTCGGTTAATCTCCTTGAACTTAGATCATTATCATTCATATTAAACATTGAACTAGCCCTGAAGACTTGAGAAGTGTTTCCTTCTATCGTATCTGCGTAAGAATACCGCACCTTAATAATATCGAGATGAGTTATAAATATCTTGAATGCTAGTAGTTAAATGATATTGCTAAAGATCGCTCGATTTTTTCAGAAATGAGGTTATGTGAATATCATATAAACAATAGACTACTGCCATACCAACACGTTGTTGTTACTTAGTTTTATGATACTGCTTCAATAATATTCTAAATTATGTTTCAAGTTTACAAAACAAAGCAACTGTGTAATATATATATTTTTTTATTTAGCAGGGATGTCAGATTATTCCGACTTTTCGTCTGATGAAGAAGAGTTGATTTTACGAGGGGCTCCTCGCGTCTTTCGGTACAGACGGAATCCGATGATTTAAATGAGTGATCAAATGTTCAAAATGAGATTTCGTTTCTCGAAAGATGTTCGGGAACGACTGGAACTGAAGTTAAGGGGACACACTACAAAAACCTACTCAAAGAAATTATCCCCTGTCACCCATGTGTATGTTTTATGCTACAAGAAGTTTTCAAATGGTTGTTGGAGATCTCTTCAAATTGACAAGTCAACGGCTTTCTCTTTCAACTTTGATGTCACCATATCGGTTCTTTTATTTTTTATTATATGTTTGTACCTTGATAGTACAATATCCACCAGATCGTCCTTTTATTTCGGTGTGAAATTCGCAGAACGCTCCTTTGAATTTCCTTCCATGTTTACTTCGCGAGATTTCATTATTATCTTCTTCTCCTCCTTCGACAGTCACGGCAGTTTCGTATTTCATTTGTTTACAGTCACGGCCAGGTCAATCCCGCCATTTATGTATTATCCAAAGGGCCAAGCTATTTCGTATTTCATTTGTTTTGCGGTGTTGCCACGTCCACTTTTTTGAACTCCGATTACATTTGAACTACACATGTGTAAACCGAGTTCAGTTTTATACAACGCGATGAAGTCGTAATCTCAGTTCATTTTCAGAACTAAGTTCTTAATTGATCTCCAGTCAGATGTCTTTATACAACCGGGCCTTAAAGTATCGTCGTTTCTTCTCAGCGCTGCTCGCAATTATTTTGCAGAAACGAATAGTAATACTCCGCATTAACGGTATGCTTTACGATAACATCATCTACGCCAGATCGCCTCAAAAGGGTCAATTTTTATTTTGAGGATTCATCGTTATGGAAATGGCCGAAGTGACCTTAAGGAACCATCTTAAATGAAAGAAAATATATTTAAAGAAAGGAAATGGTTGGTAAACTTCGTCTTGTGATTTTGGAAAGTTGTTCTGAATAAATAGGCTTAGGCTATCACCAGATATCAGAACTGCTCCCATGCGAGTGGTACTATAGGACTTACATTGGAGCAGCGTTAACAAGTAAAAGGTATCTAGAACCATGGATGTGTTCTTGTAGTCATCTGTGAACTCCATAGAGCAGCACACTGGAAGCAAGTAGGCCTATATTACTCCGCAGGAATTTCTCCATATAGCACCTACTTGCTAACTAAGTCCCCTCACAAACAAAGTATTTACCAGTTAGGCGCCAGGTAGCAGAAATAACAAACAAGTTAGCATAATGCTGATGGAAAGAAACAGTGCTTCGTGCCTATTTCAACATATACAAGGTGTCTTTGTTTACACTTCAAATGCTAGTTCACCTCCAGTTAATCTTTACTTGCATCCTAACGAGTATTAAAACGCATGAAGGATGTCAAGAATATCGAAGAGATGTCTTTAGTATAAGGTTGTCCTTGAAAACACCTGCGTCAAATAACCTGTATTAAAAATATGCCTCTCCTCCATATTTTTTTCATGTTCTTGTCTCAGTAAATATAATTCGATTGGTTCTTACCTGTTCTTTTCCATGACCTGTATTAGGAACTAGTTAATAGTATTATTATTTTTACGTCCTACTAACTACTTTTGATGGTTTTCGGAGGCGCTAAGGTGCCGGAATTTTGTCTCACGGGAGTTGTTTTACGTGCCATTAAAATCTACCGATACGAGGCTGACGTATTTGAATACCTTCAAATACCACCGGACTGGGCCAGGATCGAACCTGCCAAGTTAGGGCCAGAAGGCCAGCGTCTCAACCGTCTGAGCCACTCACCCCAGCTTAGAATTAGTTGTTGAATCCGTTGTTGGCATACGATGAAATTGAAATTCCATATAGCTTTTAGTACCTGCGCGTCGTGATGAATATGAAATGATGATGAAGACGATACATACACCCAGCCCCCGTGTCAGCGGAATTAACCAATTATGGTTAAAATTCCCGACCCTGTCGGGAACCGAACCCGGGACCCCTGTGACCACAGGCCAGCACGCTAACCATTTAGCCATGGAACGGCATACGATTACCGCGGTAATGTCATATAGCGGACATGAGTGGCAGCTGAAAACACACACACACACACACACACACACACACACACACACACACACACACACACACACACACACACACACACACACACACACACACACACACACACACACACACACACACACACACACACACACACACACACACACACACACACACACACACACACACACACACACACACACACACACACACACACACACACACACACACACACACACACACACACACACACACACACACACACACACACACACACACACACACACACACACACACACACACACACACACACACACACACACACACACACACACACACACACACACACACACACACACACACACACACACACACACACACACACACACACACACACACACACACACACACACACACACACACACACACACACACACACACACACACACACACACACACACACACACACACACACACACACACACACACACACACACACACACACACACACACACACACACACACACACACACACACACACACACACACACACACACACACACACACACACACACACACACACACACAGGGAGAGAGAGCACATCTCAATTAACAGGTCAGTGTAATGTTATTATTGATAAGTTGTATGGCCAAGGATATTGTAGTCCAGCGATGTTGTGTTGATGGATTTTGCACTAAATATCTAAATTCGCGAATATCTGTTAACATAGCCCGTACAGTATGATACATAAATGTGTCTACAACTTTTGTTGTACAGTGGTTCTAGATGGAACATATATTTCTGGAGATATTTAAAAGTTTGTGAAAAATGTAAACATCGCGAATAGGCCCTGTATCTATTATTATTATTATTATTATTATTATTATTATTATTATTATTATTATTATTATTATTATTATTATTATTATTCGCAAGGTAAAAATTCATACATAAATATTGGAAATTATATTTGACACAATTTTTGGTATCTTACTGTTTTTCGATACAGCTAATACTAACGGAGGAATTTGACATTCCCCATTTTGCTCTACTTCATATTGCTATGTCACTGGACTCCAATTAAATAATATATAACTTAGGACACTCTGTAAATATCCCTGAACGTAAATACCGAGTTTAAAGGAATTCTGTCTAGCCGCTTCAGGCAGGCAGGCAGGCAGGAAAAAATTGGAATAAATCATTTTTCAACGTTTGTATACCTAATCAGAGGAAAATAAGATTATGAGGTAAAGATATGAAGTGTACCGGCAACATAATTTTATATACGTAGTAGAGCCATTAAGTTCGTGGACTGGCCGTCTATTGTCACAGTGTTGCACTACAGCGCAGTGTTTTGCCGTGACAGTTCTTCGCTAGTCCTAGCAAGAGGTAGTTGCGTGCATACACTATAAAGAGAACTGCAATCTCTGTTGTGAAGGGTAGTTGAAAGTCAGTGGCGAAACTTGAGAATGTCGTAGTTTGAGCAACGGGAAAATTTCAAGTTCTGCCAAAAATTTGGCAAATCCACTAGCGAAACGTTTGAGATGATGAAGTCGAAATCACTCGGATCACCACGACGGGAAAAAGACTATGTGATTCTGGAACTGTTAGTGCCAGTCCACGAAAATATTGACTGCAACACGTACATAGGTGTACACTGTGTTGTCTACGCTGTAAGCGCCAGTCCAAGAAGTTATTGACTGGAGCAGGAGTGTAAAGAAAGCAGTGAATGTGTTAATATCGCCTGGTATGACTTAAGTTATATTAATTAATCATTAGACATGTTTGTACTTAATGGAAGGCGTCTCTGATTATTCACTATTCCTTTGATGCATTTTAAAACTTAAAATATCTCTTCTCCCAGTTAAAATCCTGCTACGTATGAACCGATTTTTGGGTCACAAACACTTAACTTTGCAGATAATGTCAATAATACCCTAATCCAGATTCATATCCATTCAAACGATATTAAAGCATTTTTCTTCGATGGTCAGAATGAAGTGTGTATGTGGGGCGGAAATCATGACTAATAGATCCAGTCATTGATAAGAGAGAATGGTGACTCCGTAGAAAATTGTTTGGATCCAAAGAGATCACTAAAGGAGTAACACACTTTCCTCTTGAGACAATATCAGGAGCTTTATGGAAAAGTCCGGAAAATAACAAGTGCTATGAGGAAAATGGGACTAGATTTGTATCAACTCATCGGGAGGATGAAGACTGAGAGGTTGGCCCACAAGATACTGGCCCTTCAAATTGTCTGTCTGTCTGTCTGTTAGGTCATCAGCCCAGAGGCTGGTTGGATCCTCAAATAGCATCACCAAAGGCTATGCAGTTATAGGGAAACCATTAAAACCAATGGCAGTACCAAAATGAGGCGTACTAGGCAAGATGAGGAGTGAGGTAGTTTGCCATTGCTTTCCTCACTGGGCCAGACAGTACTGTTGTAGCACATCTAACCCTATGAGCAACACCTTTCATTACACTCAAACACACTGGTTGTGCTCTGAATGTCATTAATCAGCACCACCCATACCCCCGCAGCTTCCATATTGTCACAGCCATGGATGAGACTGGGACTTCAGTGGAAGCTACACTTTGCTCTGGCCTGTGCCTAGAGATGGATGCAAAAGTACTGCATCCATCAAGAAATGACAGCAGGAAGCCGTTCAAGTTAAATAAAAAAGAAAAAACACGACCTCTGTGACTGGCGAAAGAGTTAGAAGTGCATGTCGAAGAGGGAGAGATACAGAAAAGTTAAGAAATATGGGGTAATTAGGTGATGCTAGTGTGAAATGGACTAGTATAACTTGGAAACAATTATCTAAACTCGTGGGTAAATAGTGAAACTATCGAGTATTATTATTATTATTATTATTATTATTATTATTATTATTATTATTATTATTATTATTAATATTATTATTATCTACGTAGTTATGTACGACAGGTTGTCAGTACGGACTTTATTTGGTATAAATCGTAGTCGTATCATTTAGTATTTGTGTATTGTGTGATCTGCCTTGTGTATCAAAACATTTTGAGGTTACGTCACGATACGTCTCCTGTATGTATATTAATACGACTTTATTTAATATAAGAACACGTAATTAATAGTATGTCATTTATTACTACCTGTAAATATGATTTATAAATCCAATGTAATGTTGTGCAGCACAGGGTAATAGTCCAGAACAACGCGCCTTTGTCACTATACAGAATGTTCTATCCATTTTGTACATAGGTTATTGGAAACTCGAGAAGATACGAGAGAGCATGTTGTGTCATACTTTTCTAGAAGCCTCGCCAGTCAAGGTATATAAAGAGACAGTCTTGAGCTGAGTTAAGTCGAGTTGTTAAGGAAAGTCGTTAGTCGAATTAAGTGTGTAAACTCATGTTGTGATTTTGTTGTTTTGGTAGACGGTTGCCATGCTAATGTGACAGTCAAGTGTTTGTTCAAGATGGCGGTTCATTAATGTGTGTGTAATGTGTATATAATGTGTAAATAAAAAAGTGTACATAATTGACAGCGTCTCATGTGTGCGTCTTTGTGAATACAATATATGGATGCTCCCAAGTCGAAAACTTTTGGTGAGAGTATAAAGAAAATGGCGTAAATCTGAAGGATAGGAGGGCAGGTAGATAATGTAAATGTTCCCAGTAGAGGGTCGTAATGGCGAATAATAATAATAATAATAATAATAATAATAATAATAATAATAATAATAATAATAATAATAATAGTTTCATGTCTGACTAGTCTGGACCCGCGGTGTAGGGGGCAAAGCGTCCGCCTGTCACCCGGTGTCCCCGTTTCGATTCCCGGCCGTGTCAGGGTTTTTTAATTGTAATGATTAATATCCCTGGCCTCAGCGCGCCGGCCTCTCACCGCTGGATACCGTGGTTCAAATCCCGGTCACTGCATGTGAGATTTTTGCTGGGCAAAGCGGAGGCGGGACAGGTTTTTCTCCGGGTACTCCGGTTTTCCCTGTCATCTTTCATTCCAGCAACACTCTCCATTAACATTTCACTTCATCTGTCCATCATTTATCATTGCCCCAGAGGAGTGCGTCAGGCTTCGGCAGCCGGCACATTTCCTATCCTCGCCGCTAGATGGGGGCTTCATTCATTCCATTCCTGACCTGGTCCAATGACTGGAAACAGGCTGTGGATTTTCAATATCACTGGCCTGGAGACTGGGTGTTTGTGACGTCCTTAATCTTCCTTTCCTCACACACAACATTCCACACTACAGCCATTCGAATTACACGCAGGTTCATAAAATATGGTGCCAGCAGGGGCAAAAGATCCACATGGGTCGACGCCCCGAACAAATAGCATTTTAAAAACAATGTCTGACTACTTTTACTATTTTCGGTGATACCGAATTGCGGGAAATTTTGGACTACAAGCGTTCTTTTTCGTGCCGGTAAATCTACAGTATTTGAGTACCTTCAAATACCACCGGCCTAAGCCACCTGCTAACTCTGGGTTCAGAAAATCAGCACTCTACCGTCTGAGCTACTCAGACGGGCTAATTTGGGATTTTCTTAGAATCTGATCGCTTGTAAGATAAGGAATTTTAAATACGTAAGGGGCGTAGTTTTTCTCATTGACTTGTTCCTGAAAAAGGTACTTGTTATTCGTAGGTTGTTTTTATTCCCAGCCTCATACTAGATGGCGGAAATACTGTGAACGATGATGTGATTTTGGATGGAAAATAAATCCTTTTGGCAAGGAGGAAATTGGATAGGATAACCTGTACATTTCCAAGGCCTTGTGAAACGGATAAAACCTCACACCTATCACTGTGATGTTAATTTTAAAAGCAAGCAACGTCCTCCCATGCTGTAATCAGCACCCACTTCTGCTGGAACGAAGTCCACTTGAACGTGGAGGCCGTTGACTGTAATGTTCCATAATAGGAACAACGGTTTCACGGCTGGCGTTTTGTTTACGTAGGACAACCGCTGTTAGAATTATTGCCAGCGCTTAACCTGTCACGGTTCTGTGCCATGCCATATCTAGCTGTGGTACAAACAGTACGTAGCGTCGCTGTTCGATTCGGCCCGGTTCCTCCTATACTGTATATAACTTGCTGCATTGATTGGTAGAGTTTTCAGATCAGTCTAGCCAATTTTTGTTCGTTGGGAAATTCGCACGCTGTCTAAGGGAAGCGAGCTTGCCTCTTACCAGGAGACCTTGGGTTCGATTCCCGGCTAGATCAGGGTTTTTTTATGTGGAACTAAGGGATGATTCGAGGTCCACTCAGCCACCGTGAGAACAATTTGATTTAATTTAATAAAGCTCGCATACATCAGTGTACAAACGTCACGTCACCCCCATAGATACATTAGGCCTACATATTTACTAAATATTTATATAGACCATGTGTAGTGAGCTATTATAACATGAATGACAATAATTTTATTTATACAGATCATGTTACAAAATAATAATAATAATAATAATAATAATAATAATAATAATAATAATAATAATAATAATAATAATAATAATCTCCGTCCATCCCGTTTATAATTATGTCAGAAAACATACAACATAGAGCCTTTCAGCGTTCAGTCTGCAAGCTTCTGTGAATTAAGTAAATGCCTCCACAATCCTCCTCTGTTTGTAACTAGCTCATTGGCCTCGTTTAGTTCCATACCTCTGATTTTTAAATAATTCGAAACTGAGTATTAGTCTCCCTCTACTTTTCTTACTCTCGCCGGGCTGAGTGGCTCAGACGGTTAAGGTGCTGGCCTTCTAACCCCAACTTGGCAGGTTCGATACTGGCTCAGTCCGGTGGTATTTGAAGGTGCTCAAATACGACAGCCCCGTGTCGGTAGATTTACTGGCACGTTAAAGAACTCCTGCGGGACTAAATTCCGGCACCTCGGCGTCTCCGAAGACCTTAAAAAGTAGTTAGTGGGACGTAAAGCAAATAACATTATTATTATTATTATTATTATTATTATTATTATTATTATTATTATTATTATTATTATTATTATTATTATTATTATTTCTTACTCTCCATGACTCATCATTCTCGTAGGTAAGCTATCTCCAACCTATCTTCCTCAATTCGCCTCACATAATCCTACCACCAAAGTTGGTTTATGCGTACAACATCATCCGTTGAGCTCGTTCCGTATTCCGAGTAGCCTCCTGCCATTGTTCCTACCTGTTGATAGCTTTTAGTTTACAATTTTGCTTTACGTCGCACCGTCACAGATACATCTTATGGCGACAGGCCTAAGAGTGGGAAGGAAGCGGTCTTAATTAAGGTACAGCCCCAGCATTTGTCTGGTGTGAAAATGGGAAACCACGGAAAACCATTTCGGATCTGCCGACAATGGGGTTCGAAGCCACTGTCTCCCTGATGCAAGCTCAAAGCTGCGCGCCCCTAACCGCGTGGCCAACTCGCCCAGTCCTGTTTATACCAGCTGTCATTCTAACTTCTTTAATATCTGTTACTTTTAACTTATAAAGATGTCCTGAGTCCAGCCAGTTTTCACTCCCTTAAAGCAAAGTCGGTCTGAAAACAGATCATGTAGAGGTAGTTTCGTCCGGAAGCTGACTTCCTTCCTATAGAGCAGCGTCGATCGCCACCCTACTTCTTCTTCTTCTTCTTCTTCTTCTGCTTCTTCTAACCTTTCGCAAATGGGTTACGAAAATACAACAGCCTTTCATTCCTTCTTCAAGATGTTTTCCTTGTCTTTTCCTTTCCTGCCAGCGTTCAGCCTCTTGACTTGTTCCTGGCCGCTCTTCTGCAGAAATCTTAAGCCTTTCATGAGGAAATTCTTTTCGCCTGAAACTAGCGTCTTAACTCACTTTGTTCTATACATCTTCCAGTGTCATGTTCTCCCTTTTCAAGTTTTATTATTAATAATATTGGTTTTGCATCGTTCTAACTACAATTACGGTTTTCGGAGACGCCGAGGTGCCGGAATTTTGTCCCGCAGGAGTTCTGTTTCGTGTCAGTAAATCTACCGAAACGGGGCTGGTGTATTCGAGCACCTTCAAATACCACCGGACTGAGCCAGGTTCGAACCTGTTAAGTTGGACTCAGAAGGTCAGCGCTCTACCGTGTGAGCTACTCAGCTCGGCTTATTATTATTACTATTATTACCAGTATTATATTGTTTTTTACCGCCCAGGTTTGGTTTCACCTCCAGACTCTGCGACGGATCCCACCTCTACCGCCTCAAGGGCAGTGTCCTGGAGCGTGAGACATTTGGTCGGAGATAGTACTGGGGAGTAGGACCAGTACTTTTCCCAAGCAGCCTCGCCTGCTATGCTGAACAAGGGCCTTGTGGGGGATGGGATGATTGAAAGGTATATAGGCCTAGGCAAGGGATTGGGGAGGAAGCGGCCGTGGCCTTAAAGTTAGGTACCATCACGGTATTTACTTGCAGAAGAAGTGAGAAACCACGGAAAACCACTTCGAGGACGCCAGAGGTGGGAATCGAACCCCCTCTACTCAGTTGACCTCCCGATGTTGAGTGGACCGTGTTTCACGAGGACTGTACTAAATTTTGTAGCAGAGCTGGTAATCGAACCCAGGCCTCCGGGGTTGGCATTTAATCACGCTAATCACTACACCACAGAGGCGGAGCTATTAAATTGTAAATGCATAAAACTGCATTCTCTGGTTAAATAGCTTGGTGCTGGCGGATTGGAACCAGCACTCGCCATTCTTTCCAACGTGGCAGTGGAATTACGGGAGCTCTCGCTCTTACATAATATAAATGCCGTCAGTGGTTGTCCTTGATCTAAAGACCTGAAGAAAAGGGAACAATGGTCAAACTTATGTCACAGGAAGTATTCGTTCCTTGCTGAGTGAGTCAACTGTGTTCGAGCGCTGGAAGACTTTCTCAACCAGTCTACAGTAGGTCAGTGCGTCAAGCGCGGAGTGCTGTTCGCGGCGCGGCGATCCTTTCTGGGAGCTGAAGTCTTCTGGTCTGTCTCTACCCACCTTTGTAGCACTATTGGAGTGGATTCGAATCAGAGAGCCTGGTCGGTGATTGCCTGACACACAGTTTAGCAGTGTTTCGTGGTACCATATTTAAGTATCATGGAAAAACTACAGTAGACTAATTAGTCTCACGCTTTACAACATATATCACAATAATAGAGTTTATGCTCTCACAAGTGCTCAGAAATTACGATTTGATCAGTACCAACATTTTATTATTTTAGCCGAGTAGCACACTCGCTGGTTTCGTACGAAGTTGGTCACGGTTCGAATCCCGGCCAATGTATACCGAATTTCTGAAACGAAAAATCACATCCCTATGCTTTGGATTGTACATACAACGGGATGTCGTGTGGCTATGATCACGTCAGCAGTCACATAAACCAAAAAAAAAAACCCTTCCTGTTGTCTTCCCTGGTAGAACTGGAATTTGATATGAAGTTGCGGCATGCTCTTGTATCTTGCCGATTAATAGCCGAACTGAGTGGTTCAGAGGGTAGAGCTCTGGCTTTCTGTGTTCAAGTAGGCGGATGTCATCCTGGCTCAGTCTGGTGGTTTTTTAAGGTGTTCAGATACACCAGTCTCGTGTCGGTATATATATCGGCACGTAAAAGAACTTCTGAGGGACAAATTAACGACCCCTCGATGCCTCTGAAAATCGCAAAAGTAGTTAGTGGGACGTAAAATTAGTAAGATTAAGATGATGATGATATACCGGGCGAGTTGGCCGTGCGGTTAGGGGCGCGCAGCTGTGAGCTCGCATCCGGGAGATAGTGGTTTCGAATCTCACTGTCGGCAGCCCTGAATATGGTTTTCCGTGGTTTCCCATTAGCACACCAGGCATATGCAGAGGGTGCACCTTAATTAAGGCCACGGCCGCTTCCTTCCCATTCCTAGGCCTTTCCTGTCCCATCGTCGCCGTAAGACCTATCTGTGTCTGTGCTACGTAAAGCAAATAGCAAAAAAGATGATACGTTTATTTCTATTAACTGTGAAATATATGTTAATAATAATAATAATAATAATAATAATAATAATAATAATAATTTAAATGAATGAAAATAATAATTAATAACCATTGCAATATGATTAAAATAATCAAATATGAATAAAATAAAATAATTGCCTCACGCTTGGGCGTCAATTGTAATCTAATTCAGAATATATAAATAGATAAGTGAATAAATTACTAAAATAAATTAAATTAATAAAAATAAGCGTTCGAAATATCCATAGTATGAGTGCCAGAGTTCACCAGAAAGGAGCCCTCGAATTTTGATAAAGCATGGTAATTCTCTCTCCCAGGGCGCGTACATAAAGGTACCTTACTGGTACATCTGCTTCAGGCCTTACCTAACCTTCTGAAAACGACTAAATGGGTAGGAACTGCACTTAGGTTCATCAATAACTCCATTGATTCTAAAATAACTAACTATATTCCAAATAACATCCGTGCCTCAGCACCTCATCATATGCATAAAATACATTCACAAAATACTGCTGGAAGTCTCCATATTTACGACAACAACAAAAGCAGTGGGAAACCAAAAGCGAGGACCAAGCTACCATTTGCAGTCAGTCCGATGAAAGTTCATTACAAAGCATAT
Source organism: Anabrus simplex (assembly GCF_040414725.1). NCBI lineage: Eukaryota > Metazoa > Arthropoda > Insecta > Orthoptera > Tettigoniidae > Anabrus > Anabrus simplex. Next base: position 301,234,193 of record NC_090268.1, on the reverse strand, counting down.
ATATGTGGATAAATACCTTCTCTGTTTCTGTGTTCCAACACAACTTGCATATTCTCATATTTGCATTTGTTATATCCCACAGATACTGTACCTTCATAATACTGTCTTCACTGACTCTATCACTTGGTTTAAAGATACATTCACTTGAGCAACACACGCTTGCTGTTGCAGAACATAAATTATGGAAAGTCTGAGGCACAGTACCCCATAGCTTTCACCAGCATATAAGACATCAAGCCGCCACAAGTGATACAATACCAAGTGCCTATGCACTCCACAGTTTGTAGGTCAACCACGTTCCACAAACATAATAAGACCACGTTCCACAAAAGTTACATCTCCTCTTACTACCAAGGTTTTCAGTCAAGTCTGCTCCATCAAAGTTTGAAGTCAAGTCCCTCCGCCTTTTTCGGGGGGGGGGGGAGGGCGAAGCCCGCTCCCCCCGCGTGATCATCGACTCAATCTACATGGCCTCCGACATGCTATTATTTCTAAGAAGAAAGAGATGCAGGAAAGAGTGGGAAGTGATACAAGGAGTATCTGTCGGTATCCGAGTTAGACTCGCTACCACGGCAAGAGTTTGTGTTGGTAGGATAGTGTTAAGGTGTGGTATTGAAGGGTCAGGGGAAAACCACATAAGCAGAAAAGAAAAAGAGCCTACATGTAAAACCTGACAAATGTTGATAGCACATGCATGGATGTGGGCTGGAAAAGTCCAGAGGTTATGTTAGTTGAGAATAGGTATCATGCACGGGCCATGAACTGTAGTCTCGCCATTCCAGTCGTTAGGGGACTAGTCCGTCTGGGCACTGCCGTGACTAGCGCGGGCCTTGCCGGTTGCCGAGCTATGCGTCAAGTACCACTAGGGCCCGCCGCACAGCGCCGCCTCCTTGGGGTCCCTCGTACCCAGTCTCCGATCCCGCAGATTGAGGCCAAGCCCGCCTAGACGGTGCCCTCCTGGATGGGGGCGGGTCATGACGCCGGGCCTCCTTCCTCTCTGCCCGCGCCATGGCCCGGTAGACAGGGCAACTGCGATGGGAGGCCGAGTGGCCCCCTCGCGCAGTTGGCGCACACCGGCGCCTCTTTAAGTGCTGCACAGGCCGTGTAGTGGTGATCACCCCCACAACGGTTGCACCTCACTAAGAGTCCACACCTCTCCTGCCGGTGGCCCCACCTCAGACAGCGGAAACACTGCAAGAGCTGTTGAGCGGGACGTTTGGATCTCACCTGCTACCCGGTGAGGTCCTCTCCTGATTGGCTCCTCGGTCGACTGCTGTCCTGGGAGCAGTCCCGAGTTTCGGCTGGACGGCCCGGTCCTGGTGGCGCTGCGTCGTCTTTCTTCTCCTGATCCGGGGGCGGCGTCTTATTTCCGGGGATATCTTCTCGGCAGGGGAAGAGGCCTCGTCCTGATGGCCCTCCTCCCATCACAATTTAATGGTACTTCAGGATAATGTAAAAATATAACCTCAAGTAGGCCTACGTAATTTGTCGTAAAACTTTATACAAACAGAACATCTCTTATGATCCACGAGCTGAAGAATAAACCTTACACTTAATTTTCCGATATATTTCGATATTAAACGGAAATAAGTAGGTTTAAACTTTTACATTTTCGACTATCTGAATGAATAATTTTGAAGAGTTCCTGGATATTAGCATCGTGTAGTCTTCGGCATCAGAGCTGAACGTTTCGTTTTCCTTCATGTAAATTATTATTCATATCGTAAGTCGATTAATATTTAGGCAACAATTAACATAATACAGGGTTATTGATGAGTATTTTGTGGCTGCTACTTGCAAAATAACAATGCATATTAAGAGATTTCATTCAAACACGCAAGTATCGAGTCTATGACTCGGAGACTTCGTCTCTAAATTAAGCCCAAGGGATAACAATAGCCTACAGCGCGTATGTTGACGACAGAATTCTGGTATTATTTATATAATAAATTGTCCGGCCCTGCGGTGTAGGAAGCAACGTGTCCGCCTGTCACCCGGCGGTCCCGGGTTCGATTCCCGGCTGGGTCAGGGGCTTTTGATTGTAAATGATTAATGTCCCTGGCCTGGGGACTGGATTTTTGTGTCGTCCTTAACGTTCCTTTCCTCACATTCAACACTCTACACTTCCTCCATTCCAATTACACGCAGGTTCATATCACATGGTGCAAGTAGGGGCAAAAAATCTCTATAGGTCGACGTCCCGAACAAAAAGCATTTAAAAAAGAAAAAAATATTTTAAATTAAAAGATTCTTATATTCTGGAGGATGGTCCGGCATTTATTCATTTTTGAGAAACTCTGGCTTTAAAGATGTGTGATCTGAAAATTCTCAGGCTGGTCCAATACATTTTAGCGAGTAATACATAATCTCGAGAAACTAAACTACTTACCTGACTACTTGCATAACAGTAAGATTGTCTTAAATTTGTCTGTAATTGTAACTTTTCCCCAGCTCCTACAGCAGGTTTGTCTCTTTCCTTGCACATTTCTCTTTTGATGCGTGTATCCCGGTATAAAGTATTATACGTATCAAGGCTGCTTACAAAACTTCCGTATAAACAAACGTCACGTCGGTGACAAAAAAGAAAACCGTGTATAATTGCACTGACTAAACCAGTTGGCCGGAGCCTGCAGCTAAAAGCTATATATTCTGCACCTCAAGTTATACTGCATTCATGCACGGTGCAAGTAGAACTAAACTAATTTCCATGTTTTTCTCTCGTACTTTAAATGAGGTTGTGCCAACCATGACTATCAATATTCTTAAAAGAACGCAGACAGGCTTAATTGCTACATCAGTGAAGTAATTAATTGACGTAAGTTAAGTAGTGGCAGTAAATGAAGAGCAAGATATAACACCAGCGATTAATATGTTATAGTAGAGATGCTAATATAATTATCAGATTGTTCACAGGTGGTTTTAAATTGCAAATCATCACTACATGGATTCTGCTTTTGGTGATTGTTCATATCTCTGCAGAGGACAGCATATTAAATAGGAGTTAGTTCTGTTTTGCATAATAAACTACATAGTCTTGCAGATTTTGCAATAGAAATTCAGTAAGATGGTGGTTGATTCCATATTGCAAAAGTGCATTCAATAGATCCTTGGTCTTAAACATGTTGTGTAGCATAAGCGTGTACTTGTCGTTGATAGGCCAAGTGTCTATACATTTTCAGATTCTAATCTAGATGGTGAAATATTCCGTATATTACACTGCCTGACAAAAGATTGAAGCACCTAAAATAAACGGTCGGATGGCAACGTAAGTTCGTAAACACCTCGCGGGGGGGGGGGGGTATGTAAATGATTAAGAGTTGCAATTTTCTGTGATAGGTTTAACGGCCACCAGAGTTCATTAGTGTTGTTCGTGTTTAGTGTTTTTACCAGGCCTGGTGGGGTATACAGTATAAGGCGCGTTTACAGCGTCAGATGTTGATGTCAGGTTTTACATGTAGGCAATTTTCTATTCCTGCCTATGCGGTTTTGTCGTGACCTTTATTTCCCGATTAATGTAATACCTATCACCGCATCTGGCTTGGTAGCATGCAGAGCATGGAGACGAGCAGATGCTTCTTTTAGTATCAGTAAGGGTACGAACATGCCGAGTGGATTACTCTTCACTCAGCGGTCATCACTCCTTTCTCTTCACGCACTAAGCTAAGAGATGCAAAACAAACCCATATATTTCAATAGCGGTGTTCATACCGGTACTTCACTCATCCGTCTACTCTCCACTCCTCCCTCAAAAATCATAGCGGGTTGAATTTGGAGCGATGTGCTTTTCGAGTGCTGTTCTGCGATTGGTTGGCTCAAGGCCAAGCCCATCTGCTCATAATATCATCGGCCTACGTTCATTGAAGGTAAAATATCAATATTAAATTAGTAGGCTACTTGTTTAATATTATATTTATACCCTGAAAATTTAATCTTTCGTTAAAGTACGGATTACTTTATTAAAATGGGGGGAAATATTGCGTTACTACTGTTTACGTTACCGGGCGAGTTGGCCGTGCGCATAGAGGCGTGCGGCTGTGAGCTTGCATCCGGGAGATAGTAGGTTCGAATCCCACTATCGGCAGCCCTGAAGATGGTTTTCCGTGGTTTCCCATTTTCACACCAGGCAAATGCTGGGGCTGTACCTTAATTAAGGCCACGGCCGCTTCCTTCCAACTCCTAGGCCTTTCCCATCCCATCGTCGCCATAAGACCTATCTGTGTCGGTGCGACGTAAAACCCTAGCAAAAAAAAAAAAAAAACCTCTTTACGTTATTGTAATGACCAGCTTTTCTTCAATGGATCTATGGATGATATGATAGTTGCTGTACTTCCGTAGTTCTATATTGCCTTCCATTCCTTTTAGCAAATATTGATATGTCTGCATTCTTCTTCTTTTCACACCTTGTGGAGTCGAGGGTGCGAACCGTGTTACACGTTGGCCATTCAACTAAGGAGTCGGACATTGAAATGTCTGCAGCGATATTCTTAAATACTCGTGGAATTTCTGTGGGTCTTTCTTCACTTCCTGGTGTAAATGGTAAAATTCACTGAATTTCTGCCTTCTCTTATTAATTGGATGTGCGCTGTACTTTCTGTCAGAACTTGAAATCAAGTACAATTTGCTTGCTACCGTAAGTTCATCCTCACTAATACTACTGTATTTAACTATTATGTACACAAATAACTACGAAATTTGCATAAAGTCAAAATTAAATTTAAAGAACACAACGCGATCTTCGTGAATGCTGCACAATCATAAATGGATGGAAAACGTTTCCTCCTTAATGAAGAAAGAGCGAGGGTCTCCCACCCGGTATGTGCGCCTTTTGAATGATGAGTGATGAGCACTGCTATGAGCACTGAGTGAGGAGTAATCCACTCTGCATGTTCGTACCCTTATTTCCAATCCCCCCTACTGTCTCTTTCTCTTGGGCCGATGACCTAGATATTAGGCTCCTTTAAGCAACAAGCATCATTTCTTTTTCTTCTAAGAATTAACAGCATATCGGAAGTGATGTGGATTGTGCTGATCGCCACGCGGGGGGAGCGATCCCCTCAGCCCGAAAAAATGTTAGATATTGAGTGATCACTATGAAGGGCACGGAGATACGTGTACTCGTGTGAGACAGCGTTATCAGCACCTGGCACAGTTTGAAAGGGGCCTCATTGTGGGTATTCATTTGGTCGGCTGGTCGAATCGTGCAATATCGAGATTTGTGGGGCATTCGGATGTGACAGTGGCCCGATGTTGGACTGCATGGGAACGTGATTCCAGGTTCCGGTCGAAAATGTCTGACAAACACAAGGGAGGATCGCCGTATTGTGCACCAAGCACATCGTAATCCGATGTAGTAATGCGATCCGAAAACACGTAATGGACTCCCTGCAACATTCTGTCATCCCGCACCATTAGTCGGTGACTAGCAGCAGCCAGACTAGGGAATTAGGGAATTACCTTCCCATGCGTAGGATGTCAATAACACCAAAACACAATCGGCGGCGTTTGGAGTGGTGCTGTGACCGAGAAGCTCGTGTCCTCATCCCGAGGTGGTGGAGCTCTTTTCAGGCACACCCTCCCCCCAATGGAGGTGAGCTGCATATGCCATTTTAACCACATACCAGCCCTTCTACCATTTTTAAATTTCTGGCCACCGAGGACGGCAGGTAGTAGTGCTAACCGTTACGCTACGGAGTCGGACAGCAGCCGATGAATGGCATCGTATTGTGTCCAGCGATGAATCGCGGTTCTGCACTGCTCCGGATGACCATTGGCTATGAGTATTATGGCGGCGACCTGGGGACAGGTCCCATTCTTCCAATGTTTTGGAGAGGCAAACGGTGTTTCTTCTGGCGTCATGGTGTAGGAAGCCATACATACATTATCATTATAGACCGTTATGCCTTTCAGCGTTCAGTCTGCAAGCCTCTGAGAATTTACTAAACGTCGTCACAATCCTTGATTTCCAACTAGTGTTGTGGCCTCATTTAGTTCTATACCTCTAATCTTTAAATCGTTAGAAACAGAGTCTAACCATCGTCGTCTTTGTCTACCTCTACTTCTCTTACCCTCCATAACAGAGTCCATTGTTATCCTAGGAAACCTATCCTCCTCCATTCGCCTCACATGATCCCACCACCGAAGCCGGTGTATGTGTACAGCTTCATCCATCGAGTTCATTCCTCAATTAGCCTTTATCTCCTCATTCCGAGTACCTTCCTGCCATTGTTCCCACCTGTTTGTACCAGCAATCATTCTTGCTACTTTCATGTCTGTTACTTCTAACTTATGAATAAGATATCCTGAGTCCACTCAGCTTTCGCTCCCGTAAAGCAAAGTTGGTCTGAACACAGACCGATGTAAAGATAGTTTCGTCTGGGAGCTGACTTCCTTCTTACAGAATACTGCTGATCGCAACTGCGAGCTCACTGCATTAGCTTTACTACACCTTGATTCAATCTCACTTACTATATTACCATCCTGGGAGAACACACAACCTAAATACTTGAAATTATCGACCTGTTCTAGCTTTGTATCAGCAATCTGACATTCAATTCTGTTGAATTTCTTACCTACTGACATCAATTTAGTCTTCGAGAGGCTAATTTTCATACCATACTCATTGCACCTATTTTCAAGTTCCAAGATATTAGACCGCAGGCTTTCGGCACAATCTGCCATGAAGATCAAGTCGTCAGCATAGGCCAGACTGCTTACTACATTTCCACCTAACTGAATCCCTCCCTGCCATTTTATACCTTTCAGCAGATGATCCATGTAAACTACGAACAGCAAAGGTGAAAGATTACAGCCTTGTCTAACCCCTGTAAGTACCCTGAACCAAGAACTTATTCTACCATCAATTCTCACTGAAGCCCAATTGTCAACATAAATGCCTTTGATTGATTTTAATAATCTACCTTTAATTCCGTAGTCCCCCAGTATAGCGAACATCTTTTCCCTCGGTACCCTGCCAAATGCTTTCTCTAGATCTACGAAACATAAACACAACTGCCTATTCCTCTCGTAGCATTTTTCAATTACCTGGCGCATACTGAAAATCTGATCCTGACAGCCTCTCTGTGGTCTGAAATCACACTGGTTTTCATCTAACTTCCTCTCAACGATTGATCGCACCCTCCTTTCCAAGATGCCAGTGAATACTTTCCCTGGTACACTAATCAATGAAATACCTCGATAGTTGTTGCAATCCTTCCTGTTCCCTTGCTTATAGATAGGTGCAATTACTGCTTTTGTCCAATCTGAAGGTACCTTACCAACACTCCATGCTAATCTTACTATTCTATGAAGCCATTTCATCCCTGCCTTCCCACTATACTTCACCATTTCAGGTCTAATTTCATCTATTCCTGCTGCTTTATGACAATGGAGTTTATTTATCTTCCTTTCCACTTTCTCAAACGTAATTTCACCAACATCATTTTCCTCCTCTCCATGAGCTTGACTGTTCGCAATACCACCAGGAAGATTTCCTTTTACATTGAGAAGATGTTCAAAATATTCCCTCCACCTCTCCAGTGATTCCCTGGGATCTATTATGAGTTCACCTGAAGTACTCAAAACACTGTTCATTTCCTTTTTCCCTCCCTTCCTAAGATTCTTTATTACTGTCCAGAAAGGTTTCCCTGCTGCTTGACCTAGCCTTTCCAAGTTGTTACCAAAATCTTCCCAGGACTTCTTTTTGGATTCAACAACTGTTTGTTTCGCTCTGTTTCTTTCATCTACGTACAAATCCCTGCCTGCCTCGGCCCTTGTTTGAAGCCATTTCTGATAAGCCTTCTTTTTACGTTTACAGACTGCTCTCACTTCATCATTCCACCAAGATGTTCGCCTTTTCCCATCTTTACACACAGTTGTTTCTAGGCATCCCCTTGCTGTTTCTAATACAGCATCCCTATATCCCACCCATTCACTTTCTATATCCTGAACCTGCTTACTGTCTACTGTTCGAAACTTCTCACTAATCATATCCATGTACTTCTGTCTAATTTCCTCGTCCTGGAGATTTTTTACCCTTATTCGTTTGCAGACAGATTTCACTTTCTCTACCCTAGGCCTAGAGATACTTAGTTCACTACAGATCAGATAGTGGTCTGTATCATCGAAAAACTCGTACATTCCTAACAGATTTCCTGAATTCGAAGTCGGTTAAGATATAATCTATTATGGACCTGGTACCCCTAGCCTCCCATGTGTAGTGGTGAATAGCCTTATGCTTGAAGAATGTATTCGTAACTGCTAAACCCATACTAGCACAGAAGTCCAGCAAACGCTTCCCATTCCCATTAGCTTCCATATCTTCCCCACATTTACCAATCACCCTTTCGTATCCTTCAGTTCTATTCCCAACTCTCACATTGAAATCGCCCATTAGCACTATTGTATCCTTGCTGTTGACCCTGACCACGATGTCACTCAATGCTTCATAAAACTTGTCAACTTCATCTTTATCTGTACCCTCATATGGTGAATAATTTATTCTTTTTTTTTTTTTTTTTTTTTTTTTTTTTTGCTAAGGGGCTTTACGTCGCACCGACACAGATAGGTCTTATGGCGACGATGGGATAGGAAAGCCTAGGAGTTGGAAGGAAGCGGCCGTGGCCTTAATTAAGGTACAGCCCCAGCATTTGCCTGGTGTGAAAATGGGAAACCACGGAAAACCATTTTCAGGGCTGCCGATAGTGGGATTGGAACCTACTATCTCCCGGATGCAAGCTCACAGCCGCGCGCCTCTACGCGCACGGCCAACTCGCCCGGTAAAGTTATTCTTAATGTGAAAGTCCTGAGTTTATGGTCATCGTTACTATGAAGCACTCCAATCCATTATATCGCATCGCGCTAGTGAAATGTAACGGTCGCAGCCATTAATCACAACATTCATGTCGAGCCGGGAGCCGCTAGTTAAGCACCTTCACACTGCCATCTTTGCGATATGTTTGGAGCAGAGCACGTGAGTTGGACTTACTTTATATTCGTATGTTAACAGATGGTGCAGCTAAGAATACAATTAATAAGTCACGAATGATCCACCTGACTAACTATTACTGTAATTGAGCCTGATACAGAACACGTCCGTGCATAAAGAATGAGCCATTGTGGTAATTGGGTTTGCTTTTCGCTGCTCGAGGCGTTCTGTTTCTCAGAGGTGGGCAGGAATGCCACTCAAATGATCTTGGCAACGCTGTGTCCAGTAACTTGTGTACTGTTTCATAAAACTCGACGGGTGCGACAAATTCGACAATTGTCAGATCTGACAAATTTGTCAATATGCCATGACAATTTTCTGATTCACAAATGTTACAAGTTTCCCTTACGTGACAGGTAAAATATTGTAACTTGTCAAACTTAAAGAACTTGTTTCATGAACGCGACAGTTTTTTGTCAGACCTGAAATATCGTGTATTAAGCTAGATGGCTTTGAAGAACGTAATCGATCATTGAATGAAATGCACCAACGATCAACTGTTATTGCATAAAAGATAAGTAACCTACATTGTATGTGGTGAAGCCTAAATTTGCTTTTGAGATGTGAGTTAATATAAATAAATAATAAATAAATAAATAAATTTACAGTTTTGCTTTACGTCGCACCGACACAAGTCTTATGGCGACGATGGGATATAAAAGTGCTAGGAGTGGGAAGGAAGAGGCCGAGACCTTAAAGGTACAGCCCCAGCATGTTCCTGGTCTGAAAATGAGAAACCACGGAAAACCATTTCAGGGCTGCCAACAATGGGGTTCGAACCCACTATCTCCCGAATGCAAGCTCACAGCTGCGCGACCCTAACCGCATGGCCAGCTCGCTCGGTAGTTATATACACATTACAGACTACGTACAAAGGATTACCTGTCACCTCTGCAAATTCTAAAAAATGTGTAAATACGTCAAAAATAATGACTTGTGTCTGTGTTTCATAACATTACATGCAGCCTCAAATTTGGCAAATTTGTCAGTTTTTACCTGTCGGTTCAATACTTTTATGAACCAGACATTTGTAAAATTATCCTAAAAATCTACATGATAATTTTGTAAACTTGCAAGCTTTTACGAAACACAAAACTGTCAATATGTAAACCTCTCTGACAATTTCCTGCCACCTGTAAAATGGTAACGTTTATGAAACAGGGCACCGATAATGTTTGAATAGTAAGATACTGTTTCTTATTAGAAACAATAATTCGAGCGGGGTGTCCGTCTGTGTTGTATAGTGGTTAGTGTGATTAGCTGCTACCCTCCGGAGGCCCGGGTTCGATTCGCGGCTCTGCCACGAAAATTTGAAAAGTATTTCGAGGGCTGGAACGGGGTCCACTCAGCTTCGGGAGGTCAACTGAGTATAACGGGGTTCGATTCCTACCTCAGCCATCCTTTAAGTAGTTTTCCGTGGTTTCCCACTTCTTCTCCGGGCAAATACTGGGATGGTACCCAACTTACGGCCACGGACGCTTCCTTCCCTCTTCCTTTCGTATCCCTCCCAATCATCCCATCCCCCACAAGGTCCCTGTTCTGCATAGCAGGTGAGGCCGCCTGGTCCTCCCTCCCAGTTGTATCCCTCCGACCCAGAATCTCACGCTTCGAGACACAGAACCTGAGGTAGTAGAAGTGAGTTACCTCGCTGAGTTCGAGGGAAAAGCGGTGAACGGATTAAGAATTCGAATGGGGCTTTCTCGAGGTGACAGCCACAAGTTTTGACGTGGATTAGCCTACGTATGGCGATGTCGAAGTAAGGTATCTAATTTGTTAGCGTTTGAAATGTTTCCACCATTGGGGCAGCAAATGAGCTCGACTGGGGTTAACGGTAGCGCAGAGCTCGCGGTACGACGCTTGGCCGCGTTAACTTTGAGTCGTTCCCGATAAGTCTTTTGAAGCTCGAAATTAGTGCTTTTGGACGTTTGTAATCCTAGAAAGTCGTTCTATCCTCTTGAATGCGTTTTGGATAGCTTTGTAGCTATTTATTGTTCATATGTCGCAACAATTTGCGATTTTTTCTTTTCATTCTTCGAATCGCAATTTTCTAAAATGTTCACTATTTGTTTAGATCACATGTTATAAACAAATGGTCCATCATGTCACATTTACGAGATATGCTCGTACATACTGTAGAGTACCAATTGTTTGGCTGGGATCGCAACGAGGAAACTGCTTGCGCCAGCCAACGCCGTCTTGTCCGCTCTCAGCCACTAGAACAGCGAATTGAAGTATTATTGATACAGTGTTTCAAATAATTAATTGTCCGATGCATGATTTAATTACATGTCTGAAGTTGTAATAGTACGAACTTTTCTGCTAATGTCAAAAATTACTGCAGTTTCATTTTTTAAAAACTCAGTTTGTGTTGTGTGGAAAACAAGTACAATGTTTAGTACCATTTAAGAATGTGAAAGTACACGCCTCAAAAATGTTTCTAGGTTGCTGATTTTTTTGAAAATCGTGTGGCTATTTCTAGCCGAGTGCAGCCCTTGTAAGGCAAACTCTCCGATGAGGGTGGGCGGCATCTGTCATGTGTAGGTAACTGCGTGTAATTGTGGTGAGGATAGTGTTATGTGTGCGATCCTGGCTCAGTCCGGTGGTATTTGAAGGTGCTCAAATACGACAGCCCCGTGTCGGTAGATTTACTGGCACGTAAAAGAACTCCTCCGGGACTAAATTCCGGCACCTCGGCGTCTCCGAAGACCTTAAAAAGTAGTTAGTGGGACGTAAAACAAATAACATTATTTATTATTATTATTAGTGTTATGTGTGGTGTGTGAGTTGCAGGGATGTTGGGGATAGCACAAACACCCAGCCCCCGAGCCATTGGAATTGACCAATGAAGGTTAAAATCCCCGACCGGGCTGGCAATCGAACCCGGGACCCTCTGAACCGAAGGTCGGTACGCTGACCATTCAACCAACGAGTCGGACAGGTTGCTGATGACCCCAGGGAACGTACGGGGTGCAAATACCGGTACATTCTTTATTTCAACCACATAACACGACTGACGGAAGTAAAAAGCAACGACTGATGCAACACAAACTTTATTCTTCGGCAACGTGCATCCGCTTATCGAACACGGGAATTTGATTCTGCCTTTCAGTATGGTGTTAGTCCACCCCGTGCAGTGAAGCATGATCAGACCCGTCATGGTATGCTGTCCAGAAGACAATTGAGGCCGTCTAAGTCGATCCTGTCCCACACTTCGACAGCGGCCCTCCGGAGGTCGTCCAAAGTGAAAGGTGGATTCGTTCGTCGTTGCACTGCCTGTTTCAGAATATCCCAGACATGTTCAATGGGATCCATGTCCGGAGACACTGTAGGCCAGTTCATCCGATGGATTTGGGTCTCCCTGAGGAAGAGGTTCACAAGATTGTAACGGTACGGGCGGGTGTTGCCATCTTGCAGAACGAATCAGTCGCTATGCTATCAGTTGGTATGCTAGAACAACGGGCCCGAGGATTCTGTTCCGATATTGTGTACCAGTTATATTGCCCTCTACTACGATGAATGACGTCCGACGTTCATACATAATGCCGACCTAAAACATTACGGATCTGCCTCCCTTGTGGACACCGAGGACTCGTCTGGCGTGTTTACCTCGCTCTCTCCAAACCCTCTTCCGACGATTATCTGGCATCAGACACATTCGTCACTCATCCGTCCTCCCTGACACCAACCCTGTAATGAGGGATATGATAACAATTGCGTGTTTCTGTGGTGGTTCGTAGTGTAGTATGTTGTCTGAATATGAAGAGGAAAGTGTTGGGACAAACACAAACACCCGGTCTCCGAGCCAGAAGAATTAATCAGACGCGATTCATATCCACGACTCGGGTGCGAATCGAATCCGGGACCCTCTGAGCCGAAGGAGCTAAGGAGTCGGACTCTAAAGTATCTTAAAATATGTCCCAAAAATCAGCTAAACTGTAGAGGCTACTAAGGCCTTTAAAGGAGTGGAATAAAAAGGCTTCCACAATCCGTAACCTCGGCATAAGATGGGATAGACTGGTTAAATCTGTGCACGGTCGCCTTTGCCTCCAGGATTAACCTGGTACACATTTTTTATGATCTTCAGAACAATGCCCTCTCCCAATGGAATTATAGTTCCTATTTTTCGACCTTCTGACAGCGAATCGAACCCATGTCCTTACGAGTGAGCCGAGTACATCTTTACCGCCTCAGCTAGTCAGTTTCTATGTACTAAAAGTATTTAAAACAAAATAGACTATGAGATAATATATTAATAAGAAATACCAAATGTAAAATACATAAAAACAGGAATAGAAACCAACATTTGGTAGAGCTTAAGTCAGTCTGTGTGCAGCAAACGCAAACATGTCCGCTGTGAAAGAAATGATTGACGCAAATTTTAAACATAGCAAAACCTCCTGTCTCTTTTTCATTGTCAATTTTTCCTATTCAAACTCTTTACAACGGTATATTTGCAAAGCACTTTGCGGTGCATGTCAAAGGGCACGCTGGCTGCTAAAACTGTGTGCAATATTGTGTTTGTCAGGAGTGTGAAGTCCGCTCCCCAATCTGGAAGCAAAGACGCCTGGAAGCGACAAGTTAACCCAACCATTGTTTACCTCTCATGACCGGCCTTCACTTTAAATATTGACGTTCTGAACTTTCGCCACAAACGTGGGTGGATAATACTGTCAAGTGTCCACCCACTGGACAGGCTAAATATAGTGAGACTTCACATTGAATTAGTAAACCTCCTAACGTTCTTCTCATCCTGCCTATATTGATACGGTGGTCGTGGTGCCTCTTCGTAGTATTGCATTCTTTATTTTCTTCTGGCTGGCTTCACATCAGCGTTTTCTCCCTAAAATTTGTCAATGAACGATGGAATGAAATGAAATGGCGTATGGCTTTTAGTGGTGTCCGAGGACATGTTCGGCTCGCCAGGTGAAGGTCTTCTGATTTGACTCCCGTGGGCGACCTGCGCGTCGTGATGAGGATGAAATGATGATGAAGACGACACATACACCCAGCCCTCGTGCCAGCGAAAGTAACCAATGATGGTTAACATTCCCGACCCTGCCGGGAATCGAACCCGGAACCCCTGTAAGCAAAGGCCAGCATGGAGCCGGACAATAAACGATGAAATATCACTGTAATTAGTTTTTGTTTTACAATTTGCTTTACTTCGCACTATCGGTATCCCCGCCAATAGGTGAAACGCCGAGCAGTGAATGGAATCACCTGATGGCTCAACAGTACTAAAAAAAAAAAAAAAGGATTGAAGATGGTAAGTTATAGGCGTTAGGTAAGTTGGTTGTTAAGAGTTGAAACTCTCATGATATCCTATATATGTGCGTATATTAAACAGATAATGTACAAAGAATATACATGTACAATAATTGAAGTCGGTCGCTTAGTGTGACGTACTGGAACTAGCCTTCCTCAGAACGGCTACTCCAAATAAATGCAAGTGGACCCTAAAACATTAGAGTACCACTGAAATGCTAAAGCGATATAAAAACAGAGTAATGTGGAGTCTCACAGAGATGCCTCAAGCTTTAAGTTGCCAACTACGATAAACCCAGAAGAACTAGAGCTTACGTGGAGAATCAAAGTATGAATGATGAATACCAAGTGTTAGCAACACCCTCCAAACTTAATCTACTAAGAAATATTCTAAGTAGCGACACCTCTTGGGGAATCGATCCTGATTCCCTGACGTGAGTGGAAGGGAAGTCTACCTTGGATGAAAACTAATGCATTACATTCTTATTTAAAGAAACTAGCAATTAATATCCCCTATTCTTAGCTAAGGTCTTTCTGGCTCTCTATTGGCTCTATCACCTCCCCCCATGTATTGCAACTCCCACTCTTATATACGTAGCAGTTCTGATTTTCATAAACATGACTACTCGCCTCTTAACACTTATCTTCATAACCTAACTCCCCCTTTTCTAAAACTTATCATAAACATGACTTTCCGTCTCGTGATACTTGATTGGGGTGGCCCATTACTTTTAACTTATGGGACACATCAAACTACCTCTTTGCTCTCTATTTCCAAACATTGGAACGTGACTATTTAGATTGACTGTATCGACTCACTCGTAAAACCTTCTTGACTATACAAGTCTCTGTTTATACTTCATTATTTTCACCCCAACACATGGCTGCTTAGTTAGCACAGGCCCAAAGAGTAAGTGTCCTGAGTAACCACTCCATACTATGTACTACCTATATTACGTAATATTACTTAATGTAAGTTCGTGTCCCTGGACATGACAGCACCGATACAGATAGATCTTATGACGACGATAGGATAGGAAAATGCTTAGTTAGGCCCACGGCCGCTTCCTTTCCACTCCTAGCCCTTTCCTATCCCATCGTCACCATAAGACCTGTCTGTGTCATGCGACGTAAAGCAGATTCAAAAAAATACTCAGTACGCAACAGTAATTCCATCTATCGGAGATGGGTGGCAACAGAAGACACAAAGCACATCACAACAAACAATGGTCAATGTAATGTAATCGTTGATCAATTTTATGAGCTTTCACTATTGTGGGCCTTCACAATTAGTTTTCTTTCGACTCTGTGATATTAGGGCGTCTTATAAAATTATTTATAGCCTAGACTGTACTTTATTATTCTCCGACTTTACCTACTGATTTTCATTAAATTCTGTTC
This sequence comes from Anabrus simplex, assembly GCF_040414725.1. Classification (NCBI taxonomy): domain Eukaryota; kingdom Metazoa; phylum Arthropoda; class Insecta; order Orthoptera; family Tettigoniidae; genus Anabrus; species Anabrus simplex. Next base: position 301,218,544 of record NC_090268.1, on the reverse strand, counting down.
GCCGATTGTCTCGTGACTCGGCGCTGATATGGACTTAAGCAACAAAAATCCAAATTCATGAATATCTCTCCGATCATAACCGGTATTGTAACAATGTATAAGACATAAATGATCGGAAATTTAATAATATGTAACTTTAGTTATGTAGTATTTATCGACATTATCCCTAATAACATAAATATTTGAAAATTAAATTTTAAGCCTTCCCTAAACTACCATTTCTCTCACCGTGAATACAATTATTTATGGCCTAGATTTTAGCGACTTATTCCCCGACTTTGCATTAAATTCTCTTTAGCCGTTTTCTAGTGATGCGTGTACAGACAGACAGACAGACAGACAGACAGACAGACAGACAGACAGACAGACAGACAGACAGACAGACAGACAGACAGACAGACAGACAGACAGACAGACAGACAGACAGACAGACAGAAATTACGGAAAATTAGAAAGTGCATTTCCTTGTTGCTGCGGACACGTCCGATACAGAAATACCATCCTTTTTTAATTCTGAGCAATGTGCAAACAAAACTCGTATTTTATATATATACTAGCAAGATACCCGTGCTTCGCTACGGTATTATACTGAAATTTATAATTGAATGCTTATTGTTTTAGATATATAATCCGCCGAAATTCGCGGTCTGACTCGTTTTCTGCGAGAACCCACCAAAATTCCCGATCTGACTCGTTTTCTATTAGATTACGGCATGTTTCCTCCCATTTTTCAATCTTCTTTTCCAGCAATCGATTTCGTTCTTCCCGGGCTAGGCTCAGGTATTCCTCCCGGTCAGTTGGGTCCGTAAATCTTTGCCATCTTTTCCTATAATCATTTTTAATATGGATAAAATCCTTCAGGAGATCCGGCGTGGTCTCATATTGGGTGCCTAGAAGGCACTGAACCCGCGGCCGGACTGCATTCTTAGTCATTACCCGTCCAGGAGCCGTTTCCAGCGCGGTCCGCACATTTGACGACGGTCCGGAACATCATCATCATCATTATTATTATTTTTATTATTATTATTATTATTATTATTATTATTATTATTATTATTATTATTATTATTATTATTATTATTATTATTATTATGTGTTGCTGGAATGGATGATGACAGGAAAACCGGAGTATCCGGAGAAAAACCTGTCCCGCCTCCGTTTTGTCCAGCACGAATGTCACATGGAGTGAACGGGATTTGAACCACGGAACCCAGCTGTGAGAGGCCGGCGCGCTGTCGAGGATCCTTATAAGTACATTAAGAACAGTAAAATCAATTGGTCTCACCTCCTTCTACACCCCACCGCCGTTAAGTTTATTTACCGGCACCCCCCCACCAAAAAAATAAAAATAAAAGAAGGCTTGTTTCTTATGTTTAAAGAAGATTTCAAACACCAATGTTCACGTCTATTACCTTCAGTTTTGAGATATAAGTATCCCCATAAAAATAATTTACTTTTTTCACTTCATTTCACACTACTCCCCTCCCCCCTAAGTGAATTTTCCCGCAAAAAATACTTGTTTCTTTAATAGTAAAGGATCTTCTAAATACCAATTATCACGACTCTAACTTCTTCAGTTTTTGATTTATGTGTCCTCATGAAAGGAATTCAACTCCTTCACACTCCCGCCCTCCAAGATGGTTTCCCCCCAAAACGCGTTTTTCTTTGTTTTTAAAGGAGATCCAAATACGAATTTTCACGTCTGTAACAACTTTAGTTTTTATTAGATGTATGTATTCTCATTCAATTAATTTAATTAATTTTTCAATTCTTTCACCCCCCCCCCCTCATTGGATTTTCCGAGAATACGTGTTTCTTTATTTTTAAAGCAGATTGCAAATATCAAATTTTACGTCTGTAACATCTTCATTTTTGAGATATCAGTAGCCTAATTAAAAGAATTCAACACCATTTTCAGTCACTTTTACCCCCCCCCCCCTCCACCCAAGTGGTATTTCCGAAAGCTAAAAATACACGTTTCTTTATGTTTAATAGAGATAAAAAATACCATTTTTCACTTCTGTAACATGTTAAGTTTTTTGAGATAAACTGTAAAAATTCTCATTTTAAAATTTCACCCCTTTTGAGTTCCCCTTAAGTGGAGTTTCCAAACACAAATCACCTATGTTTCTTTAGATTTACAGGACATACAAACACCCACTTTTTACGTCTGTAACATTTTACGTTTCCAAGATATTCTGTAGATATAGTCTTTCAAAAATTCACCCAATTTGTCACTCCTGTTTAACCGCCATTAATTGGATTTTCCAAAACTAAAAAATACGTGTTTCTTTATTTTTAAAGGAGATCCCATATACAAATTTTCACTTCTGTAATATCTTTCGTTTCTGAGATATATGTATCCTCATTCAAGGCATTGAACCCATTTTTCACCCTTTTACACCCCTCCTATTGGGATTTACAGGAAACAAAAAATGCGTTTTCCTTTATTTTTAGAGGAGATTCTAACTATACCAATTTTTACATCTGTAAATTTTAAAGTTTTAAGATGTATACACACTCATTTTAAAAAATTTACCCTCCCTCCTTTTTACCCCCCAATATTTGGATTTTCCAAAAACGAAAAAATACGTGTGTTTATTTATTTTTAAAGGAGATTCTATATACCAATTTTCACATATATAACCTTTAAAAAGTTTGAGATAGATACACTCATTTTAAAATATTACTCCCTTTTCACACCCCCCCCTAAATTGGATTTTCCAGAAACAAAAAAAATACGTGTTTCTTTATTTTTAACGGATCTCCCAAACCCCAATTTTCAGGTCTGTAATATCTTCAGTTTCTGATGTATAAGTAGCCTCATTAAAGGCATTCAACCACTTTTTAGCCCCTTTTCACTCCTCCTATTGCGATTTTCCGAAAACAAAGAAATACGTGTTCCTTTATTTTTAATGAAGGTTCTAAATACCAATTTTTACATCTGCAAACTTTAAAAGTTTGGAGATATAGATTCCTTCATTTTAAAAATTCACCCCCTTTTCACCCTCACATGAATTGGATTTTCCAAAAACAAAAAATTACGTGTTTCTTTATTTTTAAAAGAGATCAAAAGTACCAATTTTCAGGTCTGTAATATCTTCAGTTTCTGAGATATAGGTACCGGTATCCTGATTAAAGGCATTCAACCCATTTTTCCCCATTTTCACCCTTTTTCACCCCTCCTATTGGGATTTTCTGAAAACAAAAAAATACGTGTTTCCTTATTTTTAAAGAAGATTCTAAATACCAATTTTTACATCTGTAAACTTTTAAAGTTTTGAGATATAGAGCAACTCATTTTAAAATTTCACCCCCGTTTTCACCCCCTTAGCGAAGGAATATCCAAAAATCCTCTCTTAGCGAGCACCTACGTCTTAATATGAATATAACCCCAAAATATCATCTCTTTATGTCCAGTAGTTTTGGCTCGGCGATGATGAATCAGTCAGTCAGTCAGTCAGGACAAGTTATTTTATATATATAGACTAGCAAGATACCCGTGCTTCGCTACGGTATTATACTGAAATTTATAATTGAATGCTTATTGTTTCATACATAATCCGCCGAAATTCGCGATCTGACTGGTTATCTGAGAGAATCCGTCAAAATTCGCGATCTGACTCGTTTTCTAATAGGCTAGATTACGGCAAGTTCCCTCCAATTTTACAATCTTTCTTTCCAGCAATCGATTTCGTACTTCCCGGGCTAGGTCCAGGTATTCCACCCGGTCAGTTGGGTCCCTAAATCTTTGCCATCTTTTCCTATAAGAATTTTTAATATGGATCAAATCCTTGAGGAGGTCCGGCGTGGTGTCCTCTTGGGTGCCTTGGCGGTACTGAACCCGCGGCTGGACTGCATTCTTAGTCATTACCCGTCCAGGACCCGTTTCCAGCGCGGTCTGCACATTTGACGACGGTCCAGAACATTATTATTATTATTATTATTATTATTATTATTATTATTATTATTATTATTAATTATTATTATTAGAGATGTTCTGGACCCCACAGCAAGATGCAAGACCGCTACTTGGCGGTAAATTACATCTGCTGCCACTGTCATTGTTGTGACCAGCACCATTGTCGCGCGTAGCAAAGTGTGCGGGATTTCTGGTGATACGAATGACATATTCCGTGCATTAAGACCTTATTATAAAGGTGAACAATTGGACGGTCAATCTCATTCCTGTCGTTTGTTTCAAAGGTGTTTAAATTTTTATTTATATGCCATGAGAATGTACTGTAATCTAAGAACGTTCTCCGAAGAATAAGATGGCTCTTGAAACCGAACCCAGGAAAGATAAAAAATGATCGGTTTATGATCAGAATAAGTACATCAGAAATCTACAGCCTGTTTCCAATCATTCGACAGGGTCAGGAATGGAATGAATAAAGCCCCCATCTGGCAGCGGCAATAGGAACTGTGGCGGTTGCCGAACCCTGTCGCACTCCTCTGGGGCAATGGATAATGAATGATAAATGAAATGAAATGATATGATATTGGTCAGTGTTGCTGGAATGAATGATGACAGGGAAAACCGGAGTATCAGGAGAAAACCCTGTCCCGCCTCCGTTTTGTCCAGCACGAATTTCTCATGGAGTGACCGGGATTTGAACCACATAACCCAGTTGTGAGAGGCAGGAGCGCTGCCACCTGAGCAACGGAGGCTCCTTATAAGTACATTATGAACAGTAAAATCAACTATTCTCACCTCCTTTTACACCCCACCGCCGTTAAGTTTATTTACCCCCCCCCCCTCACAAAAATAACTGAAAGGCATGTTTCTTTATGTTTAAAGGGGATTCCAAATACCAATGTTCACGTCTGTTACCTTCAGTTTTGAGATATAAGTTTCCCCATAAAAAATAATTCACTTTTTTCACTTCCTTTCACACTCCTACACCCCCCCCCCCTAAAGAAAACGCGTTTTCTTCGTTTTTAAAGGAGATCCAAATACCAATTTTCACGTCTGTAACAACAATTTTAGTTTTTATTAGACGTAAGTATTCTCATACAATTAAGTCAATTTTTCAATTCTTTCACCCCCCCCCCCTTCATTGGATTTTTCGAGAATACGTGTTTCTTTACTTTAAAGCAGAATCCAAATATCAAATTTCACGTTTGTAACATCTTCATTTTTGAGATATCAGTAGCTTAATTAAAATAATGGCATTCAACCCATTATTCACCCTTTTACACCCCTCCTATTGGGATTTTCCGAAAACAAAAAATACATGTTTCTTTATTTTTAAAGGAGGTTTTGAATACCATTTTTTACATCTGTAAACTGTTCAAGTTTTAAGATGTAGATACACACATTTTAAAAATTCACCCCCCTTTTCACCCCCCATATTTGGATTTTCCAAAAACGAAAAAATACCTGTTTCTTTATTTTTAAAGTAGATGCCAAATACCAATTTTCAGGTCTGTAATATATTCAGTTTCTGAGATATAAGTATCCTCATTAAATGCATTCAACCCATTTTTCACCCCTTTCCACCTTTCCTATTGGGATTTTCCGAAAACAAAAAAGTACGTGTTTCTTTATTTTTAATGAAAATTCCAAATACCAATTTTTACATCTGTAAACTTTCAAAGTTTTGAGATATAGATACACTGATTTTAAAATTTCACCCCCCCTTTTCACACTCCCATTAATTGGATTTTCCAAAAACAAAAAAATACGTGTTTCTTTATTTTTAAAAGAGATCAAAAGCACCAATTTTCAGGTCTGTAATACCTTCAGTTTCTGAGATATATGTACCGGTATCCTGATTAAAGGCATTCAACCCTTTTTTTACCCTTTTTCACCCCTCCTATTGGGATTTTCTGAAAACAAAAAAATACGTATTTCCTTATTTTTAAAGAAGATTCTAAATACCAATTTTTACATTTGTAAACTTTTAAAGCTTTGAGATATAGATTCACTCATTTTAAATTTTCACCCCCCTTTTCACCCCCTTAGCGACGGAATATCCAAAAATCCTCTCTTAGCGAGCACCTACATCTTAATATGAATGTATCCCCAAAATTTCATTTCATTATGTCCAGTAGTTTTGGCTCGGCGATGATGAATCAGTCAGTCAGTCAGGACAAGCTATTTTATATATATAGATATAGATGTCATATCTGATCCAGTCCGATGGTACTTGAAGGTGCTTAAATGCGTCGGCCTCGTGTCCGTAGATTTACTGGCACGTAAAAGAACTCCTCCGGGACTAAATTCCGGGACCTCGGCGTCTCCGAAAACCGTAAGAAAAGTAGTTAGTATGACATAAAACAAAATGTTGTTATTATGAAAATGTCATATTTTGAAACCGAAGACAAGTTAGTGAATACAGTATACACCATCTGTACTTTAACTCTCTCTGTGGACCAGTGGTAGTGTCTCGGTGTCCAGATCCCAAGACGCCGGTTCAATCACGACACAGGTAGCCGGATTTTTGAAGGACAGAAAAATTTCTTCGATACCCCGTGCTATAGGATATCGCCACATAAAAGATCTCTGGTGATACATTTGGTGCTAACCCGACAA